>NC_141895.1:27318850-27627739 GCF_030686135.1 Camelina sativa | reverse complement strand
ACGTCATGATCTGTATCGAAAGGGATCTCTCGCAGATCCGGTTTGTCTACCTCTTGAATAATGTCGTTAAACTCGCTATAATCTTCTTCCATGTACTCAAACATAAGGCTAATCGTTGGATCATCTTCTTGGTTTGAATGGTTAATGGAACCACCCGATGGCACAGATGTCCAAATGTCATGATCTGCATCGAAAGGGACCTCCAGCCGATCGGGTTTGTCTACCTCTTGAATAACGTCGTTAAACTCGCAATAATCTTCTTCCATGTACTCAAACATAAGGCCACTCGCTGGATCATCTTCTTGGTTTGAATGATTAAAGGAACCACCCGATGACACAGATGTAGACATCCCATTCCTCGATGACGACTCATGGTTAGTTGTTATGTTCAAAGAATCTTCTGCTCGAGACTTATCCTCGTTCCCACGAGAAACAGAATCACTTGAACAAGGTGATGAAGCTGGTTCATGTGCAGTGAGATCGGTTCCTGAGCTCTGAAAAAATCCTTTCTTTAGATGGGTGCGCCACACATTCTTGATTTCATTATCTGTTCTACCTGGAAGCTGAGAAGCGATTTTTGACCACCTGATCATAATGCAGAAAGCTTAATGTCAATTCACTTTGTTTTTTGGTTCACCATGATCACAATACTAATTGATAAGCCTAATGATTTACTTGTTCCCATAGTTCTGGTGGAGCTTGATGATTGTTTCTTCATCTTCTGCAGTGAAGTTGCCACGCTTCAGATCTGGTTTGAGGTAGTTAATCCACCTCATACGACAACTATGCCCACACCGCAATAACCCTGATCATATGCATAATATATACATTCAGAATCATAAAGAAAAGCCACTAAAAAGGCTTTGCTTGATTTTAAAATCCATTAAAATCCATTAAAATCAACACAGTACATAGCAAACAACATACCAGATTTTTTGGGAAGAGATTTCCAGTTCTTATGACCAAACTTTTGAATGGAAGAGATGAGTTTCAAATCTTCTTCTCGGCTCCATGGACCTCTCTTCACTTCGGTCTTGTCACAACAAGGTGCTCTTCCCTTCTCCATTCTCTCTCCCTCTCTCCACTTGGAACAAAATATTTCCCAACACACAAGGAAAAATCTTTACCAAGACACAAGGAAAATACACCTACTCCTTCTCTTATAACTTGGTGTAGCATTGCACAGTCTTTTAAGAAATGCGGACTAAAAAGTTGAACATCGGAATCAGTTTGCCCAGGAATTGTCTTTTGGTCCACAGGGAGATCCCACACTTCAGAAGAATGGTATTCGTACAAGATTTTACCAACGCAATCAATCAGATGACTTTTTGCACGTTTATGCCATGAGATTTCCCAGGAAAGTTTGTCACTTCCCTTTCTTGACTTCCGAAGCAGTCTTGAGAGAGCATCAGTTGCTTGATCCGTTAGACCAAAAATCAGCTCATTCAGTATACAAGCAGCAGTTGCCGCCTGGCCAACTAACTGCCAGTCTTCTCCATTATACTCCTTTGCACGAATATCTGAAACTAGTTTACGGAAAACCCCCAGAGGAATATCCAGGATGACTGCTAAATGCCCTTCATTTTCAAATCCTAGCAAACAAACTCAACGAGGTCATTTATTATCAGTAACCACCTCATCTATAAACTTAATGCAGAGTAATTTACAAAAAAAATGGTTTCGGAGGAATTTGAAATGACCTGCCATTAAGGATAATCTTACAAGTCTAAGGATTCCAGCAAGCATCTCATAGAGCTTCTGGCTACCAACGTAAGAGAACCATGGAGGCATGCGAGGTAACATATAGCTAGTGGCCGACGATGTCTCCAAATTTAGTTGATCTGCTTCAGTGAAATTTGGAACAGTACGGTTGTATCCAGTCTCCTGACTCCCCACTTTTAATTCTGTGATTGAAGGGAGGTAACCTGTCGATGATGAAGGCCTTTCTGCGATGAGTTTCTCAAGAGAACCGGTGAATGCTGAATTATGGCTCAGACAGAGAGAAAATATATCCAGGAATCTGCTGGCTGTTATCTACATAACATAATGCCAAGAAGAATTAATCATATATCGCAAGCCATTATCAGATCATGTTTGGTTTTTGGAACTAAATTTTTGCTGATAGAAGAAAGAAGTGGCATCAAACCTATGAGCGTGAGAAAGAATACATACGGGAGACTGAAGATGATTGGCCAAAAATTGCGGTCCAGAATAGTAAGTGACGACAAGTAACTGCTTCACCACTGAAAGTGCAGGCAATTCCTCGTTCCCCAGAACCACTTTTGGAAGCCTCTCAAGCAGTCTGTTGTCATTAACAAGTCCCGGAAGAAGAATAAAACACACATACATTTTAAGAGAGCCGGATACAAAAGAAAGAAACAATATAACAACAAAGAGAACAATACCTGCTAAAGATCTTGATTACATCACTCTCTATGTGGTGATTTGTACGTTTGGAGAATAAATCATCAAGAAATTCCTGAGCTGCTACAGAAACTTCATCGGAGTCATCAACAGCCAGAGTACATACGCATTCCTGCATCATTATAAGAAATATATCCAGTGGCAAAATCATTGGAATGGAATATCAAATATCCAAACTGATGTGTTGTTGTTAGTTATGAACCTACCAACATCACTAATCTAGCCCCCTTCAGCGAACAAGAGCTCTTAGATAGCAATCCACGTATTGCTGCGAGAAAATCCCATCGTATTTTTCCGGCTGGGTGAATAAGAATCTGAAACCAATTACGACGATATCAGTACTGAGACAAAACAGCTCCAAAGGATTTGGGATATACGTGTTGAAAATAGCATACATGGGGAAATGTCTCAGACAACAGCTTATTCACGTGAGAAGTAGTGCTATCTAACCATCCCTTTGTACGTTCAACATGAAAGGAGTCCCGACTCGGATTCAGATTGGGTTTTGCAGGTACATTGATGGTTACAATGTCTTGGTTTGTAATTTCTGTCAGCTCGTCGCTCTGCCCTTGAGATTTTGTTGTCAGAGAACGAAGTTCGTCCAAAATTGAGTGCGCAGATTCATGCTTCTGCGACTTAGTATCATCATCAGAAATGCCGAGAGCCAATGAATTAGTTTGATCCTCAAGGACTATCATAAGAAACTCGGCTAAACCTCTAACTGCTTGGTCCAATGCATCAACACTTCCGGCAGCACCGCTTATCATTGCTCTCGAAACATGCAACACTTTGGCAATTTGGCTAACAACACCAGGTAGAAAAAAGGCCAACACATCAGCAGTACCAATCTACAAAAAGAAACATGTTCTCATTAGGACCCATAAGTGTCAGAAATGGTCCAGAAGATATTTTTCCTTAAAAAGGTTTCCATATTAATTTTTTAGAAATTTAATAGTTACCTTAGCTACAAGTATCCGTAAGGCGATGAAGGCTTCAACTCGAAGGTTTGCACTTCCTCGATCTCCTCGAGAAGCCTCAGCATCAGCCACCTGTATGCAGTAATCCAAATTAATTTACTTTAGAATGTATACAACTACAAGACTCCATAGTAAAAAAGAAAGTAAAGCATAGGGAGAAAAGGGAGTTACTTTGAGAAGAATGGAAAGCCAATGACCCACAGAAGCCAAAGCAGACGGAGACTGAAGAAATGCAAGCAAGCACTCTCCGGTGTCTAGATCATACTTAAAAGACTCTGAAACTTGAGCTTGATAATCTTTTGTATCTGACAGTTGAGGCCAGCCAACAGTGCGCTGACATGAGCAAAAATCACCAGAGCATGGAAGCAGACCAGAGATAATTGCGCGGAAACATCTGATGATCCCTTCACGAAACTCTTCAGCAGCCACAGATGGGGGTAGAGCAGCACCACTAATTAACTTCTTCATAACTACAACCATCTGTGGGAGTAATTTTCTATTATAACTAAGCTGAGAATATCTATGTTATCCAAACTAAGGTAAGTGAGAATATTAAACCACTTCACCTGATCAATGGATCCAATGTGACCCTTCTTTAAAAGTTCCTCAAGACAATGGATTACGCCTACCACCACTTTATCACTCACTCTATAAGTATAAGGTGTAGTTGGAAATTTCTTAGGCTGATTTATCTTCTCACTTCTGCAAGCAACTGCGGCGTCTAACAGAAGAAGCAATGGAAACAAAGTGTAGCTGAAACAAAACAGTTCCCACTTATATTACACATTCCTCCCAAACGATGAACAGTCAAGTCGACGATATACCACAAGCGAAATATATAACAGCGAAAACTTGAAGACGTGAGGAATATATTACTTGAAGAAGGACTGGAGAGTGGCAGGAGGAGTACGGCGAAGGAGGTGGAGCAATGCAGGGATCGTGCCCGGATTCCTTTTAGGGTTTCGCGATAGGATTTGAAGCTCCGTGCAGAGAACTTTCAGTTGTGCAAAGACGGCTAAGACGGCTTCTCCGTCTCCATCGGTTTCACGGCGGACTACGACGGACTCTTCCATTGATTCCGATCAATTATACAAACCCACCAAACGGCGAAATCGAAGTCGATTCTTGTATAGCAGAAAAAAAACGGCTGGATCATGCCTATGACCCGACCCGACCCGACCCGCTCAAAACTGTATCATCAAGTCGATAGCTTTCGTCGTTTTGCCAGGTTTTAAGAAATATTGCAAAATGAACCTGATATTTATACATAATTACAAACTAGACCTGATATTTGTACGAAATTTACAAAACAAGCCTGATTTATATGATTTCAAAAACATTCATAGATGCAACATTCTTGATATTAACTATCTAATTTAGTGTTGTGGACAAAGAATTTTGCTTGCTTAACTCAACTCGTTGATAAGTTCAACGTCAAAATTAATTTTGCTATTCAGCAAAAAGCTAGCAACTGGTCTTCTTGTTTTGTTTGTTAGATGATGGAGATATTTCATACCAATCCTACCCAATATTCTTCTTCAAATAACTTGACTACCAAATTTTCAATACAAAGAAGCTATCAGTCAATTTAAGATTCTATGAAAGAATCTTTCAGATTACTATAGTTGTATCTTTTCTTTTGACCAGCTCTGTTTTTATCTACAGGCTACTGAAAAATGCCAAATACTGTACATTTAAAATATGGAATACATTTTTATCTACTAAACCTACCTTTCCATTAAATATTCATATATCTCCCAAAATAAAGTATATTTTCTTGGTCATGGATTGAAAATAAAACTCATAAAGTGAAAAAATAAGCCTTTTGGTTTCAGTTAATGTATCATGAGCTCGTAGCAACTGGTCTTCAGTAGTGATGATGATTCTTCTTTGTTGTCTTGTGTTCTCTGTTGTTGACTGTCATCTTCTTCTAACCCGAGTTCGCTTTCCAGGTGCTTCAACCATTTCTTAACCTCATCCTCATCAGACTCTTCTTCTGCTCTTGAAGCTGAGCTGAACTCATTTGCAGCGCATTGTTGAAATGAGTTTGAAGCATCTAAGTAACTCCAAATGTCAGTATCTGTATCGAAAGGGATCTCTAGCATATCCGATTTGTCTACCTCTTGAATAATGTCTTTAAACTCGCTATAAGCTTCTTCTATGTACTCAAACGTCAGGCCTATCTTTGGATCATCTTCTTGGTTTGAATGGTTAATGGAACCACCAGAAGACACAGCTGATGTCCTCGATGATGACTCATGATTAGTTGTTCTGTTGAAAGAATCCTCTGCTCGAGACTTCTTCTCGTTCCCACGAGAAACATAATCACTTGAACAAGGTGATGAAGCTGGTTCATCTGCAGTGAGATCGCTCTGTACCAATCTTTTCTTTAGATGGGTGTGCCACACATTCTTGATTTCGTTATCTGTTCTACCTGGAAGTTGGGAAGCTATTTTCGACCACCTGATCATAATGCAGAAAGCTTAATGTCAATATATCAATTCACTTTGTTTTTTGGTTCACCATGAGCACAATACTAATTAATAAGCCTAGTTATTTTACTTGTTCCCATAGTTCTGGTGGAGCTTGATGATTGTTTCTTCCTCCTCTGCAGTGAAGTTGCCACGCTTCAGATCTGGCCTGAGGTAGTTAATCCACCTTAGACGACAACTCTTCCCACACCTCAATAACCCTGATCATTTGCATATATACACACATTCAGAATCATAAAGCAAAGCCTATTTCTATGATCCATTTTAAAAATGAACACAACATATATATAGCAAACAACATACCAGACTGTTTGGGAAGAGATCTCCAGTTCTCATGACCAAACTTTTGAATGAAAGAGATGAGTTTCAAATCTTCTTCTGGGCTCCATGGGCCTCTCTTTACTTTGGTCTTGTCACAACAAGGTGCTCTTCCCTTCCCCATTCTCTCTCTCTCTCTCTATCTCTCTCTCCCACTCCCTCTCTCCTCTTTCTTTGTATCTACATATATATATCACTCAGTATTGAGAGATTCACTTTTACCGAATATAAGTGGTTCTCTGATTTATATATATATATGGGAGAGGTAAGAGAGTGATCTTGACATGAGAAAGATGAATGTAAACAGAGGAATTAATAAATGTCAAATCAGATTTGTTGAGTGGGAAAAGGTTGTCTCTGTGGTATGGTTGATATAATTTGGTATGATTCCATTTTCTCATATTTTACTTGATTTGTCATCCACATGATGCATGCACAACTTATATTTTCTTTTAACAGCGATGCATGAATATTTCACATTTGTTTTACAAGTAAATTCATGAATAGTACGTATTTTCTTCTGTTTTTGACATCAAAAATACATTTTTATTCATTATTATCACCAAAAACTAGCGTCTCTTATAAAACTCATCAAATTTGACATAGATATGTCAAATTATATGTCGACAAGTGTTAATTGAAATAATCTAAAAAATTTCAGCCGAAATAAATATTTTCAATCACACATGTGGAGTAGTCTAAGAGTTTATAAAGTGGCAAAACATTAGGTAGTGTTTTTGACTAAATGAGAATCTAAAGCTACAACTTGTTTAATTAAGAATTAGATTAAGGTAATACATCGGAATTGAATATATTATTTTGTCTGTCAGCGAGTCTCCTCTCCTCTAATCAGACTGATCTGTGTATTACTAACTTTTTGAATAATAGAGATCCCGCGATCATGTAGATACAGTAGTATAACACGAGAAAATGAACTCCCACTAATAAGGCTGTTTTGCTAATAACGCAGTCACTCCATACGTCATGCCATGGGCTATATACTGATATTTTTGTCAACAGTCGACATTAATTAAATAAACTTGTATCACTTAAATGAAAATTATGTCATCTTTTAGAAGAAAAAAATATAGACGTTTTCTGATCCTTAAATAGAACATTTAAACGAGAGACAGAAGAAATAATAAGAAACCTTTATAAAGTAATTTATAATCACATCCGAAAACAACAAAAAGCGTAAGGAGTGTATGTGATCATAGTGCACGAACTCACCAAACTGGAAGACTAACGAGAGTGGAAGAGGTCAAAGACTTACGTCTTTTTTGACTTTTTAAAACAAATGTTTGGTGGGTTTGGTGTTGTTGTTGGCACTTGGCTACGTTAATTACTTAATTTCACCAAACCTTTCATTACTTAATTATTTTCTCTGTACCATCCAAAACTATTATAGTAATTACGATCTATCCAATCCACCACTATATATAGTACATATACGCTCCATGCATTTTTTGGAGTATTAAGCATTTAAAATAATTGAATTTGATTAAGTCGAAGTAAAACCCCCACCAATTTTGTTGCGTTAATAAGCAACTATTAAGAAGAATAAAGTAGAAAATACGTTTGAATATAAAGAAGAAATATTTCTAAACTGTCTAATTGGTGACCAAAAAAAAAAAAACTGTCTAATTATGAAATTATATCGATAAAAGTCCATACGATCGACACAAAAAAAAATATTTGTTTTGCGTTTTTATAAGTCTCTTTTTGTAATCAGAAGAAGGTTGGTGAACAAAACAACTATGAGTGGGAAACCTTTATTAAGAAAAAAAGGACAACAATGAGTGGAAACAAAATTGAAATAAAAATTTCAACGTCCCTATATGGAGTATGGACCTTATCGAAACGATGGACATTAAAAAGTATAATATATTATTTATTTCTAAAACTAAATTCTGTAAAATTATGAAGAAAGCACACACCTGTTGCTACTGGCAATACAACGTCAAAATCAGTTTTGAGTGTACTGACTTTGAAGTTAGTTTTTTTTTGAAAAAAGATTTAATTAGACGAGTGTCGTGAGTTAAAAGTATATAATTTGCCGTTTGTAAATAAATGCTTTGTTTTTGCGTTTGATAAAATATGACAAATATAATCTTTCAGAAAAGTTAGAAGTTTAGAATTTATAACAAGCTATACTATAAAGATAAATTTAAAACAAGTAAGTTTTAAAAGGAAAACACAATGAAATCAAAATCAAAATCAAAATCATCTAAGTATCACCTAAAAAAGAGTTTTTTAAGTAGAAGCTTATGTTGGACATTTGGACTAGACAATTTAAGAGACCAAATAAGACACCTAATCTTGGAAAAAATGAGATATCAAACAATAATATTATCCATCCTTGGGTTGGTGTAGGACATTTACTTAACAGTGATGGTTACTTTTTTTTTCCTGATCACCTAACTAATCACTCATTAGGTCCAAGCACAGAGCTAATAATTCCGAATTTGAATAAAATAACGCCATAAAAATCACGCATAGATAACTCTCACGACACCAAAAAAAAACCTAAAAAAGGTAGGCAGATGAAATCAATGATTACGCATGCATGACGCACATGGATTTGTAATGAGGATATAAATAGTATATTTTAACACAAATGTGTTGTTTATAACCGAAGGACCACGGTCCAAATCTCATATGGATTCTGATACCAAATAAATTTGTCTAATGGTCAACCATTATTAGTCCATATTACAACAGAAATACTTGAACCCCTAGTAGTCTCATAACTTCGCAAGCCATTCGTCACAACTACTAGATCACTATATATGTTTTATTATCAGATTAATTAGTATTTATATCATGTGGTAACAGGACTTATGAACGCGTGACAGTAAAAATCTATTAAGGGGCCTAGGTCTGGGCATTCGGTTAACCATTCGGTTTCGGTTCGGTTGTATTCGGTTTCGGTTATTTTGGATATAGTAATATAATAACCATTTGGATATTTTTAAAATTTTGGTTCGGTTCGGTTCGGTTTCTTTCGGTTCGGTTTCGGTTTGGTTATTTAAATAAATAACCATAACTAACATAAATTATATTAACATTAACCAAATAAACCAAATATAACCAAAACTAACCGAATATAACCAAAATTAACCAAATATATAATAACAAAAATACAAAAAAGGGAAAAATATTGATTCAATTTTACAAAATAGTATTTAACTTTGTAAATTCAAAATAATAACATTTACATATATTGATTATTTAAAATATTTAATTGTTTTGAATCTAGAAATAATTTATATTTTAAGTTTATTTTATAGTTTGCATAATATTAAGTATATAATATTTGATATCTTCTAGGTTTTCGGATATTTCGGTTAACCATTTAATTGTCGGTTCGGTTCGGTTCGGTTTCGGTTAGTTTGGATATAGATTTTTACTAACCATTCGGGTATTTGAAGAATTTCGGTTCGGTTCGGTTTGGTTTTTTTCGGTTCGGTTTCGGTCGGTTATTTGGTTATCGGTTATTTTGCCCAGCCCTAAAGGGCCTCTCGTTTCTCCTCTAATTGAGAGCTTATTTATTTCCAAAACGAACTAACGGAGTACTTTAAACAATTTTCACTGGGACGCGATAAACAAGCGAGAAAATATAGTTGGGCCGGATTTTCTAGATACTGGGCTCAAGACACTCTAAACAGGCCTGACTATGTGAAACAGCCAATATATATAGAGTGCATTTTTTTCAAATTATATATTTTAACGCTGCACATGTTTGGTATATTTCGGGTAACTTCTAATAATAAAATCATCGAATCTATACAATTCACAGAGTTACATGTTTTTATCATCTAAAACGTCGATAGTAGTTTTTTTAAAAGTTCCACTTACAAATTGTTTTATGAGACCTCCACTCCTTTTAATTTAGGGGTGAATAGTTTCTTGGTAACGTATTTTAAACATTGTATCCGAATAATCTAAGTTGGATATATCAAATTTTTGAAGTTTTGTTTGTGTAGCATTAGGTGTATGTACCTTATTTCTGGTAAAAAAGAACATTAAAATTTTCCACTTCATCATAAGTAAATAAATAAAAAACAGAAAATCGACTGCAGAATGAGTACTAAATATGGCCTGGGAATTTAAGGTTTACAATATGCATTTACACTTATAAATAGTAGTATCATTTAACTTACAATTGAAAAACCCCACCAATCTTCCATTAAAAAGCATTGAAACCCCAAGACCAGTCTCACTGCCATATAAATAAATACTACCAAATTTAATTTCACCCCTGTATATATTGGTGGTGGTACGGTTACACATTTAGGGCCAGCCGTCTTATTAGGAATACGTATCCTATCCTCCAAAAATAAACATTTTGAAACCACAATTATATTTATTCAATATCTCATTTTTTATATAAAGTTTGGTAAACCTTAATGCAAATCAAAAAACGTATCATTTTGTTAATGATTTTAGTAACTACTCTTGACGTCAATCGAACCAATCCCGATAAAGTATGTCATTACTTTCACACATGCTATACTATTCGTCTGTGTGTGTGTGCAAGTTAATGAAAAGCTAGTACTATATTAAATGAGAAATCGTCTGTGAGGCATCATCGCTTCGTCACCCTAAATAACTTCATCTTTAAATACTACTACTGTGCTCGAAGCTCTTTGGGTCTCTCTGTTCTTAAATGCATACACCTTCCTATTTCCTAAAAAAGCCAATTAATTAATATCTCACCATATCTTCTTTCCTTTCTTTTTTTTGTGGTTTGAGTATTATCTTAATGACTTTTGCAAATGTTGACAGCAGGAAAATAATGTCGGTATAAAACAAATTAGCTAAGTGTTACTAATAGTAGTGTTTTTGAAAGTCAACAACACGGCGGAATGAAACCCGAAAGAGCAATTGAATAATAATACTAGTAATAACATTTTCATAATTTCAATATTTTTTTTCTTGCGCAATAATGAATTACAGGATTAGTCATCATTCATTAATCACGGATGGCAAAAGAAAAAGAAAAAAGAAAAAAGAATGAAGTCATTAAAATCACTAATTGAAGAAGTCGTAAAAAAGGGAGGTTTGAAAAGTAATTATGGAGAGACGCTTAGCAATTAATGCGTTTAATAACTCTCTCTCTCTCTCTCTCTATCTCTCTCTATCTCGCATTTAAAACACTTTGGCTCGTTCTCCTATAATTCCTCTCCTCCATTCGACGATTCCTCCTCCTTATAAACAATTACTACACGAACATAAATAAGTTTATTATCAGAATAATAAATGCATATTTCGAGACTGATTTGAACAAACGTTTCATTCAAGCAAAAATTACACTTGGAGTCCAATTATAAGATGAATTACATGTAAACCGCTCCATTTTGTTGTACTATTACATACATAAATAAAAACGCAGAAAAAAAAATATGGTAAGGAAGGGAAGGAAAGGAATAGTGAGAAAACGTGTGGTGCGTGAAGTAGGGGGGGGGGGGGAAGAAAGAAGATTAGAGAGATCATCATCATCAACAACAACACCAACATTAAATGTGTTAAAAATTGCTAGTCAATAATAATGGTACAACGATAAATGTAAGTGTAACCCCCTCATTAAATACTATAGCGCTTCGTATACACAACAAACAAATACACAATTACACCCCCCCCCTTCCCAACAATTACTCTCTCTCTCTCTCTCTCTCTCTCTCTCACAGATTCCTCTGATATGGCCGCTGACGTCAGCTCTCTCGTACGGTTACTTAGCGGTTACAAAGACGACCGAGCGGTGGTAAAAGAATCTCCCGGAGCCAAATCTACTGCGCTCATGACTCGCGACCTCCTTGGAAGCGGACGAGGAGGATCATCAGGTGTTCGCTCTCTTGAGCTTGACCTCGACCTTCAAGTCCCTTCCGGTTATGAAAAACGCCTCGATTTGAAGGTTCGTCATTTTTTTTTTTAATTATAGATTTTTAGAGAAATCGAACGTTAGATTTCTCCTATGTAAATCGCGATTTTTTTGGGCTGATTAGATATTTTTTTGTGTGTGTGAACAGTCAGGGAAAGTGTATTTGCAACGATGTAACTCAACGAGCTCATCGTCGATAACAAACGCAGAACAATCCAATCAAACAGTACCGACGTTTCAAGATTTGAATTTCCCACCGAATTCGAGTAGTAATCCTCCGAAGCCTTTGTTAAACCTCTTCGACGACACCACGACGCTTGAACTCAAGCTGCTCCCTTCTTCTCGTTCTTCTCGTCCTATGCCGTTATCTCCCAACAACGCTACTAATAGTAGTAGCAACTTCCAGAGCGTTTGCACTCTCGACAAGGTGAAATCAGCTCTGGAGAGAGCGGAGAGATATCCTCCGGCTGTGTTCAAGAAACGACAATCGCCGGACGATACGGTACTTTCTGATGATCATGATCGGACGCCGGTGGCGGCTGGGTGTCCTGGATGTTTGTCGTATGTTTTGGTGATGATGAACAACCCGAAATGTCCGAGGTGTGATACCGTTATTGTTTCTTTGCCTGCTGCAAATTCTAATTCTATGACCAAGATCAAGGAGAAGAAGCCTAAGATTGATCTCAACATTTCAATCTAAAACAACCAACTTTTGGGGGGGGGGGGGTTTAATTGGAAACATTTTTCATTATTTTTGGGGGTCTTCCGTGTTGTAAATGATAGATTTAAAAAGAAAAAAAAAAAAAAAAAGAAGAGAAAAAAATTTAATGGGGAAAGACTAGAGAAGGATGTTAATGATATTTTTGTAAATGCAACTACAAATGGTAGTCTTTATTTCGAACAATAAAATAAATTGGGATTCACAACAAAAATAATGACTAATGTTAGTAGTTTTACAATTCTTGGTTCTCTACTTTTAAATTACCCCAAATTAAGCCTATGGTTGGTTGGGAAGGTAGTTAGAAACTTAGAGAATTCATTATTTTTGTTCATATAAAAAGTGTAGATATAATAGGTTTTTTTGGACTTGGAATTGGATCCAAATGTGAGTGGTTATGATTTTCCTAAAAATTGATGACTACTATTATGAGGAAGTTGGTTTGCACTTTGCTTGCATGAATGCCTTCAACAAACAAACAAGTTTTTCAACCTATTAAAAGATAATTTTTCTATCGGTTTATTTGTACAAACATTGATTATAAAATAATTAAAAATCGCTTATTTAATGGGACAACTGTTCCTTCTTTTTTTTTTTGGGGAAGGATTGAATGTCCTAGTTTTTGTGTGGTTAAAGTATGATAGATACTACTCCTTCTGTATCAGAAAAATTGAAGTTTTAGAGCATTTTTTTTTGTCCCACAAAAATTAATGTTTTAAATATTTTTAATAAATTTTTAGACAAAAAATTAATAACTAATGATATTGTAGAACGTGTAAGGAGTGTACTTTTGGACAAAAAAACTGAAACGACCGTCGTCACTATTTATTTTTGTCATCAGTAAAAGAATTAGTTACCATTTCATTTTTTCCTCTTCTTATTAATCCTTTGTCTCTCTCTCTCAAAACAAAAATGAATCATGAAGAAGCTAAAAAAGAAGTGAAGCAAGAAGAAGAAGGCAATTCAAACAATATTCAACAGATTCATAGTGAAGAAGAACAAGAAGCCAAGAACTTTCAACCGCTTCAAAGAGAATCGAGGAGTGTTTATCGGATTCACGATTCCAAGTCTATGGCCATGCGTCCATTTGATTTGAATAAATTATTCTATAAAGATGTAGGAGAGATCCATCCAGAGAAGGAAATCGAAGACACTATATTAGCTATGCTCAAGATTTATTTTCCTAGATTTTATTAGTAATTTTGGTTTGTTTCTAAATTTCTCTCGTCTGTTTCCTACTTCTATGGTTTTTTTTGTTTATTTTACTCCTTTGTTTCTTTAGTTTCCCTTATTTCTCTTCTTCTTGTTATGAACGTGCGTTGAGAAAATATGGTAATCAATTCAGTTTAAACAAAATCCTTTTGTCAACTACTAAAATTTGCCGATAAAACAAAATCTTACAGTATAAAATAGATCTCGAGATGGATAAGATAATAATTTTTAAAAAAACAACAACTCAATTATCTAAATAATTTAGTACATCTGGAATTAAAATAGGATCACAAGTTTGGATTTCTTCATATGTGGGATTTTATACTTGTTTGATCCTTGGACTTTCATAATTTCTTGCATGCATGATTGCAATGTCACAAAAATCCGGTTCACCAGATATGGAGGATATTCATCAAACGTAACTTCCACCGCAGAAACAAGTTCTTCAATCGTCTTTGGGCACACCTCGTGTTGTAGTGTCTGAATGACATTTAAAAATCCAAGATCTAAAATATTCAAGTCGGGTGAGTTTGGTGGTTGACACATCAAACGGATATAAAAACCATGATGAGAAGAAGCTGCTCTAAAATCCTCATCCCTTGGATCAACGTGGGTTCTTGCATTATCCTTTTGAATAAATATTGTTTTCCCAAAATCTTCTTGTGGACACCGTTCACGAATTGTTGGAAGAACTTTTCCAATGAGAAAATCTTTTATATTTTCTCTCTTGATGGAAGTCATGGGCTTTAACTCCAAAGTACCCGCCTCTCGATTTCTACTACGTCTTTGAGCTGGTTGCATTGTAACAAACGGGAAAACTCCTATTTTTCCTGAAAATGTCTCATTTCCATTGTTATCAAATCTTGGACGAGCCATGGCAGCTAAAAACATTATCTTGCCGATGTAGTTTTTACTTTGACATGTACGATATGGCTCTTCTTCACTGGGATGCAAGTAATAGTTTTCTCACCTTTTTGTCATATAAAACCATTTTTCATCGATATGCACAACATTATGCATATCAACAAACTTCGGATGACCGAGCAAAGTAGTTCTGTCGAGCATGGAAAGACAAAATTGCAGTCGAGCTCTCATGTTGTTTTCCGTCAAACGTGGCTTGATGGCATTTGAATGTCGTTTAATGAGCCCTCTTTTTAGACATCGCCACAACATCGTCCGACTAATTTTCAAAGCAGCCGCCAATGACCGTAAAGTTTTCCGTCGATTGAATGGAATATCAACAATTCGATCAAGGTCAAACACAATATTCTTCCCACCACATTTACCCTTTCTCTTATGCGAGACATCAACAACTTCACCATTAGGAATATCTTTAGCCAGCTTCCAAATTCGTTGTACAGTTAGCAACGGTACAGACAGTAAATTAGCAACTTCCCTTGTATGGGTCCTCTTCAATGGTCCATTGTTGCTTCTTTCCAACAAAGCATGGTAAACTTTTAATCTTTCACCATCTGTCATTTCTTTCCTACGAACATGAGCTTCTTGAGGATTTTCTAATATGGTTTCTCCTGTCACAATATTTCAAAAAGAACAAAATATGTTATAAATAAAATCATAATCCTACTAAAATAAATAACATGATTAATGTCTTCAAAATTAAATATCTCCTTAAAGTTACTAAAAACATTAAATACTTTATGACATGTATATAAAAAAAAGATTGAGCAATATACATCTATAAATAAATTTACTAAAATAATTTAATAAAAATACCTGAAGTAAACTCTCTTGGACTTCTATTCAAATCAAACAAAATATTTTGCTCATTATTTTGAGGTGGTAAATTTAGATCAAAACTATGAAAAGCCATTTTGATGATTTTGACTAATGGTGTAAATCTATGTCAATATATATAGAAGGTTAATGGAACTAAGTTATTTTGGTTTTGGCTCCATTTTATTTTTTTCAGTTTTTTTGAGTTACGTGACTTTGGCTCCCTCCTAATTTTTTTGTTTTTGAGTCAAATAATTGTGGCTCCAAGTTTGAAAATTTTAGTTACTCCAGTTTGGATGTTTAGGAGTTAAAAAATTGTGATAAATGAGGAATATGAAAGGTTCACGTATATGGGTCGAAATGTTTGCATGTCTGTACTTTTTTCTTTTTTTTGTTAATTCTTCATTTGAGAAGAAAGTGGGAAAGTAGGAATATGAAAGGTTTACGTATATGGATCAAAATGTTTGTTAATTTTTCACTTGAGAAGAAAGTGGAAAAGTGGGAAGGTGGGCAAGTGAAAAAGTATTAGAAAAATAAATCATGAGATTATCATAAATAAAATAAAAATTATCAGAAAAAAAAATTAATTATATATTTCCTCTGTCTTAATATGTGTAAAATCCTAAACTTTAATCTTCCTGAGACAGAGGGAGTATTTAATTTGATCATAAGGCCATTCAAATTTATGCTGACCTAATTAACTTCAAGTGCTTATATATTCACATATTCAAGTAATGTAATAAATCCTACATATCCAAAAAAATCCGATAACTTATTTTATACTACTAATAATAAAAATGTCAACGACGCATGGGAAATTAAAAATGCAATACAGTAGAACCTCTATAAATTAATAAGGTCGGGACCATAAAATTTTATTAATTTATAAAAGTTTTAATTTATCAATAAATTAATAAAATATTAATTTATGAAGATGGTTTTTTTATCAGAAATTCAGAGTTTAGAAGAAATTGCTGCTACTATTTTTCAAGGTGATGATGAAGTTGAAGAAGATATGACGATACCTTTAGAACCAGTTACACATAAAGAATCAATTATCGCGTCAAAAACTCTCTACAATTTTTGGATGCGATTTGAGAAGACAACACCGGAAGTTTTTGATGCAGTCAGAAAGATTAGGGATACTCTCCAACAAGAATGCAAATTCAAGAACAAACAAACAACAATCTATTCATATTTCACTAAATATTCTTAGATATATATATATACTAGTTTATTTGATTATTAATTTATGATATTGATGAGACCATATTTTTATATGGGATTTTTAAAAAAATTATTAATTTATTATTTTATTGAATAATATTTAAAATTACATTAGTCCCAACTTAAAACCTAATTTATAAAGATTATTTATTTATCAATTATTAATTTATAGAGGTTCTAGTGTATGTATATTGTATAGTATATATACTACCCGACGAGTAGATGAGTTATATTTATGATAGAATTTATATTTATACTAGAGTGGGACCAGAAATAACAATATTTCGTAGGTAGTACAGTTTTTTTGGCATTTAACATTTTTGTGTGTGTGTGTTGCATTTACACATAATATATTATAGTATATGGTTGATGATACTCATTCGTCATTATCCAAAAACTTAAATCTAGCGTATACTTTTCGTACCTCTCTACAGTTACGAAATTAAATATACGTTATAAATATTTTAAATGTTTATTTGTGTCCTCTTCTCTGGGAAAATAGTATAGTTTCATGTCCAGTTTTATCTTCTTTTTTTTTTTTTTTTTTTGGGTTAGAATATATTGGCCTATGGATAGGAAAATACTAAGAAAGAAGAAAAGAAAAAGAAGAAGAGAAAAATAGGAAAGCCATCATCCCCTAATAGAAACGAAATATAATTAATGGGGGATCGTGACATCTAATAAAAATTGCAATTAATGCTCTTGCTACTACATTTATGAACTTTGGTCATTTCCTTTACGAAAACCATTTATATTCAACGTGTCGACTTATTGCCTTCTCACTATTAATTGATTTTTGGCATATTATTTTCTCATCCCTGTGCTTTTCATGGAAAACCCCAAAAACTAAAATTAAAAAAGCAGAAAAAAAAACAATATCGCATGTAATTTGTGAATTTTTCATAGTTTCTTCATGTGACTACAGTGTGTATATTCGTACGTCAATACCCAAATTATGTGAACAAAAATCACTATCTAATATTTGGGTCAGTCCACTAACTTATCCATGTTTTCATTATTGAAGCTCTTTTTTTCCCCAATACGACATCGTTCCGAACTACTCCACAGAGAAGATCTTATTGGGCCCATATAAACTTAGTTTTATCCATAAACAGGCCTAAGCCCATAATTGAGGACGTTTATTTTTTTTTGGAAGCAAAAAAAAATAATATTATTGTCTTCACAAAAACCCTAAACCCTAATTTTAGGTACTTCGATTCTGTGCAGGCAGTTATCATTTTGTTCTTATCAAATTTTCGTTAGTGTGCCTCTTCTCTGTTGCTTCCTCTGAGCGGTGGATAATGGGAAAAAGTAGGCGTAAACAGAAGGTTATACCTCCACCTCAGCTTCCTCCGGATGTACCCGAAGAGGATATCGAGTTTTCCGACGAGGATTTGAAATACGTCGAACAGAACACTGAATACGCTCGATTCGTTTCTCGAATTGACACCGCCGCCATCGATAAGTGCGTTCACGACGTTTTTGTGCTTTTCTAAATTTGGTCTTAGTGTGATTCGTTTGTATTTAGGTGATTTTTGAGTATATTAGGATTGAATTAGTTTGAGTTCTAACTTCAGATTTCTTCTGTGTTGGTGATTGCTCACACTCTGACTTAGCTAATAGATTTCTCAATCTAAGATTTATCTATCTGATGAAATAGTTTGTGTTGATGATATCTTGTTACGCTGTTGGTAGGCAATGTGGTGGTAGAGTTAAGACAGTGGAGGATAAGTACGAAGAAGAACGATCAAAGAAGAAGACACATCAGGAAGAGAAAGGGAATGGCGAGATTCTTGTTGATCCTGTTGATGTTCTCCCTATCAAGACTTTAGATGGAAAACTCCAATATAGAACAGGTAATAAACGAATCAAAACTATCTTTTTTTCTGGCTCAGTTTTGCCATTCTTAATGATGGTGTTTCTGTTTTGTATATATTGATATGGTTTAGAGGCAAAGAAGTCAAAACTAGCTGAAGCCAATACAGATGAAGCAGAGGCGGATATTCTTGAAGATGAAAATATTCTGAACAAATCTCAAAGGAGAGCAAAAGCTAAAAAGAGCAAAAAGGAGGCAAAGAAACAAGAGAAGGAACTACCTAATGAGATTGTACAAGAGGAAGAAACTCCCCAAGCCGCTGTTCTGGTAATGCCTGTTTTGAGTTTCTCTGTTTTTTTTTTGCTAAAAGTTTCAATATTCAATGTTTGACATGATTTTTCACTGAGCATAATTTATGATAGCTTTCAGCATCTTGATTGTGCTAATAACTTTCCATCTAAAGAATTCTTAATAACTTTTTGGAGTTAATCATTCATATTATGAAAGATTAATTCATCTGGAAATTTGGTATTCTGTGCTTTGAAGTGTTTTCTATACTCAATTCATTTTTTTAATGTGTGAGTGATTTTCTTCCTTCATCAGGCAGAAGTGAAAGAAGAACTATCTGCTGAAGAGACAATTGAAAATAAACAAAATAGGCTCGCGGAATTGGGAATGCTACTACTTTCCGATCCAGAGGCAAACATAAAATCTTTAAAGGAAATGTTAGATCTCTGCAAGGATAAGAATACGAAGATTGTGAAACTTGGCTTGCTATCTCTGTTGGCTGTATTTAAAGATATTATTCCTGGGTAATTTTATCAATCTTCTATGTACATTTATCCTCATTTTAGTTGCTAAACATTCTCTTCATTCTCCCTCCTAGTGATGTTGGTATTTAGCTCTTCTTATTTTCGTGTGGTGCCAGCTATCGGATTAGACTTCCTACAGAAAAGGAGCTCGAGATGAAGGTCTCAAAGGAAGTGAAGAAAACCCGGTTCTACGAGTCGACTTTATTAAAAGCGTACAAGGTGTGCATCTCAGTTATAGTTGACTCTTAATTTCTCTGAATATAATTTTGAGTATAATTTTGTAATACGTTTTCCTTTTCTGCTGATGTCCTTTGACAGTCATACCTGCAGAAGTTAATTATATTAGAAAAGCTGCCAGTATATAACCAAATTGCAACTCGGTGCATGTGTACATTGTTAGACGCAGTTCCTAACTTCAACTACCGTGATAACCTGTTAACTGCTGTTGTCGGAAATATCAGCTCCCCAGATGAAGTCGTAAGGTCCTGGTTATGTTAACCCTTTTTCAGAGTGATTAGTCATGTCATTGTACTGCAACAGCATCCATTTCGTTCCTATCTAATACATTTGTTGCGCCTGTTTGTGTATGCAGGAGACTCTGTTGCTCTACTGTCAGGTCTCTTTTCTCAAATGAAGGGAAACATGGTGGTGAGCTGACCGTGCAGGCTGTACGCTTGATTGCTGCTCAAGTCAAAGCTCACAACTGCCAACTTCATCCTAATGCTATCGAGGTATTGACTGGCAACATTCTAAGAACCACACTTTTCTGCACCATATCACTAAGTTAAAGCGTTAGAATTGCTCCTGATGGAAAAACTAGATCACGAAGTTCAGATTTCATTTGAATCATTTTGTAAGACTGATACAAGGCGCCTAATAACTCAGAAACAATCTGGTTATATTTCTTATCTCTTTGGGTTTTTGTCATTTACCCTTGCTTCCATTTTTATATATGTCCTTAGGTGTTCATGTCCATTCGCTTTGACGAGGATATTGGAAAGCCTAACAAAGAGGAAGAGCATAATAAAAAATATAAGAAAAATAATAAAAGAAAAAACCAGGAGGAGCAAAATCAAGTGCAGGAAAATGAGAGGAAGAAATCGAAGAAAGATATGATGTCTAAAATCAGAGACGAAGTAATTTACTTTCCTTCTGTGCAATAGATTTGTTGGTGGGAAAGTTGATGTTTTAATCTTGCTTTCCATTGCATTGACAACTATTTATATGACCATAATATCTAAAACTAGTTCCGTTTGTGCTATTGGTTTGCTATATGAATTGAAATTTTTTGATGACTTGTTCTTAGGTTAGTGCTGATTACAAAGGAGTTACCTATGAACCAGATGCTAAGGAGCGGCGAAAGATGCAGACAGAGACACTTTCTGCTGTTTTTGAGACCTATTTCCGTGTTCTGAGAAACACAATGTATACAACTGGCGAAAGGTATTTTCATTTATTGTTAAAGCTAATTAAAATTGTGTTTTCTAATTGTTCCGAAAAAAGATCTAAATAACGCTTATGTTCTAATCAAATTCCAAAGAATATATATGTGTAGAATTTGGCTTCACAGTCACAAATAAACTGGTTTTATGGCTGTGTCAATGTTATTTTAAGTTCTTTTTTCAAGACATCATTTTGACTAATTGCAGCTCAGAAGAAAACCCAATTTCAAATCCGGGATCCTTTGGAGCACACCCTTTGCTTGCTCCATGCTTGGATGGGTTGGCAAAATTCACCCAACAATTGGACTTGGACTACATTGGGGATCTCATGAACTATCTAAAGAAGCTTGCTTCTAGCAGTAGTGTGTCGAACAACTCAAAGCAGAAAAACGCAAGACTATTGACTGTATCTGAACGCCTTAGGTGTTGCCTTGTCGCCTTCAAAGTGATGAGGAGCAACTTAAATGCCTTGAATGTTGACTTGCAAGACTTCTTTGTCCAGCTCTACAACCTCATTCTCGAGTACCGTCCTGGAAGGTTTGTTATAACTTTTTTCCTCTTTTGTTATAACGACATAAGCTGAATTCAGTTTAGCCTATAACACTTTGTGATGTTTAACAGGGATTCAGGTGTAGTGTTGGCTGAGTCTCTGAAGATAATGTTGTGTGACGACAGACATCAAGACATGCAAAAAGCAGCCGCGTTTGTGAAACGTTTAGCCACATTCGCGCTTTGCTTTGGATGTGCTGAGTCTATGTCTGGTAATAAACGTTACAAAACTCGTTGAATTACACATCACATGTCCTTAGTTCAAATATGATCTCTCATTCTACAATCTTTGTTCTCTTATAGCGCTTGTCACCTTGAAAATTCTACTTCAGAAGAATGTGAAATGCAGAAACCTTCTTGAGAACGATGCTGGAGGCGGCTCTGTTTCTGGTTCAATCGCAGTAAGTCACAAATTTTTTACCCTTTTTACAGATTTAAATTGGGAATATAACTCATTTGTTAGCGAAATCTGGATTGCAGAAATACCAGCCATATGCAACAGATCCTAACCTAAGCGGGGCTCTAGCAACAGTGCTTTGGGAACTCAGTCTCTTGAGCAAACATTATCATCCGGCGATCTCAACAATGGCGGCAACAATCTCCGACATGAACACTTCTCAAAGCCAAACATTTCTTTCTGCAGTGACTCCACAACAGGCTTTTGCAGATTTTTCTCTTGTAAAGGAATCGTTTGAGCTCAAGAACGAGTCTCGGAAACTTAACAACAAACGGAAACGAGATAGTTTGCCTGAAGAAGCTAGGGATGTTCCGGAAATGGACATGGAAAAGCTCAGCAAGAAACTGAAAGAGAACTTTTCGATTCTTCAAGATATAAAAGAAGACGAGAGAGTTAGAATGGAGGCGTTGCAGTCAGAAAAGAAAAGACCATTGAAGAAACAGAGTAACGTGGTGAAGAAGAAACTTAAGAACCTTACACCCAAAAAGAAAGCTTTTTGATCTCTCCCCCCCTTTTCAACTTTTATATACAATGCTTAAATCTAAAACGCATCAGTTGAAGTTGTTAAATCTAATTTTGAGTATACTTTTGTTGGAGTGGCAATTTTGTCAACAGAAAGAATCAAAGAATTATTTATCTTCATTCCACCTCGTATAAACTTGTAATCCTAAACTTCGAATATTTGAGGATGTTCTCGTTTATTTCAGGTTTATTTATTCGAACAAACTCATAGTAAGTCGTACCAACGAAGTTTAAAATTCGAATCAGTTAAACAAAAGAACATAGTCTTACGATTCTCGGAACGTCAAACATTCCGAGATCATCCTAAAACTTCTTTTGTAAACTCTTACCCTCTGGTTTGGGCAACTAATCTTGGAGTTATTTTCTAGTTTAATGTTTGGTTGAAAAAAAAAAAAAGAACGTAATCCTACATGTGCCTATTAGTATCGAAAGATACGGTTCGCCACAAACTGTGTATTCCAATTAAATTATCCTCTTATCTATTGGGAGAACTGTTTTGGGTGTTCTTAGAGTAAAAATATTATTAAAATAATGTAAGATCATTAGTTTAGATATTTTGTTTAAAAAATTGGTTATTGGAAGAACATGTTTAAGATTATAAAATTTAATAATATAATAATCTAAAACATATTACAATTTTGAAAACTTTAAAAAATAACATTTATATTAAAATTGAGTAGGAAATAAAAACCAACACAAAATACAATTCCAAATTATTATGAAATAAAATAACATGAAAGATATAAATGAAAAACACAAAAATATTATTCCTACAAAAAAACACACAAATATTATTCCTACAAAAAAACACACAAACATTATTTTATTTCTCTTGCATAATTCTCACCCATTTCAGTGGTGCCACGTGGATTAAGATCATGCCTAAAACAAATCTTGCACAAGATCCATCTCCACTTATGTAAGCCCACTATTCCATTAAACCCTAGTTTTAAATTGTTAAAAACATAGAGAGGGTTCCGTGAATGCAGATGGCCTAATATATGTTGTAAGCTGTGTACAGCAAATTGTTCCCCACAACGAGTCCAACCGTACAAACCGTACAAGGAAGATATGGGGCCATGTGGGACATTTGGTTTGTTCTAGACCAATTTTTTAATACATTCTTCTAGTCGTCGTTCGTTATTATGTACAAGATAGCTGCTACTTTAAAATAATTTTTATTTTTGTGTGGGCAAATTTCACTATTTTCTCAATTAGTTATATATAATTCTAATAAGCATGTATATTTTGTATAAAGAACGCAAGACTCACATTATTTAACCAATTTAATAATTAAAATGTTAGGTGTTGGGACGATATCATGTATCAACAACGATTTTATCAGTTAATTCATTGACTTAAATATTCAAAATGAATAGAAAGTAATTATTATATAGTTGATGATGAATGATCCGTACGGTACATGAAAAATAATATGCATTTTGTTACTTATTTTTTTTCATTCTTAAAATTGATAAATTGGAGATAAAATCGAAAAGAAAAAAAAAAATATCACATTCTAAAAAGCATCAACAAAATATTCTCCGATCAGTCAAATAAAAAAGAAGAGAAGATCGAAGAACAAATTTAAAAAAAAAAAAAAAAACAAACAGAACACAGAGACATGTCTACTACTCTGTTTCTGTAGATAAATCTTCACCGCACAACGATGCAATGAGCCCCGATCTATCATCAGCCACACCAGACCGGAGTGACTCCACAACTTGCTCGAACACGAAGACGTTACAAGGGATATGAAGAACTCCTTTCTGCGCGTATCCGTATTCCTGAGCTGACCGATTCAGCAATCCCACGAAAACAGGGTGGTTCAGCAGCTCCGCACTCACCACGAACCGCTCCTTCTCTTCGCCAACGTTCACGGGTACGTGGCCGGATGGAACACTCGAGTCCACGGTTGCTCGCTTAACCAAGAAAACAGACTTCGGATGGTGGATGTCGCCGCTGCAAGCTCGGTTGCAGGATGATGAGTCGGCGATTCTCGAGAGACGGCGAATCAGAGGCTTCATCTTCTTTGATTCTATAGACACAACACACAGAGAGAAAGATATATATATATATATATAGAGAGAGAGAGAGAGGGACGGAGAAGTGAGCGATATATGTATATATATGGGACTATGGGAGAGAGAGAGAGAGAGAGAGAGAGCACATAGTATAGTAATGTTATCGGAGAGATGTATATACATTGAGAGGAAACAAATGGTATATGATTTATTTTCATATGTAGTCATGGTCATTTAAACCATTTGATTAACTTTCATATATGAAGTAATATTTGTTGACATGATGAGTCATGCTAAATTAAACCATTTGATAAACTACCTAATACGTTGATCATGCAAAATGAGAAATTCTCTAAAATTGGGTTGATTTTCCAAACATTTAACATTCAATTTGGTTAAATTACAAAATAGAATATTTGTTAACAACTTTAAGAAATTTGGATTGCCAAATATAAGAGTTTTAGCTATATAAATTTTATTTTATAGATTTCTTTATACTTGGTGCAACAAGAGAGATGAGGGTCTGATTTGTAAGAAGTTGGATCGTGTTTTAATTAATGAGCATTGGGGATATTGCTTTCCACATATAGTGTTTTTAAGGCTAGTGGTTGTTCTGATCATGCCAGAGGTCGCATTGTCCTGGAGGCAGTTGCAACGGGTGGTCGCAGACCTTTCAAATTCGTTAATGCTATGGCTAAACTTCCACAATTTCATGAGGTTATTGCCAACCATTGGCATGGCACGGTCCCACTATTCCCTTCTACGTCTGCTATGCATCGTCTCTCCAAGAAGCTAAAAGACTTAAAACCAAGCTTGCGTTCTTTGGATAAAGAGAAGTTTGGTGATCTATCAAAACGGACACGTGAGGCTCATGAGACTCTTTGTCAAAAGCAAATTGCAACTCTGGCTAGTCCGACTCCACAAGCGGTTGAAGAGGAGACAAATGCTTATTCTATGTGGAGTCACCTTGCTGAGCTCGAGGAAGATTATCTAAAACAGAAAGCTAAGCTTCATTAGCTGACTGTGGGTGATATGAACAATGTCTATTTTCATAAAATGGTAAGTATCCGTAAAATGCAGAACTCTATTCGTGAGCTGTGTGGTCCAAATGGGGAAATACTGCGAACTAGTGCCGAGCTAAAGGTTATTCTAACATTATTTATATTCTATTTTGGGAATGAATATTCATCTTTGACTAGTTTTTTTTTATAAAAGAGTAAATAAATAGTTAAATACAGAATTAATGTTCATCTTTGACTTTTTAGGAGGGAAAAAGGCAATTTTTTAAAAAAGTGGGAGGAAAAAAAAAACAGAGCTTGCGGCCAAATCAACGAGAAGAAGACGAATCATCAGATTTAAGATAAACTGTTCGATTTCTCTGCAAATTCAGAAATCGTAAGATTCACATTGTCGTGACGATGTCAGGACTCTCCGGTGTAGTCAGATTGGATTTAGAGCTTTCCGATGAGATTCTATCGGTAATCCCGACGGATCCTTTCGAGCAGCTGAATCTCGCGAAGAAGATCACGTCCATGGCAATCGCCTCTAAGGTGTCTCATTTGGAAGCTGAGGTAATCGAACTGAGGCAGAAACTCCAGGATTTGGAGATGTGTACGCACGAGCTCGAGAGCAAGGCTTATCGTTACGAGAGAGATATCCGAGAAGCTGATTCAAGATTTAAGATTGTCCTCCATGACAATGTGAGAGAGAGATCTATTGTCCTCCATTTTTTTTTTCGATCTTATGGATTTGATTTCTAATGTAACGTTCTTAATTTATATTTTCTGATGAAGATGAATCTCACAAAGGAACGCGATTCGCTTGTAACCACTGTAACGAACCTGAATCTTGAAATGGCTAAGGTGAATAAGCTAATAATACTTAACTGTTCCCTCGTGGCATGCACTTCTTGAGAAAGAAACAACTAATCCTTGTGTATTTTTTTTTATCACCAGTTGGAGACCTTCAAGAGGCAATTGATTCAATCCCTAAGTAATGATGATGAGATTGCTCCTCCGGTAAAGATATATTGGTTTCACCAATTTTTGTTAGTACTAAACATTCGTTCTTCTTGTGTAATTTCGCATTATCCATTTTGTTTTTTTTTTTTTTTTTTATTACAGCAAACAGATTCTGTTGATATCAGGACATATGACCAGTCGGACAAAGGTACTAAAGATGCCAGTGGAATTCTTATTGCACACAGTGAATGAGTTTACTTGATTGTTTAGCACTGAAAATATCTCACACTGTACTTTGCCAAAGCAGACCAAAGGACAAGGTTCCACCATTCTTATAGTAAATCCGTGGACATGACCAATCATCCAGTTGAGGAAGGTAATTTTGGATTATGGATGCAATTCCAGTTCAGAATATATATATATGACTTTACTCAAATTATATTAATAATGCTGATCATTTTTATTTTTTTACTTGTTAGCAGTTCCCATTTACACAGGACCAAGATTCTCTGTTTCTCCCTGGCTCACTCCACAAACTAATTCTACTGCAGGATCTCCCAAGGCAAGAACTTCTGGTTGGTACCCCTCAACATCAAGCCAACGATCATCAGCTGCAAATTCTTCTCCTCGTGGCCTCCCACTTCAAGGTTAGTAGGTTCAGTTCATAGGGCTACGTACTCATCTGTTTATTTTTTGTTTGCTTTCTCTGATGGGTTATGCATAAACTTGCGCAGCTCCTCGTATCGATGGCAAGGAGTTTTTCCGTCAAGTCAGGTTTGCCTCTTAATTTATCCTATATTTTTCTCCCTTGCTTGGGTGGTTCAGTATGTTGCGAATTTAGCCTTAAACTAGGAAGCAGACATTTCATTATCTGTTCATCATCATGCAGGAGCCGATTATCATATGAAAAATTCAAAGCCTTCTTGGCTACCATCAAAGAACTGAATGCTCAGAGGCAAACCCGAGAGGTAAACAAATTAAAAGTGGTTTTGAATTCTTGATTTGCAAGTATATAAATAAATGCTTCATATGGATTTTAAATATGTTCCGCAATTGCTACTTAGGAAACCCTGAGGAAAGCGGATGAGATATTCGGGACAGAGAACAAAGATCTATACATTTCTTTGCAAGGACTTCTCAACAAGAACAAGAGTTAGATAGAGAGAGAAAACAACAAAGGATTATATATTTCAGCCATTGAATTATTTCACCAAAGTGTGTGGGTTTTGTGGCACTAGCCGTTAGATTTCTCACATAAGAGAATGTTATGTCAAATATGATTACAAAGAAATTGGAAATTTGTCACAACGGTAACATGATATTTGACACCTATATACACATTACACACACGTGTGCAGATGAAGTGGTCGGTTTTAGAAGTTTGAAGACACCGAAAAAGAAACGAAACTAATTATATATATGGGCTAATGGGCCGACTTATAAATAACCCGTTGAGGCCCGGTAGATTTTTTCACTTTCCCTCTCGCCATACGAAATTAAGCTGGCAAAATTTTGTATCGGAGAACATTTTTTTCTGGGGAAATCTCTGTGCTTACTACTCTTTCTGGAAAGAGTTTGTTCTTAGTTTAATTGTTTTGGTGTGTAATATTTTTATCTGCCAATTTATATAACTAGAAGTGTTGTACTACACTTCTTTGGGGATTTGTGCACATAAGCTGTTCGATAAAATGTCTAAGCCGTTTTTGTACAGAAGAAGAAGTTCCATCTCATTCGGTCTGATTCAGTTCCGGAGAACGAGTATGTTTGAAGAAAGTGAAAACTTGGTATTGTTTCAGGTGAGACACAAGTCGGGTGGAGGAGGAGGAGGAGGATGGAGACCCAAGAAGAAAGTGTATCATAGAGTTGATGAGCTTGATAAAGCAATAGACTTGAAGAAGAAACCAGCTCTGATACTTCAACTGAAATCCATCATTCAGGCCCAGAAACATGGAAGCCTTCTTCTTAGGGATCTTGAGAAGCATGTTGGCTTTGTTCACAAGTGGAACTTAATGGCTGCCATTGAGAAGTACCCTTCCATCTTTTTTGTTGGAGGTGGAAACAGAGAACCTCCTTTTGTTACGCTGACTGAGAAAGCTAAAAATATTGCAACTGAGGAAGGTGAAGCTACAGAGTCAATGGAACCTATTCTGGTTAAGAATCTTAGGAAGTTGTTGATGATGTCTGTTGATTGTCGAGTGCCTTTGGAGAAGGTTGAGTTTATTCAACCTGCAATGGGTTTGCCTCAAGATTTCAAGACTACATTGATCCCTAAGTACCCTGAAATCTTCTCTTTGAAGGTTATCAATGGTAAAGTTAATCTTGTTTTAGAGAATTGGGATTCTTCACTGGCAGTCACTGCACGTGAGGATAGATTACTCCGTGAAGGAGTCCTCGAGCCAATTGAGGACAGAGGAAAGAAGGTCAGGATCACAAAGGATGGCAACTTCTTGGGGAGAAATGCGTTTAAGGTTTCTTTTCCTCCTGGTTTTAGGCCTAACGCTAGTTATTTAGAGGAATTTGAGAAGTGGCAGAAAATGGAATTCCCATCTCCGTATCTTAATGCGAGGAGATTTGATGCTGCAGATCCTAAAGCTAGGAAACGTGTTGTAGCCGTGCTTCATGAACTGATCAGTTTAACAATGGAGAAGAGAGTGACCTGCGCACAGTTGGATGCATTTCACTCTGAGTATCTGCTTCCATCAAGACTAATACTTTGCTTGATAAAGCATCAAGGGATCTTCTACATTACTAACAAAGGAGCAAGGGGTACAGTATTTCTCAAAGAAGCTTATGCTGGTTCTAATTTGATCGAGAAATGCCCGTTGATGTTGTTCCATGATAGATTTGTTGCACTCTGTGGTCGGAGAGAAGCCAATCCTATCTCATGAGTTGCAGTCTTCAATATAATCTTATACGAAAAGCCCGAGATGTGTACCCCCAAGGCATATAACCCATTGATTATGTTCCAGCAAATAAGACTCAGTTTATAGGGCCTAAACCTTATAAGCATTTTACTGTATCATTTCTTCAGAGTCATCATTATCTTCTCATGTGAAGAAAAGAAACGTACTTGTTAAGATATTAACTTTTCACCAACAAACAGAAGTGTAAATAGTATCTCTTGATTGATTGTGCTAACTTGATGAAAGCCAGAACGTGTCACAGCGTCTGATATGGTACCATGGGAGATGTGACTGGCTTATTGACCATGTACTGCGAATGTGATGTGAACTATCTTGTACATGTGGAGGTTGTGGATGCAGGTCGTATTATAATACACTTGTTTTTTTCTCTCTGTACACGACTCTCTTGATGGTTTTCTGGAGAAAACGATAACGGAATCTTCTTCGTGTTTACACACGACGGAACATTTATTTGAATGCAGGGAAAGGGGGTCCAGGACTCATGTGACTTGTGAAGGCATCATGGGAAAAGAGCCAAAGGGAAAGACAATTAAGTCGCACTCCACAATCCCTCCCCATTTTAGTCCTGAGTGCATTCATGTTCAAAAACAAAAGGTCAGTGTTTTCATTATTAGTAGCTCTTTATTTATCATTTTACAGTTTTATGGTAAAATACACAGTGCATTATAACAACCAAGTCCTGTCTCGTTCTTTTATGCTGGCCCCGTTTTTGTTTCTCTACATTGAAAGCCATCATTTTCTAAAATTGTTTTTGGAGATAAACAACAAGACTCTCTTTTTCATGGTCTACTGTTGAATGGTAATAGGCTGCTGATACATCAATTTTGCTTTGCTTTGTTGGATAAACGACTATTAGACATTTGGTTTCTCGTGATAAACTGCGTAGTTACTTGTCTGTTTTTGTTCTCAGTGAGGTTCCGTGTCTTGTTTGAACATGTTAACCAACCTATATATAGTCGAAACCTATCAATTTGAAATCCATCAAAAAGACACCTATTGGCACAAAAGAAAATCCAAAGTCAGATTCTCTAAATTTTTATTCTTTCTTAAAACTTTAACAAGTAAATGGATTCATGTCCTTGTCATTTGGCATCTCATCCAAATGAAGGGTATACAATTCAAAGCATAAAGACAAGATCTTGAGGCTGATTGAAGCATCAAGATCAATTAAACACCCCCCATTTTTGATTTTTTTTTGGTTCTCTTTTCCTTTTCTACCTTGACAAAGCCAAATCACATACCAAACGTGAGGATCAATCCGCTAACATCTCCTCGACGTATCAACCACGAATTAGAATCAATACGCTGATGTTGCATTCAGTTACAGAAAACTACTGACAAAGACTTATAACCACACTCTTTGATATTTGAATTTTCTTCTTGTAAAATACTGAAAGACACAGTTTTAATTGATTGATCAGGGAAACTTGTCTGTACATTAGACAAAGACGTAGGAATTTTTTTTTTAAACCAAAAGGGAGCCCCAGTTAGATACTTTTGGATGATGATGCATATTGCATAATAAGCAAGTTGACACATAAAAGATCAAAACTTTAGGGGTATCATTTTCATGTATGGAGGTTTTTGGTTTCTTGGGGACAAAATTCTATGGTCCATTATTGTAACAGTGGTCCTACAGTCCCAACCATTTTTCTGTGAATTATATGTGTACTGTTTTTGGACAGAAGAACACATCATGCAAATCTCTCTTATATTATTTCCCTTCGTTGTTTGGTCCAATCTGATAAAATCTCTCTCTCTCTCTCTCTGCTTTTACTTTTGAAAAATCGTTTTCAGCATTTCCAAAACCCTTCAATCTTATTCAGTTATCAATAAAATAACCAAATACATTCTCCACAAGTATGTGTACTCCTTTCTCTGTATAGTTGTAGTATTAGATCTCACCTTAATGCATCTGTCATAATTGATCTAATTATCCCAACTAATTCCATGATTATGTTAGTAATAAGTATTGCTTTTCTGGTCATTAATTGGTATATTGATTAAAACGAATAAAGGTGCCCATCTTCATCGTGAAGCTCCTCATGCATGTCTGTTCTTTTTTTTGCTTCTTACTGTTAGACATTGCTATTTTCAAAAAGTAAATCATAGACATTGTACAAAACTTTTGATTTCTCTCCATTTCTCTTTTCTTTTCTTTTGATACCCATATCTTTTGTATTGTTTCTTGATACCCACATCAGCACTTTAGTTACCTTTTCCCAACAAAATATCTTGTTTATTCCAATTGACATAGTCCAATCTGATTTCCCTAATAACTATCCACATGGAGAAAAGAGAGGACTTTCATGTATGCACCATTAACATTAAACTATATATCGTATGTATATATAGATAATATAACATTATGCTTTATGTAAACCTATTCCATCTTGGATATGATATCTGCCCACTAACCCCAACCAAACTACATAAATGATTTGGGTAGTTGGCTTTCTTTCTCTTCTTTTAAAATCTAATTTATTTTTTACACTTCGGGATATGTATGGGTGCCTAATATAGACAAGAAAGAACAATTACAAAACACTTTCCTATACACTTTTCTCTGTTCAATAGAGAAAAAAAGGTATCCATGAACAGTTAATAGTTGTAGGGATATCAAAGTGTGTGAGTGTGTGTGTGAGAGAGAGAGCAATCATATTTCCATATTCTATAGGTATTCAGATGGGTCTATGCTCCTCTATAACCACATTACTACTCTTTTATATATCTCTTCTTGAATCATCAAAATCAAGTTCTAAGTAATTATGTGACATAATAACAATATCTATATAGAATCTGACATCTATTCTGCACAAGACCCAATTAGAGGAACATCTGTGCAGGTCGATTGTGATCATAATGATTCATATTGCTGTGACTTGTGAGAAAGAAAGTGAAACTCTTTTTGAGGTCTTAATCTAATTTTCACATGAGCTTTTGCAGTGTTGTGGTTCAGTGGGATAAGACTGATTGTTAACACTACATGTAGATAGTTTCTTTTTTATAACTCTCTTTAAATTATTAATCTTTTTGAATTGGATGGTACTAATGATGAGAAATAAACAAATCTCTTGTGGCTTTTTCTGCAGTGACTTTCAGAAGACTTCACACCAAATCCACTCGGCGTAAAAGAGGAAAAAAAAAGAGAAATAGCATTTTTCTTTGGCATTGGTTAATGGTAGGTCACTGATATTCCCACGTAAAAGGAAAAACATATGCTCTCGTAGTTCTTTTTTTTTTGGGTATCATTTTAAATTTTATCCCTTTGTAATTTGTCTTTGCCAAATCCTCTCTTTACCACCACTAAATTTTCTCAATGAAAAGTAAATAAAGAAGCTTGTAAAGATATACTGGAAACGAATACAATATAGTGATCCACTAATTTTAGACTTTGCTACAGAAATTTCAGCCACTAAAAATAGTTATGAGTTTTTGTTTTCAAACAAACAAACACAAAAGTCATATGCTTAAAGGATTTGGTTTGGGGGTAATCCTCACTTTGAAATTTGAATTATCTTTTAGTATTGTGGGATTGTGATTCCGATTCACGTCATTTGACAAGCGTGTTAAAGGTTAAAGAAAGAGGTGACAAAATGTTTTTGTTCCCATTTGGGCTCATTTATTCATAGGTTTTTGTAGTCAAATCGAATTGATGGCTTAGGGGTGAAAAATGATAAGTAGGACCCAATTTCCCAACAATAAGATACAACAATAGATTAATCATATCAAATTTCAATTTAAATTTATTTTCTTAGGACATAGAACAAAAAAAGGTAAAAGCTACCAATTCATGAGTGCCCCCTTTCACAAGGTAATCTATAAAGTTTTGGTGTTCCCCATCATGACCCCTCCTCCTCTCACATCTATTTCTCTACTTTTAATTATTCTCAAAGACATTTTTGATGTAATCTATTATTATCTTTTTACATCATATCGTGTATATTGCCACTTACGTGTATATGGGAATATAATCGTTTTGTTTAGTGTTTGTTGCACTCCTAAAGATGATGTTCCCTTTATTTAATCTTTGTATCTTTGTTATTATAGTTGTATGCATTATTGAATTCACATGACAATTTATGTTTCTACGGTTTGATGACACATATTCCAAATTTATTTGTTCATTATTCAATAAGGAGTTATCTTGAATTATCATTTACTTATCTCTATGCACAAAATATTTGGATTTGCCATTTGAAATGAATGGTATTCTTTATTTTCTTAAGCTAATATTTCTAATTTGCTTTATGAAAACACGTCTAAAGTCTAAAATAGATCAAAATGAAACGATCATTTCAACCTTATGTAAAAGTAAAATAAAAAAATATATATATATATAAAAAGAAAGAGAGCAACCCCACGAAAGCTGAAATATTGGAGAAAATGGGTGTAAAATAAAAAATAATATCTAAAATGAGAAGTGGACAAGTTGCATGACACAAACCCTAACACCACAACATTTGCATATCCCATCACTTTACACCAAGTCTTCCACTTTTGCTTCGTTTGTTTCGCTTATATATTAGATATAAATAAATAAAAGCATAATCGTAGGGAAATGGTCCTTATAGATTCTTCAAAAGTCTCCAAATAATAAAGTAATTTAAAACAAACATCAATCGGTCAAGCGTCACTCTCTTTTCTATCTTTTGTTTTTGCTTGATTTGTTGCTTAGTGTGTACGTGACGATTGGTTCCTTCCCTTCATATACTCTTTATCTCCGTTTCAGAAATTTACAAATTTTAAAAGATATATACTCTTCAACGTTGGATAAAGTTATTTGTCCCAAATTGCCCGAACCCAATGCGAATAGTTATAACCAGTACTTTTTGGATGAGGTTGAGCAAGACTTGGAATCTTTACTTGGAAAAGATGATTGATATGCGAATTTTAGATCATATATACACATGGATCCTATTTGATTCATGGTCGGAATGAAATGAGATAGAAGATGGCTCAGATTACTTGCGGATGCATGAAGTTCATACAAAGGGGAGCCTTAAGTTAATGTATTTTTTCACATTCACCACCTCACATGTATGTTCCTCGATGTTTTACAAGATTTCTGTGTCGAAGCATTATGTTAATGTGTGTGTACATAATGTTAACAAAACCGATAGTGGGAGTTTTTTCTTTTCATGACATCCGATATAGTGCAAGATTTTACCAACCTTAGGTTAATTAAAGATTTTTTTTTTTTTCACTTTCGGCCTTGGAAAAATAGTATATGGGGTGTGTGTTTTCTAAACAATAATAAAGATTAATGGTTTAAAATATTAGTAGAGATGATAATATTGAACGTTTCAAAATGTGATGATTTAGAATAATGAACGAGCAGTCGAGCACCATTGGTTGATCCGCCTGTGAATGCACAAAGATGTCTACATCTCAAATCTAATGATATAGAAATCTGAAAACCACTTAAATTAGAATAATATGATTAACATAATACTAGTATTTACACGTTTTGATTTTCTCTAGGCACCGAAAATAAAATAAAATAAAAAACATGTACTAGTATTTAAAACAGAAAATTTTGGCTTTAGGAGTTTTTAATTTATTCGTGCGACGAGTATATCCATCCTCTTTAATGTTGGCATGATCTCTTCACATCACTTTCTCGTGTCCTCTTCGCTTTTCTTTAGTTTGTTTATATGCAAATCTTCTTTTCAAATAAAAGTTATATATATATATATATATATATATATAAATATCTTGAAAATATTTATTCAGCAGATTAATCATGTAGAAACACCTGTTAAAGCAACTTTAAAATATTAGTAATAACATTTTTGATAGTCTTGTCATACTAAACTTGTAACATAAGAATGAATGTTCATCTGTAAATGTAATGATAATGATATGTAATTTTTAGTGTTATACAAAATTCACATAGTATTTTCTAATCCAAACAGCAATGCATTTTTTTTTGTCGGAGCCTAGAATCATTTAAAAAAAAAAAAAAAAATTCTAATTTCACGTTATAATCATATAAACATATATCGAATCTTTGATTTCCGTAACTTGATTAAAAAAGTTGCTAGGAAACAAAAATTGAGAAATTGAAAAAAAACAAAAAAAGAGAGAGAGGGAGAGAGAAAGTGTCAGGAGGGGAGTTACGGAAGACGAACAACAGCGACATTTGCGCGCGTCCGACGTGTCAGCTTTTTACCTCTTCCACTGTCTCTTTCCCACTCTTCTCTACGCATCTTTGCCGGCGCGTGTCTTTCACACCCTACCACTCCTACTGTTCTCCCCACCCCCATTTTATCGTTTTTTTTTTTTTGTTACTACTTTACTTTTAAAAAAAATAATATTTCTTTCCTGCAGTTTTGGGATGATTGTTTTTCGAGATACATGTGTCAAATATTACCAATATAATTCTTTTTTTTTTTTTAATAATATGGGGTTGGTTAATTTATCCTTTATCCTTATTGATAATAATAACATAAAAACGATATTTCGGGAGTCTGAGATAATGTATCTCTTTCTTTCTTTGTAGTGAAGGTTTAGATTTCATGATTTTGATTCCTTAGCTTAAAAAAAAATAAAACTATTCAACTGATGTATCCTTACAATTTGTTTTTAAAAATAGAAAAAAATGAAATAAAAATAATTTCCATTTAACAAAAAAAAAAGAAGAAGAAGGGGGGGGGGTCAGGTCAAGAAGATGACATGTTAACATGAACGCTAGCGTTTTTAGGAGATGTACAGATGGGACACGTGTGCACACTGGACCCGCATACTCCACACAAGCACAAGTGTCTGCACGGTAACAGCAACACACACGATTCCTCCTCCCCACAGTTCCTACACAACTTCCTCCCCTCCGCCGCCTTAGTGCTCCCGCAGCACGACGACTGCGCATCGTCCTCTTCGTTGTTGTTATTATCAGCATCCGATCCTCCTGCGCAGCGTAGGTCATTAACCTGCGCGAGAACCTGGTCGAGGTTGGTGCGGAGGTGGTTGGCGGTGGCTTCGTTGGTCTGAGCAAGGTCTCTCCAGATTTGGTTTTCGATGGATAGTGACTTCACACGCTCCTCGAGAGCGTAGTTAACCTTGACGATCCTCTCTCTTTCTTCTTCTTTGACTCGAAGCCTTTTAGCGAGTCCTTGCTCTATTGCCTCAATGATCATCCTCGCCTGCCTCTTCCTCTTCTCTTCTATCTCATACTTCACTCTCTCCATCTGAAACCCAATCCAGCAGAACACAAGAAAATCAATGATCGATGCACACATTGCAGCAGCAGCAGCAGCAAAAGTCTTATTGAATGCGACGAATCTTTGGAAGAAACTTACATGAAGGGAGACGAATCTGTCGATATCGTGTTGTTGCTGATTCATGTGTGAAGAGATATCAATGTCTTGGCCAAGAAACGAAAACGGAGTTGTACTTGTTGCAGCGTTAACGCATGATGATGATCTCTGGTTCTGAAGAAGAAGATGATGATGATTATGATAATAATTCGATCTGGTAGAAGAAGACTCTCTGGAGCGTTTTCTCGTCTGTAGAGGGAAGAAATCACAGTCCAGACTAGTAGTAGTGGCAGTAGTAGTACCATCGGCGGCGTAGTAACCTGCGGTGGTCGGGGTAGTAGTATCAGCGCCGCCGCTGCCGTACATATGAAGAAAGGAAGGAGGCGTTGGGGTTGTTGTTGTATCGTCGGTAACGGAGAAAGGTGAAACGACGCCGTAACCGGTTTGATTGTTATTGCAGAAACCGCCACTGGTTGGTTCCATAGTGGTGTTATTGTTCATCATGAACTCTCTGCCAAATACAAAATAAAAAAGATTCAGTTGAAAAAAACATGAGATCGTAAGTAAATAGAGATTGAGAGAGAGAGGGAGAGCGTTGTATTTACACACAGACCTGTTGGGGAAGAGTTGAGGAGGAGAGAGGAAGAGATTGTGAGCATCAACGGCCATTGAAGAATGGAGAGAGAGAGAGAGAGAGAGGTTTAGAGATGATGATGGAGAGGAGAAGAGGAAGTTAAAGAGAAGGATGGAAAATTAGAAATGCATGCGTTTCGGTTTTTTGTTTTTTTGGGTGGCTTTTTTGATGTGCGTGAACAAGAGAGAGATAGAGAGAGAGAGCTTTGCTTTTTTTTTCCTTTCGTTCTTTTTTTTTTTTTTTTTTGGTTTTTAATTTGGTGAGAGGAAAGAAGACCAAATCGAAACGAACCTCAACCAAATGGTTGTTTCCTATTTATACACATCGATGCGACGAACGTGAAGAGAGAGATTTATGGCAGAGAGGTTAAAAAGAAATATATCTCTTTCCAAAAAAGAATTCCATTTTAAATTATTTTGTTTTGTTCAAACGTAAATCTAAATTTTACATACTGGGATTTTTATAGTTAAACTTACCATTTTTCTTAGGGTGTGCTGATATATGTTGACTTTTGCTATGTTTATCCTTTTTGGTTTAAATCTTCTCATTTTTTGCTTAACACGCTTTCTGAAACTGGATTTTTCTTATTATTAGTTACCTAATGCTTTGAATTTTGGGTGATTGAATTCAAATCTTGTTTAATTTGTATCGGTTATTGTGGAAATTTTTTGAAACAACACATCTTCTTATTATATACTACTTTTTCAGTTATCATAATTTTGATGAAGTGGTAAATTGTATATCGAAATTGGCGGAAAAGTTATTGAATTGTTTCTTTAAGTATTTTGTTTTTTGTTGGTCATACTAGTATTATTATTAGGAGTAACGCTCGGATTCGTTTTTTTCTTTTTCTCTTTTCTTATAACTTCATCACCGTACCAATTAAATAGTGTAGATTGGTTTGGACCGTGAATTTAGGGCAATTATAGGGGCATTTTAGGACATATACCACCGTAAAAAAGATGGGAGTTAATTTTGTTTCGAAGACATGCAATCAAAATATGACACGTGTAAGAAGTCATGCGTATTGCCATGTCATCATCATTCCAGCGTGGCGAACATTTTTGTAACTTTGGGACCCACAATATTGTCTTTTGTACGGTCCGTTAAAAATGGGTAAAAAAAGAAATCTTTACTTTTTTCCATTTTTCTGTTTGTAATATTTTTTTATTTCGTACGAGTTTGGCGCCATGTGATGCCACGTGGTGTAACATCGTGGCTACTTCTGTTTGACCCTTTCTTTGACCCTTTTTTTCTTCTTCTTCTTTTAAATGTATCATCAAACAAAAAAAAAAATTTAATAGAAACCACTTATTTTCAGTAAATAATTAATACTGATAGTTTGTCATTTAATGTTAAGTTTATTGAATATATAATATATTTAAGTTGTTTAAAAATGTGTTTATTTGATATTAATCTGATATTATAGTATTAAATTTCAATACAATAATAAATAACAGTAGTGTGATTTTTGAAAAAAGAATGATAAAGTTTGGCTCTTAAAAATTGAATCAATTGGATTGGTTCAATTATCCTCCAATTGAAGTTAAAAAAAAAACTGAAGTATCCATAAAATAACGAGAACCTAGAGGTGAAGAAAGAGAGATGGAGACAGGTTCTTGTGAAGATGATATCGGATAGAAAATAACACACAAGAATTAATTCCTACTTTAATTTATGTCCCTTTTACTCTATTTTTTTTCTTCTTCGTCTTTACATTTTTTTCGCTGCTTTGTTATATTTTCTTTGAATCTTTCCTACACAATAAAAAAAAAGTTAAACACAAATATGCCTTTGTCTTTTTAAAGCTTTCAAGTTTCCACCATCTTAATTTGTGTTATAAAGGCCAATCTTATATATAAAAAGTATATTTTGTAAAGTAAAAGAGTTGCCAATTTGCCATGGTGCACACAACTTAGATACGTGTTTGCTTCATTCTTCAATATTAATTGTACTCCTAGCTCATTCAAATTTGTTATACATTATATGACGACGACCAACATTGCCGATATATTAACTTATATGGCCTATGGGTGTCTGGTGCAATTGATCAAATGTACTAATTTAAGATATGAAGTCTTCATCTTGACAAGAAAACAATGAAATCTTAAATTGTAGTTTCCTCTTTGATTGAAGAGCAAGTGACATTGCACCTTGACTTTGGTGTATGGTATCCTTTTCTTTTCTCTTTTGATTATAACTTTGATTCTCACTTTCCTTTTTTTTTTTTTTTTCTTTTCTTCTTATTTGATTCAACTTAAAGTTGGTGTTGGTATTATTCATGTGATATCAACATTTCAAAAGAAATAACCATAACCATTGCAAGAATCTTAAAGGGTGCCTTACCTAGAACCTTCATCTTTCCTTAAAGGAACCACTATAACTTAATTTGTTGTAAAGATTGAATTCATGCTTTTGAAATATATACTCATATATCTTTCGGTTCGTATACATGATTGTTCGTGTATCAAAGTTTTGATAATTGTGACTTTAATTATGCTTTTGTTCCAACATCATCTCACACACCTAGATCTTACAACAATTCAAAAAGAGGCTTCAGTGGATGTGTGTAAAGCTTCCCATTAAAGACATGTGTTTCATTAATTGTTGGGGCTTACTAGTGCATACATATCACATGTACTATGGTCCATCCATACATGAGAAGTTCGTGACCTAACGTACTACACTTATCAAATGCACCATATGGATATTGAAACTCACAATCATCATAAGTACCGAGAGTAAGAATTGTGATCTAAAGATTTTTACGGAGTTTCATATTTTGGTTATTGATGAAGTCTTCTCTCAAAAAGTCAAAACTATTAAATTACTCATCAGACCATATAGACCATTATGACTTTCAACATTTAGTGACAACCTATACATTGGATGGATGTATTGGTGTAATATCATTTTCAAAGCTAGATGAAGTACCCATCCAATTACTCAAATAATAAATCGGCTCTCAAATATCGGATGTAAATGACAATTATTACGTCTGATTTTTATTGGTAAATTATCTTGGGAAGATAGATAGATAGGTAGATAGATGCATAAGAATAAGAGAAAAAGAGTTAGGTTTGAGAGGTCCCGACTCAATTAAAGATGTGTTGGGCCATCACTCTTTCTTGCTCTTCAAAAAATACCTTACTTAGCCGTATCACCGAAACATAACTTTCATAATTATAACACAACTTCAAGATTTATTTATTTATTTTTAAAATTGTTGCCCCATTAGGAGACAAGAGAAGAGGTTCTGCAAAAGACTTTAAACTTGGTGTCATGTGTGGTTGTGCTTATGGACAGTGTGTGGTCCCTTCAATTTTTATTTTATTTTAATTTTGTTCAAAAAAAAAAAAAGAGAGAACCAATGTGTAGATTGCATGATTCCCACTACTGCTTTCAATCTCATCTTCTGCTAAAATGCATAATGATCCCACCTCCACTTTCAATTCCCTTCAGACAAAATACGAAATAAATGTTTTATTATTATTATTATAAATGTATATGAATACGAGGAGAGTTATTCATAGAAATTGAATTTAAATGTACTGACTTGTTACCATCAGATCATGAACCACATTAACTCCAAGCAAACAGACAAAAGACAAAGGTGGTGGTTGTTGTTGTCAGATCACTGATTCACTTTCACCAAATCAAGAATTGGTTAATCAGTTTGAATCAAAAAGTAGAGAGATTAGACAACAGGTTATGTGTTGTTCTTTAAAGTAACTTACACAAATCTATCACTACATGACCCTACTTCAAGTCCCTACCTTGACTAGACCGATCAGTCTTATTCGTACGATCCAAGCAGAGTAAATGAGAACATGAGTCTCATTTTGGTCACTTCAAACTTTCTTTTTTCCTTTTAATGGAGATTGCAGGAAAACAATTATTAGCTCTTGCGAAGTGGCGGTGAGCTTTTGCTGCTACCTGTTGCCCTGTTGGTGCTGCTGCTCCTTCCTCTCAAAGGCCTACGTGTAGCACAGTCCCACAAGATAAATTAGTTTCTTTCTCTTTTAACTAGATTTGAAAGTAAAACATTGATACGAGATTTTCTAGTGAAATGATGATCCAGTTTCCTGTATGTTGAAGTTTGATCACAAGCTCCTGAACTAGTGTAGATGCAAGATAACAATGACAATACGTTTTTACATTGTTTTTCAATGTTAGCCACCGATAGAAAAGTTGTGATATCAATGTAGCTAGGGACCAGGCATACACCACTTGACACCAATTGCATAAAGATATCTAGTGTAATGTGAAGGTCTCAACCAATGCTTTTAGAACTAACAAAGAAGCAAAGCAGAGGAATGAGATAATTAGCTAAGTGTTCCTACAGAGGAATGGGCTAAACTAAGCGTCCTACAATTTACTTGACAGGGAGCTTCTTCCTAAATCCTCTAAGGAGCCTATACGTTCACACAATGTAGACGTCAATACATAACTAAGCAAGGTATATCTTTATTTCTTTAGCTGAAAAGGCTTGGAGAACTAGAGTAGGAAGAGGCTTTGTACGTCTTCCAGCGGGACCGCTTTCCCTGTTTAGAACAAAAGTGGAGATTACAGTGAGTACGATTACAATGGACAAACACTAGTCTATAATCTTGGCAATTTGATACCGAAGGCCATTTTAGCTATATAGGGCTAACGTTTCTTGAAAGTGTGTCACGCCATATAAGAATCTATTTCAGAATAAGACAAAGCAAGATCTTGATGAATACCTTACGGTTACGGGGCTTGGAGAACTAGAGCAGTAAGATGACATTCTACGTCTTCCAGCTGGACCTCTTCCCCTGTTTGGAACCAAAGAGGAGATTACAGTGTTTACTATATAACTGAGTACGATTACAATGAAAAAACACTACTCTGTAAGTAGCTACGAGAACTCAAATATTAGATCTTGGCAATTTGATACCGAAGGCCAGAGTTAGCCATAAGTTTGGTTAACGTTTCTTGAAACTGACAAGCCAAGCCATAAGTTTCTATTTCAGTATAAGACAAAGACAAAGCAAGATCGTGGACTATACTCAGTCATGAACTATGTACAGGTATCAAAGCTAACATTGAAATATATACATACATGGATTTAACCATACCTGCAGGGTGATCTCGGCCTTGAGTGAGAACGAGGCAGGCCTACAAATTGGTAGAGCTGTCAAATGGTCCGTCCATGGACCATTTGGGCTAGTCCATCTGGACATTCTTTTGCATGGACCAAAGTTGGACAGTCTCAAATAGACAATGGTCCACAAAGTGTCCATGCCCATTAAAACCATTTCTAAATGGTCATGACCATGGACAGCCTATTTTTTTTTTTATTGTAATAACTGAAAATATACTTCATTAATTTGCAGATTATTATTAAGTGGATCTGGTCATCATCTGAATATTTTTAAAAATGGCTTTAATATTTTCGGACTTATCGTTTTTAAAAATAAATAAGGTCGGAGTTGACAAAAAAAAAAGAAAAGAAAAGAAAAGAAGCAATATAATGTTTGGATCAAAGCAATCATCAAAATTAAAAAATAAAATAAAAGGGGTAATCGCTATATCTTCTCTCTAGGGTTCTGGCTGTTGCTTCTTCTTCTTCTCCTTCGTATCTGTTTCTCTGCTTCCGTCACGGGAGCCGATATGTATTGTTTCTCACTAGAGGCGGAACCATCCTCGTTGCGCTGATCGCCAATCCTTTTACTTACTAAGCGTTGTTTAGGGAGTCCGGATTCTGATTTTGATTTTTCTTTTCTTCTGGTAATTAGGGTAGCGTGTATCGCTTAGGAATCGATTCTCTCCGATAGGATCCTTATTTTACAATCTGATTCTTCAGTTTTTGAAAGCGGTTAATTAGGGTTTTTGGTAGATTAGTTGGTTTCCTTGGTAGCGCGATTATGGACGCTTTTGGAATTGGGAGTAGTATAAATCATGCTCCAGTAACCGACGATCTTAAGAAATTTGGAGATAATCCTACAGGTCTCTCTTCTTCTCCTTTTTCCTCGATTCTGCTTTGATTCTTCTCTTTTTTGAATTCGATTTCTTCTTCTCCAGATTTTTTTGTTTGTTTGTTTGTTTGAATCTGGATCTAGTTTGATTTACTTCTTTCAACTCTGTAGTAGTGAATCAAACCTGAATTGCTTCTTAGTTGATTCGTTAGACCTCCTTCCTCATTAATTTTCCTTTTGGTTTCTATCATACGAAGAGGAAGAAGATTAAAGGATTGGTTGCTATTTCTTTCGTGAACGAACATTCTATTGTGTCTTTTTCCTTCTTAGCTTGTTGTGCATTTGTTTTCCATAAGGCTCTCATAGTTTCATCTCTAGTTCAGGCTTTGACTAATTGGAAGGGTTTCTTTTGTACAGGTAATACAATGTTTGATGCATCTCAGTATGCCTTTTTTGGGAATGATGTTGTCGAGGAGGTTGAGCTTGGTGGATTGGAAGAGGAAGATGAGATTTTATCTTTCACTGGATTAGGGGATGACTTTTCATTTGATAAAGAAGAGGTGAAAAATCTCCCACCTTATTTCCTCTTAGCTAGCTTCACTCTTTGTATGCAAGCATGAGGAACTCTCCAGAGATAAAAGAAGCTTTTCTTAGATTTTTAGTTTCAGGTTTTATTTTATTTTTAGTGGAGTGACATACCGTTCTCCCCAATTTTTGCAGGTTGAAAATTCTAGATCTCTGTCCAACGTTGATGATCTTGCTAGTACTTTTTCAAAGGTTAGTTAGCGTTAATACCTAAGATATGTGATCACACCTGCATCCTATACTTCCTTTTTCTGTATCGTTCTATTTTCGAATTGGTAGGATTGCTTTGAAGAAGCTTGTGACCTGAGATTTTTTTTTATCTTTGCTGTTACAGTTGAATAGGGAGCCTGATGTCTATAGAAATACGGGGCCAATCACTGATAGGCGATCAATACAGAGTGAGTTCCTATCTGCATTAATCTTGTGAAAGAATACTTGAGTAATTCAATTTTGTGTATTCACATTGATTTAATATATGATAGAATTTCTTAGTTCTCCATGTACATAATTTAGGTTTAGGAGATTAGAGTTTTTATATTTCAATTCTATGTCTTTCAGTTTACTTTTAACTTTATGATTTCGAGTGAGCTGTTTTTAATTCCATTCTCCTAATTCATATGTTTGAACGACCTGTCCCTGTTTCTTAGTTCATTTCCATGGTTTTCCATCTGTCTTGCAAGCAATGCTTTACTTTGTGGCTTAACATTTCAATGGTTTTTTTCTCAGATCCTTTAGCTGCTGAGTGGACCCATGGGGAGGAGTTGCCAAGTTGGTACGGCCGGAAAATACTGGACTCTGATGCCATTAAAGATGACAAGGTGTGGTCAGCACAGCCTTTTTCATCTCTGGACCTTGTTGAGCAGAGAAATCCTGACAGAACAACATTGTATCCGGAACCACAACGTCAACTGCATCAAAAACAGCTACCCAGCGAACCAATTCTTGTCCCGAAGTCATCTTTTGTTTCATACCCTCCTCCAGGCAGCATATCACCAGATCAGCGGTTAGGACACCCTAATATACCATATCATTCTGGTGGGCCTCAAATGGGATCCCCAAACTTCTCTTCTTTTCCAACTTTGCAGCCTCAGTTGCCTGGTATGCATCATGGATCACCGCAGCATGCTGGAAACATGCCTCAGTTTCGTCCTGCTCTTCCTCTAAATAATCGCCCTCCAGGTCAATGGATGAATCGTCAAAATATTCATCCTGGGGATGGTTCCGGTATCATGGGTAATGCGATGCTACAACAGCCGCCTCATCAAAACGGTTTGATGCCTCCACAGATGCAGGGTTCTCAGAGTAGGTTACCACATCCGATGCAGCCTCCTCTTGGGCATATGTCTGGAGGACAGCCTCAGTTATTTAACTCCCATCTTTCTCGATCATCATCCTCTGGAAATTATGATGGAAGCCTTGGGTTTGTTGATCCAAGGGAAGCAAGACCAGGATCAGGTCATGGGAACAGACAGAACATGCGTTTTCACCAACAGGGTTATGATGGTGGCGTTCAGAGAAGATATAGTGGGTGGCCTCCGTTCCGGTCTAAATATATGTCAGCTGATGAGATAGAGAATATACTGAGAATGCAGCTTGTTGCTACACACAGCAATGATCCTTACGTTGATGATTACTATCATCAAGCCTGTCTTGCTAAGAAATCTGCGGGTGCAAAACTGAAACATCATTTTTGTCCAAATCATTTGAGGGACCTCCAACAGCGTGCACGGACAAACAACGAGCCCCATGCTTTTCTTCAGGTTGAAGCTCTTGGTAGGGTTCCTTTCTCTTCAATCCGCAGGCCTCGGCCACTTCTTGAAATGGACCCTCCAAATTCAACTAAACCTGGTAATGCGGAGCATAAAGCTACCGATAAGCCCCTTGATCAAGAACCGATGCTTGCAGCTAGAGTGTACATTGAGGATGGTCTTTGTCTCCTCCTTGAAGTTGATGATATAGATCGTTACTTAGAGTTTAACCAACTCCCGGACGGAGGACACCAGTTGAAACAAAGACGGCAATCTTTGTTGGAGAGCCTCGCAGATTCACTTCAGCTCGCTGATCCTCTTGCCAAGAATGGGGAAAGCCGGTCTCATGATGATTTTCTCTTTCTAAGGATTGTCTCTCTTCCAAAGGGTCGGAAACTACTGACAAGGTATCTTCAGCTTATTTTCCCTGGCAGCGACCTAATGCGGATAGTTTGCATGGCCATTTTCCGTCATTTAAGGTCATTGTTTGGAGTCCTCTCATCTGACGCCGATATCATTAAAACCACAAACAAGCTTGCGAAAGTTATAAACTTGTGCATTAACAACATGGAGTTAGGATCGGTAAGCGTGTGTCTAGCAGCGGTGTCTTGTTCTTCTGAGCAGCCACCGCTCCGTCCCTTAGGAAGTCCGGTTGGAGACGGAGCTTCCACGGTACTGAAATCAATACTCGACAGAGCTGCCGAACTTATCAGGGCAAATAATTTCAACAACGCAGTCATGGCTCTATGGCGCGCTTCCTTTAACGAGTTCTTTAATCTGGTGATGAAGTACTGCATAAGCAAATACGAGAGCATCATGCAGAGTTTGAATTCACAATTGCCACCGCATTTTGCCACGGAGATATCTGATGCAGCTACACAAGCTATTGCCCGCGAAATGCCAATTGAGCTTCTACGTGCAAGTTTCCCACACATTGATGAGCAGCAGAAGAGAATACTATTGGAGTTTATCAAAGGGTCTATGCACGGAAGCCAGAAAACCGAGCCAGTCTTATTAGGTTGATAGTATCAAAGATTGAAGCAGTAAAAGTGAAGATTCTGTATCGGGAAGTCTGTATATGAAGCAGAAGAAGATCATGCAGATACCCGCAAGAAGTGAGAATGGTATCAAAGTTTCTATTCGTGCTTCAAATGGACAAGACTGTTTTTGTGTCTTATAGGTAAAAAAAGCAGCAGAGAAAAAGTTTGGTCTCTCTGTACAGAGAAAAAAGTCTTTTTAGCTTTGCAAAACTCCTCTTTAGCCGATGTTTTGTTTGTGTTTCTGTCTTTCGCTTAGTTGATCTCTTTTGTGTTTTGAAACCTTGTTAATGTTTTTTTGATAATTCTCTTTCCTTTTTTTTTTCGTTCTCTGTTTTACCAAAAAACATTTCGAGTTATCATTATACTTTAGTTAGTAATGAATTCATTTGTTCTTCTTCCTATCATCCCACGCTAGAGCTTTCTCGTTTAGGCAAAGAGCGTGTTGTCAACGAGCAGGTGTAATCGCGTGGATAAACAAACAGAGGCGGAGGAAGAGAGAGAACCTTTCGGATGTAAAAAAAATAAAGAACACAAGAAAAAAAAAAGAGAAGAAGCCTTCGACCAAATTTGATTTCAGATTAGAGTGGGAAAAAAGTACATAATGATCCTTGCCCTTGTCTGGGTTCTGAAATCTTCTTCCATTTCTTATCTTTCAGTTTTCTGATTGCTGTCCGATTGATTATAAAGCAGCCATGTCGACTCTATTAAACTCAGTCTTATCCATGGCGGCGAATCCATCACCGGAATCTTCGATGCCGAGAAAAGCCCTAGGTTTTGTTTCCCACATCCCCACCGGTTTCCTCCACTTCTCCTCTGTCAATAAAGGTGTCACTAGGGTTTTAGCTTCCACCCATATTACGTTATCCCCTAAAGACTCCGCATTTACCATTACCGGATCCAGTTGGAAACCCGATTCCAGTTCCGGGTCTTTTTCTGACGACCCGAGAAGCGACGAACCGAGTTTGAGCGATTCTTTCTCTCATCTCGAGTGTTTAGTCACGCAAGGGCGTAAACCCAATGTAGCTCATTCTACTCAGCTCTTGTACGATCTCTGCAAAGCTAATAGATTGAAGAAAGCCATTCGGGTCATTGAGCTTATGGTTAGCTCCGGGATTATACCCGATGCCTCTGCTTACACTTATCTGGTTAACCAGCTTTGTAAGAAAGGTAACGTTGGTTACGCGATGCAGCTCGTTGAGAAGATGGAGGATCATGGTTACCCTTCCAATACCGTTACTTACAATGCCTTGGTTCGTGGTCTTTGTATGCTCGGGAGCTTGAACCAAAGCTTGCAGTTCGTCGAGAGGTTGATGCAGAAAGGTTTAGCTCCTAATGCTTTTACTTATTCCTTCTTGCTTGAGGCTGCTTATAAAGAGCGAGGAACTGATCAAGCTGTCAAGCTCTTAGATGAGATCATTGCCAAAGGCGGTGAACCCAATTTGGTTAGCTATAATGTGCTCTTGACTGGTTTCTCTAAGGAAGGGAGAACAGACGATGCGATGAAGCTCTTTAGGGAGTTACCTGCTAAAGGGTTTAAGGCTAATGTTGTGAGCTATAACATTTTGTTGAGGTGTTTGTGCTGTGATGGGAGGTGGGAGGAAGCAAATTCGCTCTTGGCTGAGATGGACGGTGGAGATCGAGCTCCTTCTGTGGTTACCTATAACATACTGATCAATTCGTTAGCTTTCCATGGAAGAACAGATCAGGCAATGGAAGTTTTGAAGGAGATGAGTGTAGGAAATCATCAGTTTAGAGTCACTGCCACGAGCTACAACCCGGTAATAGCGCGTCTGTGCAAGGAAGGGAAGGTTGATCTTGTGGTGAAATGCCTAGATGAGATGATTTACAGGCGTTGTAGACCAAACGAAGGAACCTACAACGCCATAGGTTCTTTATGTGAGCATAACAACAAGGTGCAGGAAGCATTCTACATAATACAGAGCTTAAGCAACAAGCAGAAATGCTGTACGCACGATTTCTACAAGAGCGTAATTACGAGTCTGTGCAGGAAAGGTAACACCTTTGCAGCGTTTCAGCTCTTGTACGAGATGACTAGGTGCGGGTTTGATCCTGATTCCCACACCTACTCGTCTCTGATAAGAGGATTATGTCTGGAAGGGATGTATACAGGAGCGATGGAGGTACTGTCGATAATGGAGGAGAGTGAGAAATATAAACCTTCAGTAGATAACTTTAACGCGATGATTCTAGGGTTGTGCAAGACAAGGAGGACAGATTTGGCAATGGAGGTGTTTGAGATGATGGTTGAGAAGAAGAGAATGCCGAATGAGACAACGTATGCGATCATTGTTGAAGGGATAGCTCATGAGGATGAATTGGAGCTGGCCAAGGAAGTTCTTGAGGAGCTGCGATCGCGTAAGGTTGTGGGACAGAATGCAGTAGATAGGATTGTGATGCAGTTCAATTTAGATTGATGGTTAGGAGAAGAAGATTCATGAGTCTCTTTTTTTTTCTTCGTAAAACTTTTTAGTATACATTTTTTTCACTGTTCGTAACAATTTTATGAGGACGATGATTTATGTAAGCTTCAGTTGTAGAACCACAGATCAATAAGAACTATTTAACAGATGGAAACTAAATGAAGAGAAAGAATCCTAAAAGCTTAATAGTAGGAGTAAGATGTTGATGAAGCAGGAAAGTCTGAAATTATCATTCATTAAAATCTTAAACAATAGTCTTGAAACTTAAATGGGAAACAAAAAGAAGAAGAATGTTTTGAGAGAAGCAAGAAACAGAGTCTAATGATGATGTCTACTTAGATCGCTGTCTCATCTTTCGTCTCTTCCTCTTAAGCCTCCTCATGCGCTTCTTCTTCCACTGCAAATCAAGTAGCAAAAACCGTTTAGTATTAAAACCAAATTATGCACATAGAATTAGGAAGCAGAATTGGCTTCTACATTGACCAAAAGAGATGAATCAACCATAAAAATGTGCATATTAGTAGGGTGATCAAGGTTGAGACACTCAAAATTCAACTGTTAGAAACCAAAATCTCATACATTTCCAGACATGAACCGAACTTGATTAAAATTCCCAACATTTTTTCCATGAATACAAAATAACAATCGAATCCTAACAAATAAGTAAAGTTTGGTGTGCTACCTACATCTACATCTAAGCAAGGTTCCAATCTCACTAGAGTGATTCGCTATACACAGCAATTTTACAAATTCCAAACAATGCTCAAAAGATGAAGAGAGAAAACATAAACCCTAGCAGATCAAATCACTCAAGGCAACCTAAGGAATAGTAACGAAAGATTTAGAAGAAAAAAAGGAAAAAAAAAAAAAAAACAAAGACAAACCTTGGCTCTCATCTTCTTGTCGCTGTGGATCGAATCAGAGAAAGAGAAGGCGTTGTTAAAACAAGCAAATATATACAAACATATTGAAAACCCTAAAAATAAAAATCATTTTACTGAAAATAATTCAACTTCTCAGGGATATTTCCGTCATTTCTCTCTGAACTTCCCTTTAACTTAATTAAAAAGATCTTAAAAAATTCCCAAACCAAAAAAAAAACGTAACCACGCCGGGAAAATGGAGCAGGAACCAGAATCGGACCGCCGCGATTCAGCTGATGCGATGACTACTACAAGCTCCAACGCCGTAGAAGGTGGAGGAGAAGCAATGGCTCGAGGTTTATCAGCGATGCTGGAGTCGGTCATCAAAGACTTTGACTCTAAATCTCTCGATACGCTCAATAGCCAAGACAAACTCTCCGCTTCCCTCGATCGCTTAGTCCAAGGTACACTAAAACTTATCTCTCGACATTTTCTATTTTTTGCAAGTTTAACCCGTGTTAAGACTCGTGAATCGATTCGTGCAATCCGAATGTTTCACAAAATCAATTCAATTGCTTCGATCGAGTTGGTGGTATTGGATAAAGAGTTTTTTTTTTTTTTACAAATTGATGATTTTGTTGAATATATTAAAAACAGAGCTAGATCAATTGCTGGAGAACGCTCCGTTGCCGTTTATAGTACAACACGCATCGAGAATCACAAGCGTCAAACAAAGAGTTTCGTCGCTTAATCTTGTCCTTAAATCTATTCAAAGGCGTATCGATAACATCGATCACATGCTCTCTGCCAACTCCACCACCACCACCACCACCACCCTAGGTATGTTAATTTCATTACATCATCGTCTTCATATCTATAGTACTACTACTGGTTCATTATTTTATCTCACTTCTGTTTTTCTTATACTATGACCGTAACGCAGACAAAACATCCTCGGATACTACATTATGATGAGCTTACTGCTTCGGGTTTGGTAGCAGAGAATCAAAGAGGTGATGAGCTTTTTTTTAATATAAAGTGTCTCTATGTAATGTACAAGTTTGCTCATCGTTTTGATGTTATCGGGCTTCTCTATTGGGCTTTTCTTAGATCAGTTCTTTTTTTTTTTAATTTCGAATACCCAATTTTCCATTTTTATTTGTTTTCTTTTACTATAGTAGTAATAAAATATCTTTTTTTTTCTTCTTTTGTTTATATCGTTACAAACTCTAATTCGATGAACCAGGGTCCATCGACCCAATCATGTAAAACAGAATTTTTAAGTGAATATGTCGGGTTGCTTATTATTTTTGTTTTTTTTTTTAAATTCTATTTTGTTGGTTAAAGGCTTTTACATAAAATAATATCCTAACGTTTTAATAAAAATCTTGTCACGTGGGTTGACGACAAAATCGATAGGAGGAGGATACCCCGTATATATTATTTGTGTGTGTGTGTTAACAGAGAGTCACGTGTCTTCTGTGCTGGTCACGTGATTGAAGCCTATATGATTGGATCTCCTAGGCTTTCTTTTGTAGTTCCTTTTAGATTATTTTTCCAATTGTGTGTATATATAGATACATCTCTCTCTATTGATTACAAAGCTTTTCTCGTATGGGCCACCAAATTTCTTTCGTTGGTTGGTTAACCACTATCTTCTTTCTATAACGACCATGTTTTTCATTATTATTATGTGGACGATTGTGATGGGGGTGTGTGTGTCTTGTAAGGGGGGGTGTTAATAATAAAAGTTAATGATGTTATAAAAGAAAAAAAGTAAATTACTTGTAGTAATGAAAAAGTATAGAAGACCGAGCCTTTGACCAGAAATCTAAGTAGTACATCCCATACACAAACCTAAACCCATTTCGGGAACTCTGCCAAAAGTTTTGTCTTTAAACCAAACAAAACTAGCTTACTTTTATCTCTTTTGTGCGCTACTTTACAAATCATTAGTTGCAACTTAGCATACTCTAGTCGCAGCATAGATGTAACTTTCAAGACGGATATATTCACTTTTTTTTTTCTCTCAAAAAGGAATTCGATTAGAATTATACCACAAAAAAATGCTGTTAAGGGTTGTTTTAAGTGAGAGTATGAGAGGAGGAGAAAGGGGACCAAAGAGAGAAGAAGCTAAAAAGTACACAAGAACAGAGAGGATAGAGACAGGTGAAAGAAGCTTATTAAGAGGAGTCTTGTACTTGTACAATCTCTCTTGCTTGTCCAATCTATCATTTTGGCTTAAATAATAATAATAAAAGTTTAATGTAATCTTTCGTACATTTCACGTACCATAATTCATAATAAAAAAAAGATCGTGAAAAATCCTGACACAAAAAACATGTGATGTGGTTCAAACAACAAACCGAAGACCAATATAAGAAGAGATCCAACATTAATATGCTTAAACGAACCTTCCTTTTGATTAACAAAACAACAAACAATAAATAAAGAAAGAAATGTGTGGTTAAAGTCTCTGAACACTGCATCATTTCCGAAACTCAGAAAACGACAAAATAAAACTATCGGAAAGAAAAAAATCACATGAAAGAGACAGCTTAGATAAGCTTCAACGTGGGGAGAGCGCAAATACACACAGAGCATATGAGATAAAAAAAAAAAAGTATCTGTTTTTTTTCCTCTGACCCACGCGCATTCGTTTTACGCGTCAACCTCACTCTCTCTCTCTCTCTCTTTCTCTCAATCCCCCAAAGCAGAACGAGCAACAATTAGGAGATTCCAGTTCCATTTTTTTGAGTGTTTAATGTCAAATGAACCCTAGAGTAGACCCCTAGAACAATTACACTTAACCAGTGACAGACAGATTCTTTATTTACAGTACACACACACTGGATTTACTAATCTCATAAAAAAAAGCTCTGTTAATAATAATCATAATAATAAGATTTGTTGGAAGTAACAAACCCAAAAAAAAAAAAACAAAAACAAAAAAAAGGATGATTACTACTACTAGCTAGCTACTGTTGCATTGCATCAAGAACATTGTGTCGTTGTTGTTACCATTTTGATGAAAAATTCCCAAATTTTTTGAAAAAGGTCCGGGTTAATTTAGTTTCGATCCGTTGAGTTACGACCTCTATTGATATGAGACGAAGAAGCTCTGTTGTTGCTGTTGTTGTTATTGCCGTTTGTGAAAAACTGACCGAAGACAACTGAACCACCTCTGATTGAACAAACCGGAACGTTTAAAACTGGTGTTACCCTCACGTTTGAGCTGTACGATCTCTCCATTCCTCTGTGTCTGTACCCGCTTGTTCCACCGTTGAAGCTGCTTGGACTGCTCGAGCTTCGTTCCAGGCTCTGGAACACGATTTTACCTGATGAGTTAAGTCTTGGACTGTCCACAGAGACTCCTCTGTGAGATGTTGTGTCTCCTCCACCCGAACGTCGCATCGGGCTGCGTCCCACTCTCCCTCCTCCGGTTCCTGCTGATGAATGGTTGACTAACCTCATTCTCGGTGGGTTTGGGTTTAGGCTACGAGCGGGAGCAAATGGATTCGCGGTGATGTTGTGGTTGTGGTTGAGGTTATGTCGCTCTGCATCGAGAGAGAGTCTGGGGAGATCTTCGTGGTCGTGGCCGGAGGAGGAAGAGGAGAGAGACATACGAGAAGAGGATAAGGAGAGAGATTCGCAATCGGAATCTTTGAGAAGAGGAAGGCTCATGAGTAACGAAGCATCTGAAGAAGAAGAAGAAGAAGAAGAAGAGGATCCGGGTGAAGACGACGATCTAGAGCTCCGATGCAAGAATTGCTTCAAGGAAGAGGTAGATGATCTCGGATTCGAAGGAAACGTCGTCGTCGTAGTAGTAGTAGTAGTCGTCGGAGCTTTGCTGTTGTGAGAGAATCGTTTGAGACCTAACAAGTCTCTCCACCTACTCGAACACCGTGGTGCCTTTGGAGAAAAAGTGCAATTATCGCCGCCACCACCGGAGATATTATTATTATTATCCATCTCCGACCTGCCGCCGATCTCAACCGTCGTCTGTTGCTGCTTCGTGACGAGTTTACCGTCGGAGAAAAGCTCGTCAGCGGGGAGGATTCCGACAGGATCCTCCTCCAACCTAAACTCGAAATCGCCAGCTACTTGATCCTCCGGCGGAATCTGCTTCTTCTGAGTGTCAGATGCGGCCGATCCAGAGCCCATGGAGTCTTCGCGGCTGAAAGAAGCTCGTGGATTGAAACATCCGTAAGTAGTAGGAAACTCCTGAGAAACACTAACATTGTTTACACATGCCGAAGCCATCACCCTCGTTCATGCACAAAAAAAACTTATCGCCGTGCCGGAAAAAAAATCAACGGCCAGATCCAAAACCAGAGAGAGAGAAGAGAGAGAGAGGGGGTTTATGGATGAGTGAGTGACAATGGTTTGTTTTGGAGCGTTGTGGAGTTTGTTTTTGGGGAGAGTCGACTGACTTACTAGGGAGGGGGCCACGATGAGGGGTTTGCCAACAGTTTATTTAAAACGACCCCAGGTGGCGCGTGCATCTCACCCGTCTTCTTCTATCGGGGTTGTTTACGGTATTTCGCACTGTTCTGTTGGAGCCAATGGCGGAGCCTCTCTGATCAAAAAAATGATTCTCAAACGGCTAATTCCACAGGTTAGTTAAGTCTACTAATCCTACTACTACTAGGTACTTTTTTTTTAATTTATCTATTCTTAAATGGTATTTGTTTAATTGATCTCTCTGGAATATTCCAAAAAGTTTCATCTTATGAATTTGGGATACAAAACTTTAAAAAAAAAAAAAAAAAAAAAAGTTGGACGTTGGAAAGTATGAAATCATAAATATATAGTATATGCATAGGTCACGTGACATAAGGTGTTCTTTTGATTATCATCATTAAATAAGGGTCATTGAGACAGCTAGCCATAAGCTGTTTGTTTGATCAAGATTGGATAAAAGATGCCACGGGATGATATACGCCGGAAAAGCTGAGATATCTTTGATCAAAGAATCACAACGCTCGCTTTCTCTTTTTCTTTTTTTTTTGGGTTCTTTGATCAAGAGAAAGATTGGATAAAAAAGAAGCAAGCTACCAACATCAAAGTTATTTTTATTTTTATAAGCAGATTAATACTAGTATCTGATTCTTTCTTTGTAATATACTGATGATCTACTATACCATACCATCATTTCACTTGTATAGCTTTAAGATCTTTCTGATTTCAGATACATCCTACACTGTCTTTAATGTTCTTCTAGTTATGGGTAGCTTGCTTCTGTGTTTCGCTCTCTCTCTCTCTCTCTCTCTTTCTCTATTATATATACGTGTGATGATTATTGAGTGCATGGTGCAATGTGTGTGTGTAAGGGTGTTTGTCTCTCTATATCTGGTGTTGTGTCTATATTAGGATGGACTATAGACTAAATTTGAGTTTGATCACTGTCCTTTCGCTTGCAGATTTTATGATCAATTGCACATGACACCCCCCATCAACAGTTGTTTTTTGTTGTTGTTGCAAAACCACATGAAGATTAAAGGGAATAACATGAAGGTACATAGTTTGTCTCATCACTTTCTGAGTTCCAGTTCCATGTGTCTCTCATTCATTCCTCTTATGGTGTAGCCAATTTCAATACCCTTTTGATTTGCCTTATCATCGAGCTTCATCACCAAACAAAAAATTGATGACTTGAGAGTAGAATATTGCAGCTATGGTGAGCCAAAGCAACTAGTAATGAAATGATGATGAACAGCTTACATGATTCATTATGTATAATATAGTCTAATATAAAATGTACAAAAGATCCCAACAACTTTATGTATAACTCCAGCAAAATGCTCAGTGTAACCAAATAACCAGTAGTGCATATCTTTTTATACACTTTCTCTCACTCGATTTGAAGGGAATAAAATGGTTTCTTTTGTGTTGTTGAAGTGCAGTTTTGGTGAAATATGAATACATCATTGCATTTGGTATGTGTTGTTGTCCAGAGTGAAGGAAGTTGGAGTAGTTTTCTAGGACAAGATTCTAAACTATTTGAGTTGCATCTTTCAATTCCATTCATGGAATATGATTTCAAGAAAAATTGCAGGAGATGTAATTGAGCTTTGTCCTAGAATTATCAAGAACAAGACCTTTTTTGGATTTTCAGCTTGAAGCTTCAGAATTGAAGAGCCAAAATTCATCTTTTCTTCTTCTAAAATTGAATTCTTTGTGATTGATACATATCATACATTACACACTCTCAGCCAGCATATTTTAGATATGGATGGAATATATTTTTTATTCTTCAGATTTATTACAATAATATAAAGTTAAGAAAAAAAAAATGTTAAATTAATTATTTAATTTAAAATTCGAAAATACCACATATGAGGTTCTTCTTCTTCCTCTTCTTCTACTCGTCTTTTCGACTCTTTTGCTTAAACCCAGGAAAATGGAATCATGCCTAGAATTGTCTCTGAAGCTAAATCCTTGCCTCACTCCTCTTACTCCGCTCTATCCATTCACGCCATGTTCGTATTCGCCGCCGCTCAGTCTCTCTTCTTGCTACCCCCGCCGCCTCTATTCGCAGGTCACCGTCAACGCCGCGAGGAAACTCAACCACAACGTCAGTTCTGAATTCGATGATAGAATCAACGGCGCTTTATCTCCCGACGCCGATTCCCGCTTCCTCGACCGTGTAATTTCATCTTTCAATTCTCCCTCTCTCTCTTTTCTTTTTTTTTTGATTCACTCTTTAACAACAATACGTCTACCATAGCTGAACCTAAGCATATCTGCAGTATACTTTTTTTGATTCATTAATTCATGGGATTGGATTTGGTTATACTATGTGTTAGAGTTGTAATTCATTTTGAGCTGGAATTCTCAGTTTGCCAGTGGCTCGGAGACTGTCTCCCCAAATTTCTGAGCTTTAGTTATGGGTAACTCACAGATATAGTTAGTATCTTCTTCGCTTGTTTATGGATTAAAAGAAATATTTTTTTTTGATTAGTTTCATCTATCATTTGGCTGTTTCTTGCACTTCTTTTGGGGTTACATTGCTCTGTGTCTTCTCTTCTTTGAGCTCACATACATATTTTTCTTGTTTGAGTTCTCTGTCTCACTCACTTTGCTTTTCTTGGCTTGTTTACAGCAAAAGGCTTTAGAGGCAGCTATGAATGACATCAACAGCTCATTTGGTAAAGGAAGTGTAACGAGATTGGGGAGTGCTGGTGGAGCACTAGTGTGAGATTCTCTTACTTATTGTATAACTTTCCTCTCCTCAAGAGTGTTGTGACAGAACGAGTCCAATATCATGGCACTAGACATCTTGATTACACCATGTTATTTTTTACTTTACGAAAATATAAGATGATTGTGTATATTGACGTTGGTCTGCTGTATTGCAGGGAAACTTTTCCGAGTGGTATATTAACTCTTGATCTTGCCTTAGGCGGAGGCCTGCCCAAGGGTCGTGTAGTTGAGGTATTGATCTTGCTTAGATATGTTGCAGAGCTCTGATCATAGAATGTGTGACGCTGGTCTCAGTTTTTCCTCTATTTGAAATTTGATACTGCAGATATATGGACCAGAAAGTAGTGGCAAGACCACGCTAGCACTCCATGCTATTGCTGAAGTGCAGGTATATACTCTGACCAGACAATTCGATTTTTATACCATCTCGGGTATGTCGCTTAAACATAATTTGCTAATTGTGCAGAAGCTTGGAGGCAATGCAATGCTTGTGGATGCAGAGCATGCCTTTGATCCAACATACTCTAAAGCTTTAGGGGTTGATGTAGAAAATTTGATAGTGTGCCAGCCAGACAATGGCGAAATGGCTTTAGAAAGTAAAACATTCTAAATTCTCGTACTGTGATAGTAATTGCCATGTAAAGTATGTATTTGTGAAACTAATATGTTCTTCTTCTTATTACTCACACAGCTGCAGACCGTATGTGTCGCTCAGGTGCGGTTGACCTTATTTGTGTTGATTCTGTTTCAGCACTTACTCCACGAGCTGAGATTGAAGTATGACATCATCTCTTTCAAACATCTACTTTCTGTATTGTATGAAACTCCCTGAGGTTAATTTGTTTCCTCTCCTGTTTCGTACTTAGGGTGAGATTGGAATGCAGCAAATGGGTTTGCAAGCTCGTCTTATGAGTCAAGCTCTTCGTAAAATGTCAGGAAACGCCTCTAAAGCTGGTTGTACGCTTATTTTCCTAAACCAAATTAGATACAAGGTGAAAATTATGACTAACCACTCACCCTTTATGCTATCCATTTTGATGAAATTGATTTCATGTATAAGCATGTTGTGTTCTCGAACTAACAGTGCTAATCTCTTGCTATTAAGATTGGCGTGTACTATGGGAATCCGGAGGTGACAAGTGGAGGCATTGCGTTGAAGTTCTTTGCATCAGTCCGGCTAGAAATTCGTTCTGCTGGGAAGATCAAATCTGTAAGCATAATAGTTCTATTAACTTTGCAGTGTATTTCTATGTCATTTTGAACTAAACTCATTTTTAATTCAAAGAGCAAAGGGGATGAAGATATTGGTCTTCGAGCTCGTGTAAGAGTGCAGAAAAGCAAGGTTAGTATCAAGGCTAAACATGTCCTTAGTCTAATGTCAACTTATTTTAGACATTAAAGTGATTTTGCCTATTTATTGACTATTTTGCAGGTGTCAAGGCCGTATAGGCAAGCAGAGTTTGAGATTATGTTTGGGGAAGGAGTCAGTAAACTGGTATGCGTCTGTGGATGACCAGTCTCTCTGTCTCTGACAACGCATAATCGTTGTTGTTGATTACGTTTTTTAACTAAAGCCTAAATTGTAGGGATGCGTTCTTGATTGTGCTGAAATAATGGAGGTTGTGGTGAAGAAAGGTTCTTGGTACAGCTATGAAGACCAAAGGTTTGGATTCTACAGTGACAACTCAGAAATCCTTTTAAGACTTCTGATTATGTGACAGAAGTGGATAGAGTGTATGAGATATGGTTTTGTGTTTGGGGTCATTGTTTCAGGCTAGGGCAAGGAAGAGAGAAAGCACTGCAACACTTAAGGGAAAACCCTTCTCTTCAAGAAGAAATTGTGAAGGTTTGCTTCCTCTATTCTTAATCTTAACCAATCTCTGTAGATTTCTAATTCCTTCCTTTTTAACAAATGTGAAACGTAAGCTTTTTGCATGAATTCGTTCTCTTTATGCTATCTTTTTTTGGAATGGTGTTGCAGAAAGTGAGATTGTTGATGTTAGATGGAGAAGTTCATCGATCAACTCCTTTGGTGAGCAGCAGTTCTTCCCCGGCTTCGCATCATGAAGAAGAAGAAGACTCGCTTGACGATTTCCAATGACTTAGCCAAGACTTAGGGATCTAATACATTTTAGACCAAGATCTTCCAAATCATGTTCATCTCTTGTTTCATGATGACACCAAATGGTTCTGTCCAATATATATGTTGTATCCAAGATCATTCTTGTGCAACAAAATCTTCGAAAATTGGAGGATGAGAATCACAGGAAGATGAATATACATAAACACTAGAAGTTTTTTATAAATTCAAAAGTATTTCTGAGTTTTACAAGATTAAAGAGGAGAACAATAACACAGAAACATTTATAGAACATGAGTACACATGCGTCTAACAACTTAAGGTTTACTGAGCCAAAGCACTGGTGTTGTACACAAGAAGAGCACCTCCGGCAAGAATTCCGGCGAGAGTCACAGCCCAAATTGCCAATCCGGTGACTCCTCCCTTGTACACATCACCACTCGCTGACCACTCGTTCTCGTTGTAAATAGGACTGCAACCCAAATTTTAAATACATCATCATCTTACTACTACTACAAAGTTATTCCATGGTTCTTTAACAAAAGGGTTATATGGAGATTATTTATTCACCTGTATCCATCGACGTTAGCTCCATACTTGTCGACGTATTTGTAAACACCGTACCCCTGCGTTCAAACGACATCCTTTAAAGAGGATTCACCAAATAACAATACAAAAAAATATAGAACGACGTCGTGGTTTAGATGTATTAACCAACCTTGCCCTTCCTGCCGGAGGCGTCGACGCCGTCCCTCAAGTCCATGCTGCCGTTAATTCCTACACAAACACATCGATTTAGCGGATATAAGCTATACATGAACGGTAAAGTATGTGTGTATAAATAATTACATAATAGTACTAACCAAAGGGTTTGTCGGTCTTGATCTTCTTGACGCCACTGGCGACGATTTTGAAGGAGGGACGAGCTCTTGTGAGCGAGGGTAAGCCTCTAGCCGAGGTCTTCTCCACGGTGAAACCAGCTGGTTTCAAGGTCACCGATGAAAACATTACTGAAGCAGCCATTATTGATTGGTTCTCTCACAAGATGATCAAACTTCTCAATCTCTCGATCTCTCGATCTCTCTAACACAAGAGTGCATCATGTGTGGCTTCAAATATGAGAGAGCGGTGATTCGATAAGTGATTGTGGTTATGACACGTGGCGTAGGTTGTGTGGCTTTGGTCGGGATATCTTCCTTACCAACGTTATCTACAACTGGGTTACGCAGATCCGTCAGATCAGGTTTAGTTTTTTCACTTCGCTTCATAATGCCACGTCGGATTTTCAATATTTTAAATCATTATTATTATGATGGCCCCTATAGATTATAGTTTACTTAAAACAGGCCCACTAGTTTATCACAGACCCAATTGGGAAGCATGGAAATTGAAACGAAAATTCGTAGCTGATTAGAAACGCTAGCGTTTAGATACAGCGTTTCTAATCGCTCGCTGCTGTTTGACAGATTAGTAAAATATGTTAACGGACCTTTAATTATGGCTTTTCCACTACTGGAAACATCAACAAACTTGGACTCATTTGTCTGTAGTTTACTAATAGGGGATGTATAAGGATTTGGTCATTAGAAAACTATCAACTAGAGTATATTACTACAAATCAAAGTCGTTTGTATTAATAACTATTTGTTGATCAGTCGATGTGTTAGTGACACGTCTAAGTCGTGATGCGAAACCAATAAGACTACTATTAAATTCAAATGAGAGTAAGGGTACAAGTAAGCTACCATTCTCATATATTCCAATCACAAATAAATATCACCCACCACAAATTTATATAAAGCATTTTTTCGCCACATGACTCCTTCTAGTGGATATAATGTAGACCCAAACCAACAACAACAAATTTATGTTTTTTTTTGTTTTTTTTTTTTCATAAGGACTAATGTTATTATAAAGTCAGTCAATTGACCGTCCTTAAAATAACATTGAAATCTTCTTATGCAAATAAAAATAAAAACTTCCCTAATTATTTAAATCAAACTGTAAGTAAGTTATATATTTTGACTGCATACGGATAAGAGAATAATTTGATATATTTAAATTAGTTTCGCATCTTGCTGTATTCACATAATCCCAAAACTACAAAGCACGATGCTTTGGATACAGGTAACAGAACATGCTTTACTAAATAATGTCAAATGAAAACAAACAAATCTATTCGTAACAGTTTTAAGTAGGAAAAAAAAACACATGTTTCTGCCAATAAAAGAATTGAACATTCTTTTTTTTCCTAATCGTATTATATTTTTTAGAATCGATAAATCCAAACCGAAATTTAGATTAATGTCAAATTTTAGAGCGTTACGTAAACCAATGCAATAAACTAGAAACAGTGAGTTAAGTTTGTTATAGAGATGTTGATACAGTTAATTGTATAAAGATAAATTGCATTAATTTAGTATCCAATCCAATATTTACAGAATTGAACCGGACTTAACCAACTCTGGTTTTAGCTTCAATTGTAGTATATAGTATGACCAACCGCAGGAGATTTTTAAGTAAAATGGGACCCAGAAATATAATACAACTCCAGTAAGTAAAGTTCATTTAGCAATTAACAAAAACTAACTCCTAATTAATTCGCTAAAACCCAATGCTAATGTTAATAAGTAACGACTTAATTAATTAAATTACTGTTGCCTTCTTCTTCTCCATGGATGGATTGATCTTGTCTTGTCTCTCTCTCTCTCTCTATATACGCGAAACTTTGTCGTCTCTCTCTCCTCGAAGAACCTTTTTGAAACTTTTTCAAGTTTTGTTTTTTCTCTTTCTTTCTTTCTTTCACGAGCTCTTTTAGGGTTTTCTGAAGCTTTAATCTTTACAGTGCCCCTCCCTTCCAATCTACTTTAACTAAAGAAGCTCATTTTCTTTCTTTTTTTGTTTATCACTCTCCCTCTTTCTCTCAAGGTGAAATACTTGTCGGTGGTGGTAGTGTTTCTCCGACGAAGCTAATTCATTCTCCGGGATTAGTCAGATTTTTCGTGGATCCGATCAATGGATCGGTATTTTAAAAATGGGACCTTGATGGGTAATTTGGGGAATGTCTTTGAATGAAGCAAAGACTGAGTTTTGCTGAAAAAGGGGAAACGAAAGATTCCTTTTTTTGTTCTTGTTGTCTCTCAGATATTACGGAGCTTCGCTTTGCCTTTTTTTAATCAGTTGTTTTTGGGGAAACTTGCATGTGAAGTGATTTGCGTTGAACGAATCAGCGTGACCGGATTTTCTTCTGGTCACATACTGTCTTGTTGTTGTTGTGTATCTTCTCTGTTACGTTTATGCGGCAAATCTGTTGAATTAAGCTACTGAAGCCTCGCTGGGAGTTCTGGCTAAGAAGCTAGTTTCGTCGATGAGATGTGTCTCTTTGGTTCTGTTCTCACGCCTATCAATCTCTGCTTCTGTCTTTGTGAGTTGAATCAAGCTTGGCTAGGGATTTGAATTTTTTTTGTTTTTGGTGATGGAGGATATTGGGTTGGTTAAGCAAGGTTGGAAATGGATGCAGTCTCAGAAAAATATGTGCTCGGATGCTTGTTCTGCGCTGCGGTGCTTTGGGGAGAAGATGGGAGGGGTTGTGGAGCGTCACTGGCCGTTGGTGTGTTGTGGATGTGGGAAGCTATTAGGGTTACTTCGTTTGTCTTTTGTGTACTGGAAAGACTGCATTTTTAGGGGTTTCCATTGCAGCGCCAAATTGGGTTCAGCTGCTTTGCTTCTCATTATGTGGAGTTGCTTCCTTAGCTTGACTTCCTTGTCTTGCTTGCTTTATGTTCTCCTCAGTATGGTAATTATCTCTTCTGTTTTTTTCTATCTTTCCTGAAATCTTTATTTCTGGATTTTAGATCTTTAAACAGGTCCACTAATCTTTATTCCTGAAATCCTAGATGCTATTGCCCACTATTGATGGTCTCAAGATTTTTATTCAATGTGTGCATTAGATTGGTGATTTGGTTGATTGAGTTGGGTTTCACTTATTGCTTTGAATTTATTATTGCAGGGGGCAGCTGCAGCTGTTGTTCTGAACTTAGGTTGCACCCCTGGCCTCTTTATTGTAGGACTATTTGGAATTTTGACTTTATGGATGTATGCAAACTTTTGGATCACCGGAACATTGTTTATTGTTGGAGGCAAGTTTCTATATTTCCCTGATCAGTCTGCTCTTATGCTCGTTCTTTGCTACAATACAACCACTTAAGATTAGTTTGCTGGATTGTCTTTCTCGAAGGGCAATGTCCCTTAGTCTGCTTTTATGCTCGTTCACTGTTACAATACAACTACTTATTGAGTTATGCCTGATCTTTACTATTTACATGGTGTTGATTTCTCTACTTTTGTTTGATTCAGGCTATTTATTTTCCTTAAATCATGCCCGTGTGGTGGTCCTAATGGCGGCCTCATATGCGATGTATTGTGTCAAAGTCAGACTTGGATGGCTTGGTCTTTTCCTCTCAATAAATCTTGCTTTCTTGTCCAATGATATATTAAATTGTCTTCTTCAATGGTGTGACAATTTAAGTGAGAAACCACAACACGAGGAACCAAAGAAACCGAAAGAAACAATTATAGAAGAAGACTATTCAGAGGAATTTGAGTATCCTTCAGTTCCTCCTGTCGAAGAAGAAACCGAGAAAAAGGTTCACGAGAATAAGTCGTCTGCTGAACCAACTGCTCCTTCGACTGTTGTTAATAGCGTAAAGGAGATTTCTACTGTTAAAATAGTCAAAATAGAAGAGACAAGTTCAGCTGATGAAATGAAGAGAATACTGAATAGTTTGAATCATTATGAAGCACTGGGTTTCCCTCGGCATAAAAAGATCGATGCTGCGGTGCTTAAGAAAGAGTATAGAAAGAAGGTTTGTCCTCATTTCCAATGATGAGTAGGTTAATGCAATTTCTCTAAGGTTAACGAAGTGTGTGCTATATGTTCTAGGCAATGCTGGTTCATCCAGATAAAAATATGGGGAGTCCATTGGCAAGTGAATCATTCAAGAAACTTCAAAGTGCTTACGAGGTGGTTAATGATGTATAGTTTAGATTTTGTATATATTGATGTTCATGTTCTTGGTATTTTGATATATAGACATGAAAAGGTTGTATTTTCTTCTTTCAGGTTCTTTCTGATTTCGTAAAGAAGAGAGATTACGATGAGCAATTACGAAAAGAAGAATCTAGGACTAGGAGTGTTTGCCAGACATCTCATGCTTCTTCGCATAAGGTTTAGTTACAGTATTTACTTTTGCTTCTCTTTGATATTTATTGGCGCCTGGTCTTGTATTCCATTTTTTGTGTTCTTGTTTATCTGCAGAGTGGTCCTGATTATCGATCAGAAGAGTCGAGGCGGATACACTGTACGAAATGTGGTACTTCACACATATGGGTATGCACCAATAGGACTAAAGCAAAGGCAAGATGGTGTCAGGTTTGAATCCAACCAACTCAGGAACTCTTAAAACATCCTCGTCTTGCATCTTTTGATATTTCAAAACGCTCATTCAGATCATCTCAATTTGTTAAATGTAGGATTGTGGTCAATATCATCAAGCAAAAGATGGAGATGGATGGGTCGAACTCAAAGGGACATTACCCTTTGAGAGAGCACACAAGGTAATAGAAAAGCTTATTTTTCTCACATTGTTGCTTGTAATGATGAATGTGGTTTTGCCTCAGTATCCTCAACTCAACCGTTTTATTGTTTTCGGTCCTTTTAAGATTGAAATACCACGTGCCTTTGTTTGCGCGGAAAGCAAAATCTTTGACGTCTCAGAATGGGCCATTTGTCAGGTCAGTGTTCTCTTACCGGTTCGGTTGTGGATTATTACCTCAATGTGAAGATGAATGATTGAGATACATTAATTAACATGTGTTGTTGATTTGATCATTACTATAGGGAATGGCGTGTAGACCGAACACACATAGGCCAAGCTTTCATGTGAACATGGTTGGTTTAGAGAAGACAACACAAAGATCAAACTCAAGTAGGTTCCCATGGGATCTAGATGTGGAGATGATGGATGAGGACGAAGAAGAGTTTGAGCTATGGCTTCAACAAGCTCTTGCTTCTGGTCTCTTCTGCGAAACCTCAAAACGCAGAAAAAGCTGGAGCCCTTTCAAGTTAAGCCAGATGAAAAGCAAGAAACAATGGCGAAGAACATCCACTTGATTCAGTTTGACCGAAACCATAAAACAAAAACTTCCATATAGCTCACCACGAATCCAAAAACTGAATTCACAGCAAGTGAATCCAAAGTCTTTCTCTGTAAATAGCATATTATGTGGATTGTTCTTAAAGAAAAAGAAAAAAAAAAAGAATCTGTGGATTTTTCAGTGTGGTATTATTACAACTACTTGAAAAATGAAAGAAGTTTTTTTTTTTCTGGAATCAATGTTGTACATTTTAAAGGCAGTTAATATGATGGATGATATGATATGAGAAGAAGAAGCTCAGAATAGAAATATTAATGGTTACTAAATTTATAAAGTTTTGAATTTTTAATAATTTTTTTTCCTTTTTTTTTTTTTTTTTAAATACAGAGAAAAATAAAAATTGAGAAATCGAACCCGAATTTACCAGAGTGTGTTTTCCCTCCTTTGTATTGTATGTTAATGTTACTGACGGAATCAATCAAGCACGTCTGACCTCCATTAAATTTTTATAATTTCCCTTCCAAGCTTCGATTTTGACCTTCTGGGTTAAATCACGGAAGAGTTTTCTTTTCGGGTAGCCGCCGCAATTTTACCCATCTGAGCCAAAAAAAACCCTAGAAACTGGGATTGTACGAGGAAGAGGAAGAGCTTTTGCCAATTTTGGGGTATCATCGAATTTGATTTTTTCTGTTTTCTCTCGTTCCATCCGGATTCAGAACGAAACCCTAACCCTAAAATCCTCTTTCGATTGCTTTGCTGATTTTGTCGAAACCATTTTATTTTCCTTGTCTATTCCTCTTTCGAGTTTTTAGGATTCTGAACTATTTTTGAATATTACAGACGTTTTTTTGCCTCCCCCTGTATTAATTGAGCAAACATAGCGATCTATCTATCTCTGTATATATACATATATGTACACACACACTTGTAAGTAGAATAGTGAGGAAGAAGGTGAAATGAGTAGGCTCTCTTTCCGGCCACGGCCATTGGATATACACAAGAAGCTTCCTATTTTAAAATCCTTTAAAGACTTTGAAGACGACGACACTCCAACTTCTACTACTAGAAATTCTCAGTTGCTGCGTATAGCTTCCGTTGAGGTTGACAATGAGGTGAATTTTTATATTTTCTTTTCCTACCTTTTTTTTTTTCATCCGAATTCGATCACTTTTAACCGTTGTTACTTAAATTTATCAGGTTGCACCAGTGCCAAGCAAGAAACCAGCTTCAGAAATACCAACACCTCAGTTTGTTATTGTGGATACTTATGAAAGGGATTATTCTCCGACTTTTGGTCAACCTGCTTCTTATCTTCGTGCAAGAGGAGGTACCACTTTTGTATTCTTTGCTACGAAGGTGGCTTTTTTTTGTTATGTGGAAACTATATAAGTTTGTATTTTTGTGCAGCTCGGTCTGAGCTTGGAGAATTTGTGGAGTATGATCTTGACAATGAGGATGAAGATTGGCTTTATGAGTTTGATAACGATAAAAATGAACTTTCACCTGAAAGGTAAAGTAACCTATCCAACTATCTTTATTGCTCCTCTTTAGGATTTAGTATCGTCAGTATTTTTTCTGTTATCTTGTAGCTGCATCATGCTGATACTGTGTTTCATATATTTAATCGTTGAGGGCAGATTGGGTTATTCCGTCTCTCCGTGTCTTTTAGTTTTGTATTGTAGCTTAATTAGTTTGCTCTGTTCACTACAATTTATGACTGGATTCTGCTAAAAATGCTAAAAACCAAACCCTTACTGAGATAGATACCAAAAGAAGAATCATTCTTTTTGATGAGCGACATATATGTGTTAAATTTTCTGATACAGGCTTGAGGGCATTATTTTTAAACTAGAGGTTTTGGATCACAAGACGCGGGAAAGAGCTGGAGTTATTGCACCTACTCTCGGTTCTCCGGTTCCTGTGCTTTTGCAGTTTGATGCTGCTGTTGATGTATGCTTTTGCTTTTATTGTGTTCTATTGTCTTTTGGATTATCATATCTCTTGTTCATCCAGTTTATACTCATTTTAGAAACAGCACAGAACATTTCAATGATTATTTTTGTCTTCTTATTGTAGGCGCTGCAATCTCTGTCCATTAACTATGGAACCTTTCAGGCTATCTTCAACTACTGGAAAGACAAGGTTAGAGATAAAACTTTTGTTGTTACAAGTTTTCTGGATATAGACGTTATGTTGCATAGGTTAATGATCTTACTTGACGGGGTGAGATAAAGATGGCTCAACAGATTATTGGGTTCTTGAAACCTGTGCATAATCCTTGTCAATGATGCATCAGTTCCACATATGGACTACCTTTGGATTATAATACAAATGCCTATGTCTCGTTTTCCATTTTTTCTTTTTATATGAACTTAGCGCAAAAGATGGCAGAAGCCTGTCTTGCGGCGTTTACAGGTTTGCATTATTATTTGAATTATTTCCATTTGAAACGATCAAGGCCTATGTCAGAAAGTCATCTTACCTCGATTATTTAGTTGATGTTTTGCTTCATTGTTTGAAACAGCCTCCTCCACCGGTCAATGATACCAATCCCTACAATGTGTTTAGGCCAAGGGAGAAAGTTCATAGACTCCACACAAGAAGGGTAAGCTGTCTTCTTCTACGCAATTTGTGATAGATTTTTATATCCAATTGGAGGCAGAAAAATACTGATAAGGCTTTACTTCTTCTTCAGATGCAGAGGAGAGAAAACAATGTGCAGTCATTTGAAAAGCTTCGACAGGTGAGCGAGGCACCTGAATCTCTTTATGTTTCTTGCACCTGAAAACAATGTGCAATTTGCCTTTACAATGGCTTCCATTAGTGTTCTTTTTTTTTTCCTGGATAACATTGATTTTTTTGGCTGTTAATTATCTCTTAGGGGTTCATTTATGATTTTCTCTTGAATTCTGAATATATATGGGATACATTATTATCAGGTTAGACGCAATCTTGGCCAAGCACAGACCATTCTGGAGGCTCTCATTAAGGTGTTCTTTATGACAGTTTTAGAGTTTTAGACGTCATTTCATATCTTAACAAGCGGATTGCATTCTCCAAAGTTACTAATTTGATGTTAGCCGTTCCATAGAGAGAAGAGAAGAAGAGGGATGTCATGGACAGTGAGGTTAGCCTTCAGAGAATCCAACTCCAATACAGGGTACTTACTACTACTTCCTCTAAAACTCTTGTTTACATATGCTGTCTTTTTATTGCCTTGCAGGGTCTAAAATCTTCTTCTATGGGTTTTTTTGCAGCATGAAACAGAGCTCCTGGAAGATAGCTTGGCTCTGCCTGGATTTCAACCCACTACAACATCATACAAATTTGGCTCAAGCGACGATGAGTTGATGGACTCTGATGATTACACTAGCACCCGTGTACGAACTCGACCTGCCATTATCCCTAATTCTCGTTTCACCAACTTAAATATGAACGCATCTCAACCGGGAGGAATCAAGCAAGAAGTTAGAAGACGACAGTCGCATCACGGATGGCTTCACAAACTGGTTCTTACAACACATTCTCCCTAATTACTATACTTAATCACTCATCAAGTAATCTGTAATGGTTTTGTTTTTTTTTTTTTTTTTTGATATCCTTAGGATCCTAATGAACCAGTCATGCTGTTCACGAAACCGCTGGTTCCAGATAAACTGGCAGCTGCAGGGATCGTTCCTCCAGCACCAGATTCATCTCCGGGTCAACCTCCAAGCCGGTTTCAGGGGAGGATTGGTCGTGGTGGCCGGATAATATTTGATCGATGGAATCCGTTGATGCAATCTCACATTAATTGTGGAGACTCTTACTACATGGCACCAAAACACCGATCCACCAACTTCAATTGAAATATTTTTCAGAATCTCTTTGTAAAGAATTTTCTTTTCGATCACCAATGGTGATGAAAACAAGTGTAACAACAAACTTGAGCTATTACTGTATGTTTTTTATGTATCCTCAGGTTTTTATCGGTTAAGGGAATAATTCTGTTGATTCCTAACCCGGTTATATCACCGGGTCAGAAAACCAATAAATATTGTACCAGGGACAAAAATGTAATAATGTATTAAATTCAGGAGAAAAATTGGATTTTTTAGGGCTCTTCTTTGTCGGAGGATTCTGATTTCAATTTTGCTCGTCAAATCGCACAGTGAAGAAGGACCCTAAAATCGAATTTGGGTGCTCCATCAATGGCTTCGATACTGGCTCGCAGGTCACTGAGCACTCTCCGTGCTCGACATCTTGTATAAATCTTGTTTTCTCTTTTATTTTTTTTGTGTATATCTCTGATCTCTGTGTCGTTTACTTCTGGGGGGAGTTGTTTAAGAGATGCATAGAAATGTGGAATGTCTCCTGGAGTTTTGGGAATCAAAGAAGAACCTGTCTTTTCGTTTTTTGTTGTTGATGGGATTCATGATTACATCTCAATCGAAACTGGAATGAAACTGTAAAATTCCTATAGATTGTAGAGTATCCATCCGCCTGATCGATTGGATGAATCATGTAGGCAAATTAAATAATCTAGAGGGCTTCGTTACTCTTATGGGTTACCATTGTCATGCGAGTCTCGATGATCTTAATTCCTGTGATTGAGAGCGTTTTTGCTAGTTATTCTGTTTTTTTTCTTGTGAAATGTTTAACCTTTTCATTAGCTTCCTTATGGTGTGTATGTTATGGTTCTTTTCATGGATAGGTTTTTTCCGGGCAGGGATCTCATCTTTCTGGATTGCAGTCTCGTGGTATTTCTTATGGCAGTAACAAAGGTATATTTTCTGCTCTTGTTTGTTTGAGGTGTTTTTTTGGTGATTCAGGCTGAACTTTACCCCTTTTCAACTTGTATTACAATGTTTCTGATTCGTATATGACTTATGGTTTGCCTATGTTATATTCAGATGATATAGAAGCGGAGCAACTTTCTAAGGAAATTTCCAAGGACTGGAGTACTGGTAAGCCATATGATCTAGACACTTAGTTCTTTTTCTTTTTGTTTCTCATACTTTTCTCTTCCTCCTCCTGATATTTTGCAACTTTTCAGTCTTTGAGCGGAGCATAAATACCCTGTTTCTCACTGAAATGGTCCGCGGTTTGTCGCTGACCCTCAAGTACTTCTTTGATCCCAAAGTTACTGTGAGTGACATCTTTCCCAGTCTTCACAACTTAGATTGTAATAAATTTACAATTCTGTTCGATTCTCTGAAACTCTATCTTGTATGCAGATCAATTATCCATTTGAGAAGGGTCCACTGAGCCCTCGCTTCCGTGGTGAGCATGCTCTTCGAAGATATCCTACTGGGGAAGAACGCTGCATTGCCTGCAAACTCTGTGAAGCTGTGAGTTCTTGGGATCTATACTGAGCCTTAATTTAATTTAGCGTTCTCTTTCTTTCCAAAGCTAGGCATCTCAGGATAATGGGTATGCTAGCATCTATTAAACAAGGTTGTTAACCCATTATGCTGTGTAAAACTGGTTCTTCTGATATGGGCCATAGCTCAGGATCAAAGGTTAATGCCTACGAAATTCATTCTAGTAATTAGGAAATTTATTTGAGTATTGAGTAAGATGTACCGTCGAGTCGCTAGAGTTCTGATGAAATGCTCATATCCGCTGACAATGATCTATTAAAAAACTACCGCGGATTGTGATTTTTGGTGAGGGATACCTGTCTTTTTCAACAGGTATGTCCAGCACAAGCAATCACAATTGAGGCAGAGGAGAGGGAGGATGGAAGCCGCAGAACCACTAGGTCATTATTCCGTTAGTTCTCATTTATCAACAATATATATGCTTTCTCGTTTACCCTATTGTTGATGATTGAAAGTTGTACAGGTACGATATCGACATGACAAAATGCATCTACTGTGGTTTCTGCCAAGAAGCTTGCCCCGTTGATGCAATTGTCGAAGGACCTAACTTTGAATTCGCAACTGAGACACACGAGGTCTGATTATCACATTTTGTAGACCTAATAATCTTGTGTCACACATTAATCTGAACTTCTGTAACGTTCCCTTTCTTTCATAGGAACTTCTCTATGACAAAGAGAAACTTCTGGAGAATGGAGATCGTTGGGAGACGGAGATTGCTGAGAATCTGAGGTCAGAGAGTCTCTACCGATGAACCATCCTACAAGTCTTTGCTTCAAAGTTATTTCCCCGGGAAAACATTTTGCGTTGCTTCTGTTAGAAATAAAGCTGAGATCATATATCCGTGTGAAAAAAACTCTTTTGTAATTCCAGCTTTTTTGTTCTGTCTGTGTAATTGAATTGTTTGTACAAACCTGAAGGAAGGAGTTTGTTTTCGACATGAGTTCCGGTTAAGTGTTTGGTTTTGTCCGGTTTGGAAGAAGAGAGCTTTAATTGGTCAAACACTGAAAGCAGATAAACTATAAATTAAGACATATTTGATCGGACGGACAGGAGCATAACTCAGAAGACCCTAGTTTTAGTTATCCAAAATTGTCCGATCTGGTGCTCGCAATTTTTCATTTTTTTTTTTTTGTTTGCCTTTTGGTTGCGCCAATTATCGTATTCAGACAACAAAATTAATATTTTAATGTGTATTTTTATTTTATTTTATGGGTTACTATTTTAGAAAAACAACGAATCCCTAGAAAGGAAAGAAAAAGAAAAAAGACAATCAAAATCCCCAAATCGAGCGAGTCCAAAGAAGAAAATCCCCAATTCGACGAACCTCTAACTAAGCCCAGAAAAATCCCCCCCGATTTGGGAAAAACCTGAAAACTGATTCGCTTTTTAATTACATCTCATCTTTCTTTCTGGGAATTTTGTCAAACCCTGCTCTTTGATTGATCCTAAACTTTCTAAACTTGGCTTTGGTTTTTTTGAGTTCACACGTGCCGCATCGGCTGTTCACCGACTTTGTTTCATTGCGCACACACACTCGATCATCAAACCGGTTGGTCTCCGTCCATTTCCTCTCTGGGTTCTGCGCCTCTCCCCTTGTCAAATTTTTCTCCTTTGTGTATCAATTCAAAGGTTGGGGGTGGGAATTTTTTAGGGTTTTTCAATTTTTTTTTTTTTTTTTTTTTTTTTGATATTTCTTCGATTAACTTTGGGCCACTTGGGGTGTTTCATTGCTCATTGTTTACCTGATTCCGTAGTGTATCTAAGTTTGTTGATACTACTATCCCAACTGGATTGGACTCTGATTACACCAAACTTGTTTAGCAGGACATTCAACTCTGTGCTAATCAGGAGATGAAATTTGGAGACTTGTGGTGGAGGGGAAAGTTATGCTGTGCTTGTTACTGTTAGTTACGAGAAGAACTAGGACAAGGCGACGAAGACTCAAGATTTAAACCAAATGAATGTTCAGGCACACATGTCAGGACAGCTATCTGGTCAGGTTCCTAACCAAGGGACCATGTCCCAGCAGAATGGGAACCCTCAGATGCAGAATTTAGTTGGTGGTGGTTCAGCTCCTGCTCCTCCTGCTGGTTTAGGACCTTCACGTGTTTCTCCCGTTGACAGTGATATCATAAAACTTCGCCAGGCCATGCGTATCAGGATGTAAGTTTTTTTTTTTTTTTTCCCCTCTATGATATTTACTTTGGTGTCTTTCCATTGACAGTTCTATGCGCTTTACTCTTGTTATAACGTATGTTTTTTTTTTTTTTTTTTTTTTTAATTTAATGTTAAATTATATTTCAAAGAAAAAATAACGTTTTTACAAATTACAACTAGTGAATCGGGTGTTACTGTTTGATAAAATAAATCATATTATTTGATCAATAAAGCTAGAAAAATAAACTCATATTCTAGTTTGGAACCAGAGTTGTAACGCATGTTTGTTAGGTTTTTCTTCTTTTAAAATGTTTTGTTTTGTTTGGATCTTTGCTGACAATATATTTTGATTGGATTGACTCTTTTCCCTCGTTTATCACTAATCGAAATTTGTGTACGTCTATCGTTTCTCTTCAGTTTCAACATTTTACAGCAAAAGCAACCATCTCCAGCTGATGATGCATCAAAGGCAAAGTATATGGACGTTGCTAGACGCTTAGAGGAGGGGCTGTTTAAAATTGCTAACTCAAAGGTATTTCATTGGCATCTAAAATGTTGCCACTTGATCCAGCATGTTGGCTATTGTACTTTATTTTATTTTATTTTTTTAACGCTTGGCACTTCCAATTTGGTTTGCAGGAAGATTACATGAACCAGTCAACCCTTGAGCCTCGGCTGACAAGTCTAATCAAAGGCAGACAGTTGAATAACTACAATCAGCGACACACTAATTCGTCTTCGGTTGGAACAATGATACCCACTCCAGGATTACAACACAGTGGGGGGAATCCAAATTTGATGATTACATCCTCCGTTGATGCTTCTATGGCTGGAAGTAGTAACATCACAACTACTAACATGAACACTGGAAACCTGCTACATTCTGGTGGTATGCTCGGAGCTTCTTTCTTTACAACTTATATATAAAATATGGCCAGGAAATTTTCTACTCATTTTTCCTCTGAACACCTTGACTTCGTCTTTGCAGGTAATATGTCTAATGGATACCAGCATTCGTCGAGTAACTTTGGTCTTGGTTCTGGAGGGAACATGTCATCTATGAGCTCTCAAAGAAATACTGGTCAGATGATGCCTACCCCTGGATTTGTCAACAGTATTACTAATAACAATAGCAATAATGGCCAGTCGTATATGAGTGTTGAAGCTTCCAACAATAGTGTTGGATTTTCTTCTGCGCCCATGATGGTACCTCAGCCTCAGCAGCAGCAACAGCAACAACAACAGCAACTGAGGCAGGATATTGGTGGCCAAAATAGTCGTATGCTACAAAACCATGGAAGTCAAATGGGTGTTGGCCTTAGACCTGGAATGCAACAAAAAATGTCAAATGTGTCTAACAGCTCCATAAATGGTGGTGTTGGAAGGAATGCAAAAAGCGTAGATTCAGGTACATCGTACACCAATTCTACCAGAAGTTCGCAGCAGGCATATGATAACCTTCAGCGTTCAGGAATGCAGGGTAAAGTCTTTATTTCCCATCCTTTTTTCCGCTTGTCTTGTTTCATATGCACTATAACTTCTTGTGATTGTGCATGTCCAGCAGAATATATAATTTTTCTTGTTATTTTACCGTTTCAGGTGAAGGATTTGGCACAAACAATTCTGAACCTTTTGGATCGGGAAATATGTATGGTGCTGTAACATCTGTTGGAATGATGACCAATTCTCAGAATGCCAATACAGCAAATTTCCAGTCTGTGTCTAGAACTAGCTCTTCTTTGGTAAGCAATCAATGAAAGTCACTTTGCATGCAATCAGTGAAATATCAATCTATTTCAATCTGAGAATACGGATTTGTAATCTTCTTTTGTCCATGTTTTTCAGTCACATCAACAGCAGCAGTTTCAGCAACAGCCTAATCGGTTTCAGCAACAACCTAATCAGTTTCACCAACAGCAGCAGCAGTTTCTTCATCAACGGCAATTAAAGCAGCAGAGCCAGCAGCAACAGAGATTTATAAGTCATGATGCTTTTGGGCAAAATCGTGTGGCTTCTGACATGGTTACACACGTTAAACACGAACCAGGAATTGAGAACCCTAGCGAGTCTATCCACTCCCAAACTCCTGAGCAATTCCAGCTTTCTCAGTTTCAGAATCAATACCAGAACAATGCAGAAGACCGTCATGCCGGTTCTCAGATTCTCCCCGTTACAAGTCAGAGTGATATGAGCACATCAGTTCCTCAAAATAGCCAACAGATACAGCAAATGTTGCATCCGCAGAGTATGGCTTCAGACTCTATTAACGGTTTTAGCAACCTCTCTGTTGGAGTGAAATCAGAATCTGGGCTGCGTGGTCAGTGGCAATCTCAGTCACACGAACAGACACAAATGTCCAATAGTATGTTAAACGAACGGCACATTCAGGAGGACTTTCGTCAAAGAATGTCAGGAACGGATGAAGCTCAGCCCAATAATATGTCTGGAGGGTCGATTATAGGTCAAAACCATATCTCCACTACGTCAGAATCCCCTAATCCCCAAAATCCCACTGCTACCACTTGTAGATATGGAAACGGAAACCAAGATCCGAGATTCAGAAATCAACAGAAATGGCTACTGTTTTTACGCCATGCTCGCAACTGCAAAGCGCCTGAAGGGAAGTGTCCTGATCGGAATTGTGTTACGGTTCAGAAGCTCTGGAAACATATGGACAGTTGTGCTGCCACTCAATGTTCATATCCCCGTTGCCGCCCCACCAAGACATTGATTAATCACCATCGAAATTGTAAGGACTCTAACTGCCCTGTCTGTATTCCTGTGAAGGCCTACCTACAGCAACAAGCAAATGCACGGTCCCTTGCTCGTTTAAAAAATGAAACTGATGCAGCCAGGCCAGTGAATGGAGGTGAAATATCAAATGATGCAGTGCAGACCTCTGCTGGAGCAATATCTTGTGCTTCGCCTGGTGCTGATATTTCAGATCATTTGCAACCTTCATTAAAACGGTTGAAGGTGGAGCAGTCTTCTCAACCTGTGGACGTTGAGACAGAAAGTTGTAAAAGCTCAGTTGTTTCCGTAACAGAAGCACAATCATCTCAGTATGTTGAAAGGAAAGATCATAGGCACAGTGATGTACGCGCATCTTCAAAGTACTTTGAAGTGAAAGCTGAGGTTTCTGAAGTTTCAGCGCAGACACGAACCAGTTTCAAAGAGGAGAAAATTGGAATTACTGAAAATATTCCCAAGCAAAGGCCTGTCAGTGAACCTGTTAAACCTGATTTGTCTGATACCTCACCTCGGCTAGAGAATACAAAAATGGAGAAAGAACCTGAGCTACTTAAGAAAGAAAATCTGCCAGAGCCTACTGAACATACATCAAAATCTGGAAAACCAGAGATAAAGGGTGTTTCGTTAACTGAATTGTTCACTCCTGAACAAGTCAGAGAACATATTCGTGGTCTCCGTCAGTGGGTTGGCCAGGTTTGTGATTTTCTTAACTTATGATGTTTACATAATACACAATAACATGAGTACCTGGTAGTAATCTCTTAATTTGCGACTTCTGTGTTTAGTTCACCCTTCTTATAGGTACTAGATGATTCATCTGTAGTTTGAGGCTTGATTGAGCTATTCTGTTAAACACTTGTCCATATTTATCTGAATAGATATTTGATTATTGATGGCTGTTGTCTATCATGTGCTTGCAGAGTAAAGCCAAAGCAGAAAAAAATCAGGCAATGGAGCATTCTATGAGTGAGAATTCCTGCCAACTATGTGCAGTGGAGAAGCTTACCTTTGAGCCACCACCTATCTATTGTACCCCTTGTGGTGCCCGCATCAAGAGAAATGCTATGTATTACACTGTAGGAGCTGGTGACACTCGTCATTACTTTTGTATTCCATGTTATAATGAATCCCGTGGGGATACTATACTTGCTGAAGGGACGCCTATACCTAAGGCAAGACTCGAGAAAAAGAAAAATGATGAAGAGACTGAAGAATGGGTACAAAACTATCCACTCTGTAGGCTTGTTTTGTGTCTGTCTCCCGTTTTGGTATGGATTTAAGTTCATGCTGTATTCTGTTTCTATCTTTTATTTTTGCAGTGGGTCCAATGTGATAAATGTGAGGCCTGGCAACATCAGATATGTGCTTTATTTAATGGGAGAAGGAATGACGGAGGGCAGGCTGAGTATACCTGTCCATATTGCTTTATAGCAGAAGTGGAGCAAAGTAAGAGGAAGCCTTTACCTCAGAGTGCTGTTCTTGGAGCTAAAGACCTACCGCGAACAATTCTCAGTGACCATATAGAGCAGCGGTTGTTTAAGAGGCTGAAGCAGGAAAGAACAGATAGAGCCAGGGCTCAAGGAAAAAGTTTTGATGAGGTATACATGGGGTGTGGTTTGTTTACGTTTTTATGTCTTTCATGTATTTCATATATGTCTTTTTTATTTTTTATTTTTCTATTTGTTTGCTGTACAGCCTGTACTGATTATTTTGTTAGAAACAGTAGATTGAAGCTGCATTGTTTTTTCTTTGACTTGATGCTGACAGATTCCTACTGCCGAGTCCCTTGTGATTCGAGTTGTTTCATCTGTTGACAAGAAGCTGGAAGTCAAACCTCGATTTCTTGAAATTTTTCGGGAGGATAATTACCCAACAGAATTTGCGTACAAGTCCAAGGTAAGGATGATCAAGGCGCATTGTAGTTGTCTTTTCTGCATATATGCGTTATGTTTTCTGACTTCGTCTCTTAAGAATATCCTTTTCACTCTCGACGCCATTTTATTTTTCCAGGTAGTTCTGTTGTTCCAAAAGATTGAAGGTGTGGAAGTATGCTTATTTGGGATGTACGTCCAAGAATTTGGTTCTGAATGCGCTTTTCCTAATCAACGCCGAGTTTATCTCTCGTATTTGGATTCTGTCAAGTACTTCAGACCGGAGGTCAGATCTTATAATGGGGAGGCTCTGCGTACTTTTGTTTACCACGAAATTCTGGTAAGTCATAGTCTTCTCAAACCTTGTTATTGACCAAAATATGTGTTATATTTTCAAAACTATATGGAAGATCTAACAGAGTATAGTTTGATCCTGTTTTTAGATCGGGTACCTAGAATACTGCAAGTTGCGTGGTTTCACGAGCTGCTACATATGGGCTTGTCCGCCGCTAAAGGGCGAAGATTATATCTTGTATTGTCATCCAGAAATTCAGAAGACGCCAAAATCTGATAAACTACGAGAGTGGTCAGTTCAGTTACCTTTTTGGGATGAACTTCGCTAGTTTTCATATGATATTTTACATCATCCAACTTCTCATCTTGTTCTTCGCAGGTACCTAGCAATGTTGAGAAAAGCTTCAAAGGAAGGGATTGTTGCAGAGACTATAAATCTCTATGACCATTTTTTTATGCAAACTGGTGAATGTAAAGCTAAGGTTACAGCAGCCAGACTCCCGTATTTCGATGGTGACTACTGGCCAGGTGCAGCAGAGGATCTTATATACCAAATGAGTCAAGAAGAAGATGGCAGAAAGGGAAATAAGAAAGGGATGCTCAAGAAAACCATTACCAAAAGGGCGCTAAAAGCTTCTGGGCAGACTGATCTTTCTGGGAATGCGTCCAAGGATCTGCTGCTAATGCATAAAGTAATATTTTCTTTGCATATGCGACCTTGTATTCTTTTTTTTTTTCATTTGTTTTCTTGTTAATTATATTTACCTGTTTTTCCAGCTCGGTGAGACCATTCACCCAATGAAGGAAGACTTTATCATGGTCCACTTGCAGCCTTCTTGCACTCATTGCTGTATGCTGATGGTATCAGGAAATCGTTGGGTCTGCAGCCAGTGCAAACACTTCCAGATTTGTGATAAGTAATAATTCGTCCCTTCTATTCTTATAATCCTCTCTTTGTTGTACTGCAAATAAGACTATGTAGAGATCCCAACCGATACTTTTTGTGGATGGGTTATTTGCCCTTATTACCGATTAAATTCTCTGCAATCTAAAATGCTATTCCGTTTTTCAGGTGTTATGAAGCTGAGCAGAGACGTGAAGACAGGGAAAGGCATCCTGTTAATTTTAAGGATAAGCATGCGTTGTATCCTGTGAGTTGCATTTGCTTGTTGGGGATATTTTCCTTTAGCTTTGTCTGTAATCGGTTGTATGAATGTTTGTGGTATTGATTTTGCAGGTCGAAATTACAGATATTCCTTCAGATACGCGGGACAAAGATGAGATACTCGAAAGCGAGTTTTTCGACACTAGGCAAGCATTTCTGAGTCTTTGTCAAGGTAACCATTACCAGTATGATACATTAAGGCGGGCAAAACATTCGTCGATGATGGTTCTTTACCATCTACATAACCCAACCGCTCCTGCGTTTGTCACGACCTGCAATGCTTGTCATCTTGACATTGAAACTGGTCAAGGCTGGCGCTGTGAAGTATGTCCAGACTACGATGTGTGCAATTCTTGTTACAGTAGAGATGGTGGAGTTAATCATCCTCACAAGTTGACTAATCATCCATCTTTAGCTGATCAAAATGCTCAAAACAAAGAAGCGAGGCAATTGCGAGTCTTGCAGGTATATTATTCTTCCGTTACTTTCTAAAGCTTGTGGTGCTTCTAACTTGGTCCTGAAGTTTCAAAGTAAAAAAGGTAACATGCTCTTTTTTCTTTTCGGATTTGCAGCTTAGGAAAATGCTTGATCTTCTTGTACATGCATCACAATGTCGTTCGCCACAGTGTCAATATCCTAATTGCCGGAAAGTGAAGGGGCTATTCCGACATGGTATACAGTGCAAAGTACGTGCTTCGGGAGGTTGTGTTCTATGCAAGAAAATGTGGTATCTCCTTCAACTCCACGCTCGGGCCTGCAAGGAATCAGAGTGCCATGTACCTCGTTGCAGGTAAACACACGTTATGATGGTTCATGAAATTACGTCAACCTTTCATTTTAGACTTGAAACATTTTTGGTCCATATGATTTTGTGTTAATGATCATTGTTAATATATATATATATATATATATATATATCTTTCTGTCTTTCTCTGCTCAGGGACCTGAAGGAGCATCTGAGAAGATTACAGCAGCAATCAGATTCACGGCGTAGAGCAGCTGTAATGGAAATGATGAGACAAAGAGCTGCAGAAGTCGCTGGGGGATCAGGTTAATTAAAACTTGTACATGTAGAAAGATCATAGTCAACGTTGCAGAAACCTTCACCCTTTTCCCAAAGGTAACAACAAGAAAGATATAGAGCCGAAAATCTTCATACGCCTCGTGGAAGAAGAAAAAGGAGAAGAGCCACTTAGAGAGAGACTTGATTGTGAAATTAGCTTAGATTTTGGTATTTAACAGTCAACTGTCAGGGATTAACATGGGAGCGTAAAACCTATAACGCGTCTTTCAGAAGATTTATCAGTTAGTTTGGGTGTCAAAGAGGCAGAAGGAGAGAAGAAGAAGAGGAAAGCCAGTCTTCTTCATAAGAGTGTTGAGTATAAGGTATGAGGTGGCTTGGTTGGATGATCTTCTGATTCTATACATACACACGCACACACACTTGCTCACTTTTTTTTGTTTGTTTTGGTAATTTATTGTATTTTTGTAAAATTGCCATTTCTGATTTGGGAATGGCAAGAGTGTAACATATACAGTACGTTAACGTGTTTATTTTTTGTAAGCAAAGTAAGATAAGATAGAGAGTCTTGTCCTTAGATTATATCTTCCACTCCCTTGTTTTTTAGTTATTTGTATTGATGATGATGAAACTGTTGTATTCACACTATTTGATCATATAATAATTTAGTTCTTTCATTAGATTTTGATGTTAATACTTAATACGTGCATGTTTGTTAAATTTGGAGTTAGTTTTTGTGACTGTACTGTATTGAGAAAAAAAAAAATGAGAAAGGTATGTATTTTAGAGACGAATCTCAAAGCCACGTAAGCAGGAGATTCTGGCTTACGTGGAGTTGGAGAAGAATGTAAAATTCCAAGCCACCAGATACTGACACGTGGGTAAACAAGATAGAGTCTCGAACAAGAACCACTCACTAGCTTTGTAATGGTTCACTTGACACAAGAGAGAGAATCTAATCTGATGATGAGAAAACTGCAAGAAACAGAGAATTGATAAAGAGTAATGATAATAAATTGTCCATCTCCTTCTCTCTGTCGCACGAATTGCTTGACTAGTAGTAAAAGTAGAAGAAGAACTCAGTGTCAGAGCCGCCTGGTAACTAGATCAGCAGCGGTGCTTCGTATATCCAAGGCGGCGGCGATCGGGGCCATAGCTGCGGCGGTTGTGATAGCTTCGGTGTCTGTAGCTTCAGCAGAGCTTCCTCCGCCGCCTCAAGACGGAGAAACGCTATCTAACGTACCGCAGACGCTATCAGGTGAAGACTGCAAGAAACAGAGGATTCAACGACCCAAGTCCAAGAACGCAGAGAAGTGTACCGTTAAATGCGTCAACACTTGTATTCGCAGTGGAGACGGAGAAGGACCCATCAACATCAGAAGGTCTCTAGTCTCTCTCTATATCTCTCTATCTCTCTCTCACTCTCTCTCTGGTCATATTCTTTCATCACTGATATTGTTTTTTTCTGTCTTGTAATTGAAAAGGCCATTAGTGGTATTCAAGCAAGGGTTTCGTAGCCGTAATTACTGGTACATATAATACTTTCTTCTTATATATATATAATATAGTTGTGTTGCTTTAATTAGCAAGCATGGATCTTAACACAAGAGGAGCTGATTCTTGTTTGTAGCTTAGTGGAATGTTCGGATATCTGCAATTTGATCGGAGATGGTGACTATGGACCCTGAATGAATATATACAAGATTTAAACAACAAGGATGCAAACAGCAGCAACAGAGGAGAATGAAACTGATCATATATATATATATATATCTTCAGATTTTGTAGATTCTGTCTTCTTCTTTTTTTCTTAATGAAAGATTAGTTGTTTGCACACGATATATAATCTCAATTTATACGATCGATGATACATGGTTGGTTGGCTTGGTGATAGTCTCTAAAATAAACACGACATAACACGTCGGCCAATTTGTTTTCTCGTTAGTATATAAAGGCCCAATAGGTAGTAATATGGCATAATGGGTTTACAAATTGATATTTTTCTTCGTCGAATACTACCCATTGGGCCTTTTTATTTTCTATCGTCAACATCTTATCTTACTTTTTTTTTTTTCCTGCACCAATAGTACTTTTATGTCCTTATCAAAAAGAAATATGAAACATGGCCAGAAAACGACGAATACTACCCATTGGGCCTTTTTGTTTTCTATCGTCAACATTTTATCTTACTTTTTTTTGTTTTTTTTTTCTGCACCAATAGCACTTTTCCTAATCAAAAAGAAAAAATGAAACATGGCGCAGAAAAATGTTAGTGTTCCTGAGATTAAAATAAATGCTATTTTGCCAAATTATTTTTAAAACAATCCATGGTTCAACCAATTTGACCAACTGATCAAAAATTGTGAAAACGATATAATGTTTTCCGGAGACTTTGATTTTTACAATTTGGATGTTTCAAATTCGCTCCTTTAATGATGATTTCGTTTTTGATTATGGACCTAATTTGATATGACTGCTAGCTGCAGTGTATCTAAAAACAGATATGTGAATTCATAGAATAATATCGAACATGTCATCGTCCACTTTGCGTTACTATATAGTATATACACATTTTTTTTTTGTATTTTTTTTTTAATCTAGTGATTTATTGTTTTAGTAATGATAATTACTTCTCCTTATTTTTTTTTTTTTCTGTCTGGTGATTTCTTACCATAAACTAATAATACGAGAGTTGGATTTGACCGTGAAATAGCTGTTGTCCCTTAAGGCCTTAACTGCTGAATTTTATTCGTTCAGAAATCGATACCTCACGCACGACTCACGTATCCATGATCCCATTGGAGGGAGTAACATACTAACATGTATATGAAGAATGATCATGTATCCATGATACCTCATTACTCGAACTCACGTATCCATGATACCTCATGACTCGGACTCACGTATCCATGATACCTCACGACTCGGACTCACGTATCCATGATCCCATTGGAGGGAGTAACATTCATAGGTCATAATCATACACATCAAATTATTATTAATTTTTTTAAGGGATTGTTTGCTAATATTAATTAGAAAGAAATATACAAGGAGATGATTTTTATTTTATTTTTAAAAGGAGATGATTCTTGGTCCTCTATATATCTATATATTAAACTATCAGATTTTAAATGACGTGTTAGTAGGAAACAGTGCCATTCGTACACGTCCGAGTTAACATATCATGAATGATATCACGGTTTTTTTTTTTTTTGTTATACTTACTTATTATGTCAATCAATTAGCATTATTCAGAAAAAAATATACTCCGTATAAATATAAACACGTCGTGTGAATCTTTGTTGCCAGTTGCCAGTTGCCAGTTGCCAGTTGCCACCAATCAATTCTCGAGGTGTTTATATAATTTATTACTACGTATTAACGGACAATGCTTATAGTTTAATAAGCATGTTGTTGTCTAAGAAAGGTATATCATAAATGCCTTGTATTGGTAACTGCAGTATGTATTTACAAAATGGTCATCGTCGTCTAGACTCTAGAATAGACCACGTTAATTGTTCACTAACACACACAATCTTATCCTTTGTATGGCAGCCGATCGACTTGAGGCCAAATTAAGATTACAATATATAGAATTACGTACGATTGACAGTACGTACAACCACCATACAAAGAAGCAATATAATCATTAATCAGTAGTAATTAAAATGGAAAGAGATAACATTTAGATGTTCGATATTATCTGAGCGTATAAACTGTATATGTTGTACCCATCAATGATCAAAGTCTACCACATCATTTAAAGCATTTACAGCCATTTTTTAGCCACTCAGACTTTTGTTGCTTTTATTTTTTTAAAAGTTTTGAAAGCTACTTCTTTTTTTTCCTTCTTTGTTTTCTCGTTTTTTTAAAGTGTCAAAATCATACTTTAAAACTAAATAGTTACAAAAACATTCTTTTTTTCTCCCCAATATATTTAAAAGCTCACCAAAGTATTTGTATATATATTTTACATATTATATTTTTACAAATTAATAATTCTCATTTTTTTCTCTTTCTTTTAAGATCCATTTCAATAATAACTTTTATTTTTTTATCATCATCATTAATAATAGTGTAAAAAAGTTTATGAAATTCATAAGAGAGTAACATTCAAAACAATGTATTGATTAATATTTAATGGATTTTTGACTACTCATATAACTACTCAATTAAAAAAACATACAAAACAATTAATATCAATGAAATCAATCACCAAAAACAAAAGAAAAAACAGAATTTTCAAACAAAAAATCACATATTTGATTGACTTACATTTTTAAAAATTTTAATTTATCATTAATAAAATTTATTGTTGTTATTAAATTGGTATATAAATTAAATTCTGGCATAATTTATATTTATTAAATTGTATTATTAATATATAATAATAATTTAAAAACAACTACAAATTTAAAAGTTGCTAGTAAACAATCAGATTTTAATAGTTAAAGTTTTTACAGTCAAAGCATCTACAGCCAAAATCTCAGCAGCTAAAATTTTAAAGTCAAAGTCTCTACAGCCAAAAATAACAGCCGTTACCAATCAGAGCCCATATCTCTACCAGTATATATTTTAGCCAAAATATTTAATATATAAATTCATTAATACATAATATATGGCCAGTATATGCTGTTGTATATATGAATGTATGATCTATACATGGTAGGATATTTCTATCCAGTGTATTGTACAAAATAATGATGAATCAAAAACCTAAACTATGAGATATATTTGATGTCAAAACAAAAAAAAAATTATTGAGATATAAAATATATAGAGTTGAATAGATGTATTAGATTAAATCATAATAATAAAATATATTCCATAGAAAATCTAATTATGCGTGAATTGGAAAGTGACAACGTGTGAAAGATCAACAGTTTTTGTTTTAATAAATGAGAAGTATGGTCGATTGAGGGAAAATAATAAAAGACTGTAGAGAATTCACATTTAAAATTCTATTATTGGGAATCACTTCATTAGTTGACAAAAAAAAAGAGTCACTCCATTAGTTTATTTTAATATATGAGTACAACAAAAAAGACAAAAAAAAAAACAATAACGACTCTCGTTATTATGAGATATATTTGATGTCAAAACAACAACAAAAATTATTGAGATATAAAATATATAGAGTTGAATAGATGTATTAGATTAAATCATAATAATAAAATATATTCCATAGAAAATATAATTATGCGTGAATTGGAAAGTGACAATGTGTGAAAAATCAACAGTGTTTGTTTTAATAAATGGGATTATAAGAAGTATGGTCGATTGACGACGGAAAATAATAAAAGACTGTAGAGAATTCACATTTAAAATTCTATTATTAGGAACCACTTCATTCGTTGACAAAAAAAAAAAAGATTCACTCCATTAGTTTATTTTAATATATGAGAGCAACCAAAAAGACGAAAAAAAACAATAACAACTCTCGTTAATACATAATAAATGGAAAAGGACTCACTTCGCTAATACATAATTATGTTGTATGTCTTTATAATGCATGACCAATACATATATTGTTGTATGATCTATATATACATGGTAGGATATTTTTATCCAATATATTGTATAAATAGTGATGAATCAACAAAACTTAACAATGAGAAATAATATATATAGAGTTGTATAAATGTATTATATTATATTAAATCATCATAATATACTGTATTTCAGAGAAATCTAATTATGCGTGAACTGAGTGAAAATAATCAACAGTTTGTTTGTAACAAATGAGATTATAAGAAGTAAAGTCGAATAGTCGATGCAGGGGAAATAATAAAAGACTATCGATATCGTTAAAGATGACTGTAAAAGTTTAAATACTCAAAAACACTGTTTTTTTTTAAGTGACAGAAAACAAAATTTTTGGTAAGGGTGATTGAGAATATTTTGAGAAGAGGATCTATTGATTGGTTGAAAAACAGCAGTAATAAAAAGTCAAAACTAATGAATGGTTGAAACTTCGAACCAAATTGTCCATGGCATTCGATAATATTATCGATTTTGTTTTGTTTGTTAAAGAAATATAATTAGAATTGTTACGAAGATAAACCAAGCCAATAGATAAAATCAAATAGATCGCTAACCTTTTAACCTAAATAGCCTTCATATGAGAATTTCGTTTTTTTTCGAATTAATAAACAAGCGAAATGTTGGAAAGTTTCACCTAATTCACTCCTAAACTCTGTTATAAATTCTCGTCTAGACAGCATCTTCCAACAACCCACACCACACTACATTCTTCATTCTCTCCGAAAACAACAACCCAAATGGGAGAAGCGGCGGAGCAAGCACGTGGCTTCCACGTGACCACCACCAGGAATCAAGTCATCACAGCGGCTCTTCCCCTCCAGGACCACTGGCTCCCACTCTCGAACCTCGACCTCCTCCTTCCTCCTCTCGACGTCAACGTTTGCTTCTGCTACAAGAAATCAGTTAACATTACCAACACAGTGGCTCATGAAACCCTCAAGACGGCTTTGGCAGAGACTCTCGTCTCCTACTACGCCTTTGCCGGCGAGATCGTCACTAATACTACCGGAGAACCGGAGATTCTCTGCAACAATCGTGGCGTAGATTTTGTGGAAGCCGGTGCTGACGTGGAGCTTCGAGAGCTTAACCTGTATGATCCTGATGAAAGTATTGCCAAGCTTGTTCCCATCAAGAAACATGGAGTCATAGCGATTCAGGTAACACTTTCAGCGTAAGACAACACTAGTTCATTACAACAACAACATTATATATATATATAACTCGTCTTTTTGTCTAATTGTCTGAACAGGTAACTCAACTGAAATGTGGAAGCATAGTTGTTGGCTGCACATTTGATCATCGTGTAGCGGACGCATATTCCATGAACATGTTTCTCTTATCGTGGGCCGAGATATCACGGTCTGACGTACCAATCTCTTGTGTACCATCGTTTCGAAGATCTCTGCTAAACCCACGACGACCTTTGGTCATCGATTCATCTATAGACCAAATTTATATGCCTGTCACCTCCTTGCCCCCTCCACAAGAAACTACCAATCCAGAAAATCTCCTTACGAGCCGTATCTATTACATAAAAGCGGATGCATTAGACGAGCTCCAAACTCTAGCCAGCAGCTCGAACAACGGTAAAAGGACAAAACTTGAATCATTTAGTGCGTTTCTGTGGAAAATCGTGGCAGAGAAAACAGCGAAAGATCATCCAGTCCCGTGCAAGACCTCAAAACTTGGGATCGTCGTGGACGGAAGGAGGAGACTTATGGAGCAAGAAAACAATACTTACTTCGGAAACGTTCTCTCAATCCCATTTGGTGGACAGAGAATCGATGACTTGACTAACAAGCCACTGTCTTGGGTGGCCGAAGAGGTTCACAGATTCTTGGAGAGATCAGCGACCAAAGAACATTTTTTGAATTTGATCGATTGGGTTGAGACTCGTCGCCCAACACCTTCGGTTTCAAGAATCTACAGCGTCGGATCTGACGATGGACCCGCCTTTGTGGTTTCTTCCGGGAGGAGTTTTCCTGTGACCCAAGTGGATTTCGGGTGGGGCTCGCCAGTTTTTGGATCTTACCATTTCCCATGGGGTGGCAGCGCCGGATACGTTATGCCGATGCCAAGCTCAGTGGACGACGGAGATTGGATGGTTTACTTACACCTTACGAAAGGACAGTTGAAGTTCATTGAGGAAGAGGCTTCTCATGTGTTTAAACCTATTGACAATGATTATCTCAAGATTTAAAAAATAAAACCCCTAATTTCGTAGTTCATGCGTTATCAATTATGGGTATACAACTCGTGTGGTCAAGTTCTCCGGTTGGATATGTTTTTTTTTTCTTTCCTCATTTTATGTGATATTATGTTTTGCCTTGGGTCTTTGTATTTGAAAACATAATTGTATGGATCTCTCTCTACCTCTCAGAAAAACAAACCACTAGATTTGGTTCTCTATGTGAGATCTTGAATACATAAAGCACTATAGTGTGTGTTGTGTGGTCCTGTTTTCTTCATGGGAAAATTTGAGGTTAGGTGAGAGCTGATGGTAGTTTAGAGAGTGTCTAATGTGACGTAGAGAAGACTTCTTTTTGGTGTACTGGAATAATCTTGTAGCTGCTTTATAATGACCTCTAGCATGACATTAGATTGGAGGTTTCTTTCAAATTTATCTTTGTCATCATGAAGCTTTTCATGTTTTAATATTGCGTTATCTTTTGGAGATTTTGGTTTGTGAGCTTTTATATTGTAAAAATCTGTTGGAATTATTTTTGGTATTGATATTGGGATTTTTGGAGTTTTTGTTTGTTATATTGATGCTGATTTTTTCTAAATTGTCATAACATGTTTTCAATCTTATAAAAATTATATTTTATGAGAATGAAAATTTATAAATGTCAAAAATAATAATATTGATATATATATATATATATTTTAGATCAATAAATAAAATTAATATGGTTAAGATTAAAAAAGTTATCAGATCAAAATATGAGCATTTTAGTCATTATCTAATCAAATCCATTTAGATGAAAATGTAAATAAACCAAACAAACACATTTCCATTAAGATGCATCACCCATATTAATCAATTTTTGGCTTTGTTTGTTGGATCATTTGACATTCAAATGTATCATTTAAATGGTTCATTTGGATGAAAATGCTAAATGATCAAACGAAGAAGGCCTAAATGATCAAATGGTTCATTTGGATAGTTCAACCGTATAATACTATAATGTACTATATATCTATCGAAATATTAGTCAATGTACTATATATCTATAGAAATATTAATCAAATCATACCTCTCTGATGTGTTGTTCGATTACTTTATTAACGTTGCTCAATATAATACTTGTACATTACCCGACTCCATTTTCTTTTGCCAACAACATACGTACTTCAATCGAGTTTTTACTGAAAAATTATGGACCCCTGGGCACACGCCCCTTTGCCCTCCCCTTAAGCCAGCACTGGATATGGATGGCGACATAAACAAATAGTAACACATTACTATGCTAGCTACAAATGTTCTTCACAATTATTAGTTTATGTTTATATATATATATATATATATATATACCGTATATAGCTTTTGTACTTAATTCCTCTCGTTCAATATGTGAAAATCACATTCACACACATATAGTATTATAATTCACACACATATACGTACCTCGACTACACGCATTTGGCGTCATTGCGTGCACTATCTCGACAACACGCATTTCGTGTCATTGGAATGATCGCGTGCACTACCAAAATACGTCTAGCCGCCAACGCAGATAAAACCAACCTCCTTGTATTTTAAATTAATGTTCCATTTAAATTGACCATTAAAACTTTCTTTCACAAAATTATTTTTAAAGCACTCGTCATTTATCCGTCAAATGTTTTTAGTAGATTCTTCTATTTGCTACTTGCAGTTTACCTATGATCATCATCATAAAACAATTCCAGTTACAAAAAAATATATAAAAACATGTTGTTATTGTTGAATATTTATATATGTAGCGATATAATCAGTTGAAGTCTAATTTTTACGAGAGAAATCACCTACGCAAATATTTTGATATATATATTATAAATAATTTGATACTTAGAAAAAGTTGTTTGTTATGTAAGTTGATATATAGTATTGACTATATATATATTACTAGCTAACTAGAGCTTGGTTCTTGTGTGGTTGTACCATTTAGAGTTTAGTCAAGACTACTCTGACTGTAATTGATTGATAACACTGATAGCTATTTATAGTTTATTTTTTTATTAATTGGTTGTTCATCTTCCTAGTTGTTGTATTACAAATAGAAAATTAAGCAGATTTAACTACTAAACCTAGACCCACCTCTACTGATATAAAATTAATCTATATTGCTTCGATCTGTACTAATGGTTAAAACTTAACACGGTGATGTGTTCACTGCTTTTGTCGCTAGTCACTTTAAAATCACTACAAACTTCCTTTTCTTTTTTCTTTTTCCAAACGTTCATGAAATGAGCATATCATAACTAAAATAATTGATACTTGTCTTTTTGCAAGTATTTTTAAGTTTTAAACACAGACATGCAAATATGGATAATATATACTACTCGACAGTCGAAAACTTCAATGGGGGTGTAAGGGTAAGGCTACTTGTCATTTTGTAATGTCGTTGGGGAAGATTTGAAATATATGTGATATTTGAATATTCTGACTTCCGAGTCAAAGTATTCTTAACAACTAAATGCCTTTTTATTTTTGTCAACCAATAACATAATTTCCAACGTTTAATATCAGAAATTACGTAGTTAATTATTTACTTATTCCTAAAAGAATAAGAAATTATTTTATTTAAAATTTATAGTAAATCAGTAATTCTTAGGACTTAGCAGATTTAACATAATAAATATATATATATATATATATATATTATGGTTTGGTTCTACGTACCAATGAAATATTAAATTTTCCTTCTCTGAAACTGTTTTCAATTACACATGCAATCCTATTGTACAAGATAAATTGAATAAGGTTTGACCAAGTGTAACTCTCTAAATGTTGCAAAAACATACGAGTAGCGTATAACAAAATCGGGTATAAAAGCACTAGTTTGGAGCGTTTCAAGTAAAATCAGGTTATTGTGTAATTTTTTATATCTTCTTACGGATGTAAAAAAAAGTCAAAATTAATGAGCCAATTTAATTCAACTCAACACATAAATTTTAATGAGTTGAAAATTTTGACTATAATGAGTTAATGAGTTAAATAAGCTGATGAGTTAATGAGTTCAAAAATTAAATGAGTTCACGAATCAAATGAGTTTGATTTTAATAGGTTTATGAGTTAATCACTAACCCATCAATTTTTTCATTATCAACGTAATATCATCAACATCATCATATTATATTATTATCATCATCATCATAATACCAACATCATCATACTATCATCATCATCATGTCAACATATATATCATAGTCAACATCATCATACTATCATCATCATCATACTACCATCATGTAACTATCATCATCATCAACATTGTCATACTATCATCATCATCATCATCATCATACCTTCATAATCATATTAACATCATATCAACATATATATCATAGTCAACAACATGATGTCATCATCATCATCTTATAATTTTCCCCAAAATCCCAAACCCACAATTTTCCCGCAAAAAATTTGAACTTATAATTCTCCGCCAAAAACGTAAATCCGCAATTTTCTCGCCAAAACGCAAATCCGCAATTTTCCCGCCAAAATGTAAATCCGTAATTTTTCCGCTAAAAACGCAAACCTGTAAATTTACCGTCAAAAATGCAAAACTGCAATTTTCCCACCAAAATGCAAATCCGTAATTTTTTTTTCAAAAACAAAAACCCGTAAATTTTTCCGTTAAAAATACAAAATCGCAATTTTCCTGCCAAAACGCAAATCTGCAAATTTCTTGCAAAAATCCATAAATTTTCCACCAAAAAACCGAAACCCGTAAATTTTTCCGCCAAAGTGCAAATCCGTAAAATTTTGTCAAAAATGCAAACCCGTAAATTTTCCGCAAAAAATACAAACCGACAATTTTCCCGCCAAATGCAAACCCATAAACTTTTTGTCAAAAACGCAAAGTTAGCTGAGAAAAGAATCAGAAACTAAGACATTTAAGTAATTTGATCCAAAGTAAAATGAAGAAAATTTTCGATATGTATATTTCAGTCAACAATATTTCTACAAAAGTGTGGGGTTCTCAAACTAGTACATATTGAAATTTTTGATCAAAGATATTCCCCCTTACAAAATTGTTATTTTATGACCAATACCTCATATTGTAATTCTACTGCAATGAATTTTACAGAAATTGTATTTGGGTTAATAATAATCCTAAACTTCGATTTGAAGATGTGTATTAATTTGATGGTATACCTATGTCTTGGCTTTGAGCTTTAAAATATTTTTATAGGAGGCTCACATTAAGCGTACAAGTGGGTTTGTCTGGGCTATATGAGAGAGACTACACATTAGCCTAACGCTCAGATCAGCCCAAGTATTGTTTGACAAATTACAAATTTATTTTTTAATAATTGGTTGGTTAAAAATTTAAACACACACACACACATTTTTTCACCGTCATTGCGCATCTATCGTTCTCCCTCAAAGATCTAAAATAAATCAAAATTAGTAAACAATTGTTCTGCGAAAGTTAATGGTCGTGAATGATCATATCTTGTCCCTGAACCAAACCTCAAAAATGTCTCCACCCCTAAATCTAATTACAATGGCACATCCTCTCAAACCCTCGTTGTCTTGTCCGTGAATCAAACCAGGAAGCATAACCCTAACCCCGAATCCTTATTTATATCTTTCTTGCAAATCTAGATGATGCAGAAGTTCGTACACCTCTTGATCGTCTCTCTAGCTATTGTCGTCACTTTAGTTCAAGCAAAAACCGATAACCAAGAAGGTAAAATACAATTGAGGCTTAAATCTCAATTTTTTTATTAGACAAAAACATGTTTTAATATGTGATTACTACTAGATTAGACCGATCAAGAATTAATCAAAAATGTTTTGGCAGTCTCCGCTTTGAACGTGATGTTTACGAGCTTAAATTCACCGTCGAAACTCAAAGGCTGGAAATCTAGCGGAGGTGATCCCTGCGACGGTTCTTGGGAAGGCGTCAAATGCAAAGGCTCTTCCGTCACCGAATTGTATATAATAACAACCCTAATATATTTTAAAACCCTACTCTCAGATCCTTACTTGTATCACAAGTTATCTTATTTCTTTCATTTTTTTCTCTCTCCGACAGACAGTTATCAGGCTTGGAGCTAAGTGGATCTCTCGGTTATCTACTAAGCAACCTCAAATCTCTCACAACTTAGTGAGGATTCTCATTTAATAGTCTCTTTTAAATCAGTTAAAAAAACTAGAAATCAGGAAATAACAGTCTTGGTTTTAAAATCTGGTGATAGTACAGTGATCTCAGCAAAAACAATCTAAAAGGGAACATACCTTATCAACTCCCACCCAACCTTGCTAATCTGTAAGTTCATACATTTGTTTTTTGATCACTTATTACCCAAGAAACAAATCGTAATCTTCTAACTGATACAGAGACTTTTCTGAAAACGAACTCGATGGAAACGTGCCCTACTCCTTATCTCAAATGAAAAGTATCCAAAGCATGTGAGTGAAAGCAAATAAACTTCATCAAGTATATCGTTGGTGTTAGTTAGGGTTTATTATCACTTGTTAATTTATATTTGATTGCAGTAACCTTGGACAAAACAAGCTCAATGGAGATCTACCAGATATATTTCAGAAACTGTCAAAACTCGAAACTCTGTAGGTACAATTCCTTTAGTTATATTTTTAACAGAAAATGTTTTAAGAAATTATTTAATTTGAGACCTTACACAACCAAATTTACTTATACAGGGACTTATCGTTAAATCAACTCTCTGGGAAATTACCTCAGAGTTTTGCTAATCTCACAAGCCTCAAAAAACTGTATGGAATAAGAAACAAATCATTATTTAAGTTTTTTTTTCTTTCTCGGAAGCTAAAATTGGATCTTGTCTTGTTATTGTGCAAGACACTTGCAGGAAAATCGTTTCACAGGCGACATAAACGTTCTCAGGAACCTTGCCGTTGATGATTTGTAAGCATAAAAACAACCCTCTAATTAGGTTTTGACACAATTCCCATACTCGATACTCAAAAAAACATTCGTTTATTCTTGTGTGATTACAGGAACGTCGAAGACAACCGGTTCGAAGGATGGATACCTAATGAGCTTAAGGATATAGACAGTTTACTGTAAGTGAAACAGGTTGCTTTCTACACAAGAAACAGATTCAACATAAAAAGAAAAAAAAAACAGAGGATATATAAAAGAGTTCCACTGATTTCTCTCTGTTTTTTTGCGTTTGATAAAGGACTGGAGGCAACGACTGGTCAACTGAAACTGCTCCACCACCACCACCGGGTGTTAAATACGGTCGAAAATCTTCAGGTTCTAATGACGGCGGAGGTATAACCGCTGTGACCGGAATGATGATCGCTGGAGCAAGCTTAGGAGTTCTTGTGTTGATTGCCGTTTTAATCGCGCTTGTCTCCAAGAAAAAGTCATCTATCTCTCCTCATTTCATCGACGAAGACAGGAGTCAACAAACCCCAAAGTTTAGGTCTCTTTCCTCTCATGGATCTGCACAAGAGCTACGTGTCGATTTTGGCAACGATTACAAAGGTATACGAGATGTTTTTTTTGACCTATTTGGCTTTGCAAGTAACTGATCGAGAGGAGCTTATATTGAAGGTGGAGATTCGGATGATGACGATAATATCCACGGGATAGGATCAAAGGGACTAAAGCATTCAGTTTCGTCGCGTGTGATGTCTTTCAACGATACCGAGTTCGCCAACAAGCTCAACGCAAAACGAACCACTTCGGCTCGTTCCGCTACGGAATTCGAGCTCTCTGATTTACAAAGCGCAACAGCCAATTTCTCACCTGGAAATCTACTCGGTGAAGGCTCAATCGGACGTGTTTACAGAGCCAAGTATTCGGATGGACGGGTAATCCCCTTACTTAACGTGTTATACAAGTAACAATCACAACTCAATCAACATGATATGTGATCAAATTTTCTATTTTATGCAGACTTTGGCTGTTAAGAAGATCGATTCGACATTGTTCGATTCGAGTAAATCAGAAGATATAACGCCGATTGTAATGAGCGTCTCAAAGATTCGGCATCAGAACATAGCAGAGCTCGTAGGTTATTGCTCAGAGCAAAGTCACAACATGTTAGTCTACGAATACTTCAGAAACGGCTCACTCCATGAGTTCCTTCATTTGTCAGATTCTTTCAGTAAACCGTTGACTTGGAATACAAGAGTCAGAATCGCCTTGGGGACCGCTCGAGCCGTCGAGTATGTTCCTGAAATCCAAACAAAAAAAAAAACTTAAACGCAAACGCTCTTTTATTTGTGATCATTAATTATACATTGTCGTTTTTGTGTGTAGGTACCTACACGAGGCATGTTCACCGTCAGTGATGCATAAGAACATCAAGTCTTCTAACATTTTGCTAGACGCAGATCTCAACCCTCGTCTCTCGGATTACGGCCTCTCAAAATTCTATCTTGTGAGCATTATGCTTTTCCCTTCTTTTTTTGTAGAAAGTTGGGACTGAGTTTAATGGTCATTATATGGTGTGGCAGAGAACGAGTCAAAAGCTAGGAGAAGGATACAATGCACCAGAGGCCAAGAACCCTTCTGCTTATACACCAAAGAGTGACGTTTACAGCTTTGGTGTCGTCATGTTAGAACTTCTCACCGGTCGAGTTCCATTTGACGGGTCAGTTCTATTTCTATAATATCATTCATGTTAAATCAAATCTCAATTTTTAGATTATGAGTTTGATATTTCATATCTAAAAGAATTGTTATTTTTTGATGGGTTGGGTTGTGCTATAAACAGAGAGAAACCAAGGCCAGAAAGATCGTTGGTGCGGTGGGCGACACCACAGCTTCACGACATAGACGCATTGTCGAATATAGCGGATCCAGCTTTGCACGGGCTTTACCCACCAACGTCATTGTCAAGGTTCGCCGACATCATCGCATTATGTGTACAGGTGGAACCAGAGTTCCGACCACCCATGTCGGAAGTTGTGGAGGCGCTTGTACGGATGGTTCAACGGTCAAGTATGAAGCTTAAAGATGATCTTTCATCGTCTTATCGAGCCCACGACGATTATGATTACTAGAGTTAAAGGAAAAGTAGTGACGTTATAAGATGAGATAATTACTAATTTTCTCGAAACGAAAACAAGAGAAGAGGAACGAAATGATTATTTGTTTAAAGATTGATAATAAAATAAGTAAAATGATATACTTATTAGCCTGTGTTCATTTTACTTTGCTAGATAAACTTTCATTTGAATAAGTACAATGATAATCAATTCTTTTCTTTTAACTTTTTTTTTAAAGTAAGAAGATTACATAACATAAATAAATAATAAAATGGTTTTTTCAGGTATGAAATAAGTAAAATAATTATTCACGATAAACACAACTTTTAAGTGTTTGACGTAGTTTAGTATGCATCCACACATAACATGAATCTTATCTTATTATAATACAATACTGTATTTTCTTGTGTTCATAAAAACTATAGAAGTTGATGAGTAGTAACGAACGCAGCTTTTCGGTACTCAGCAAGAGCCCACAATGGGAATGTGTTTCTGTAGGTAGCATAGTGTATCATACAATTTTTCATGAACACTCCTACTATTTCCTGCAAATGCGATTATAACAGTTTTCTAGATCAAAATTATGTACCAAGAAGATAATGGAAGCTATGAAACATAATATGTTCTAAGTTTTTAGCAAAGATCTAACCTGTTGTGGGAAGTCTCCATTTTCCATTTGCGAATTGATGATAAGTTTTGCAGCACGGTGAAGAGGTATTGGATCTCTCTCAGCCTGTTTTCTTTAATAGATTAAACCAAAGAAATTTCGTTGTATTTCTCGAAAAGAAGTGTATGCAAAATGAAATATTTGAACCTGTCCAGCGCTGATCAATCCCATTATTGCCCACGCTGTTTGTACCAGGTTGGAACATTTCCCTTCTGAAGGTATGTATCTCTACACATACATCATGTTAGAAAGATCAGCACTTAATTCGATAATTTTGATGAAATTTACGTACTAATTAAGGTCTTTATCCCCGTAAATACCTGTTCAGGGCATGACAGATAGCTTTCGCCCCAACCTCCATCATCTTTCTGTGTTGTGAGCAAAAATTCAACACCTTTACGAATAGCCTGGCTGTTTTGATACGTTTTACCAGCGGCTGCTAGGCCGCCAAGAGCAAACCATGTGGCGTAAATGAAACAAACGCCCCACTTTCCATACCTATCATGACTCGAGCACACATTTTGTATTTTGTTAGGCTTCTTCTGAACCATATGTATGAGTTGTGTTAAAAGTAATATACCATGAACCATCTGGCCTCTGTTCGTTTTCTAGGAATTGCACTGCTTTCTCGATGGACCTGCTGATCTCTTTCGTCTTGTGATCCGGATAGAGTTGCTTGAACAGAACCAGAGCTTGCATAACAGAGGAGGTACATTCCACATACTCACGCTCAGCCACTAGATTGGCCAGAAATTCTGTGGGATTGAGCAACTGAAACACCATTTACAAAGGTTTAACATCAGAGAATCTTTTCCGACTAACTTCTAATTTAGCAAAAAATATGCGAGCATCCTTATGTCTTTCACTTCTTACTTCGATCCACTCATATGCACGGGCAGGCTCCCATGCAGTCATACCTACATTATCACTCTACATCAGATGAATTCATGGGTTGTAAATTCTACTACCTTTTTTGGGACATTGTTCTTAAAGATTCAACCTTACCTGAAAAGACAGCATGAGATTAACAGAATCGAATAGTTGTTCGGGATCCATTTTCTGGCCAACAACCTCAGCTGGCATCATGGAGAGCAGCAGACAACACTACAACACAGAAGAAGTACTTTTGAGGCATAACTCTCGAGGAACCTACGGCTAACTTGTTTTGCATCAGTGACTGGCTGGATTACCTTGAAAGCTTCAGCTGTACAATCTGAAACTTGCCATCCATGATCTCGATCAGATAAAGTCCATGCTCCTTTGGGAAATGTGGCGGTACATGCTCTCATAGTCACCAGACGGGTTTTCTCTAACCTGCAATGTTCTTTGATTTAAGAAAACATATCCACCTGTTCTTTAGAGCAATTCACGGTACACTACTATAATAGAAGATATCAAACCTGAGATTTTTTAATGTAGTCATGTCCTTTCTTGAGTACACCACCGGTTTCATCAGAGAGATCACTAGCAAGTATAGCTTGAACCGCGAACCCTGTATCCCATAGTTGACTTCCAAAGCTCTGCATATATAGAATTCTTAAGAAGTTTACATTGTTAGACTACACCTAATATCTGGTTTTTAATTCTTTGGTACCTGCATTTTCATTCCATCTTCGGCGACCCACATGTAATCTGGAATTCGAGCAAGATGCTTCTTGAAGTAGTCCCCATTGGGGTTTTCAATCCAGCAAGCAAGCATGCACAATACCTAAAAAACAAAAGTTAGAATTCAAGCATATATGATTGTTAGAAAGAATATGCATAGTTTTGATAAAGGGTCACTCAACGTTTTACCTTCTCAACACATCCGATGGTGATATAATGACTGTTCTCGTCTTCGTAATGTATGTGTTTCATTGCCCGCCGAAGAGCTTTTTCTCTGACAAGCTTGTTTAATGGCCAACGGGTAAGGAATGGCTCCAAAAGAGGTAAAGAGCGTCCCATACCAAATCTTGAACCAAAGGATGTGGGAAATACATGTCTTCCTGCGGGAAAAACGATGTAATGTTTATGTAATCGTGACATTGATCAAGATTAAAAAAACTGCCAACCATACCTTTGCGTAAAGACGCCGTGTTTTATTCCAGTTGATTGATTCGTAAGGTTGCAAGTGGAGTTCTTTACGCAGTTGCATAATAAGAGGTGTTATTGGACCAACAAACCTCTTCCCATATAGATACGACATGGGCATGTAAACCATCCGGCAGTAGCACAAAACTTTGCCTACACATCAAAAACCTCAAAATCAACAGATGGAAATAACTATTGCAAAACGAGCCAAATAGTAAAATATCAAAAGAAAAAAGAGGAAACGGAAAACAAACCTAAGTGTATTGGAAGGAAAGAAGGCAGCAACCAGATCTCCGGAGGCATACGATTGGTTCCATACCAATCATAGATTCCGAGTATCTGCAAACAAAACAAATCAAAAGCTGATTGTAACCTTTCTATCAGTTGATATTAGGAGGATATGGTCCCAAAAGCTTACCGAGAGCCAAATTTTTCCCCAGGATGGAATATAAGTCACACCACCACGGTCAAGAATCCAGTCCCTGGCCCGTTTGCAAGCGTTATCTCGTCCTCCATTGGGACCTTCTCCGAGGAGACGCACGCAAATGTAATTCAAAGCGGTGCACAACATCATGCTCTTGCTCTCAATGTGTAATCCCCATCCACCATCTTCGTTCTGCAAATTACACAGTTACTCTGATCACCCTTGTCAAAAGGCTCTTCTTTACAGAAAAAAAAAAAAAAAAAAACAGAGGCATCAATTGAGAGTACCTGGTGACAATAGATATGTCGAAGCATCTCCTTGCGATGCTCAGCATCGAATATCTCCTCAAGGTGTCCTGTGATATACAAACAAAATACCTGCAGCCAAAAAGTTTTCATTGATTCCTCCTCCCTCCATTAATTTCTCTATCAATTAGAAACCCTAAATCTCTGAATCTAACCCTAATTGAGCATCCTCCGATAGACATAGAGTAATAATTGAAAGAAAAAACGAAGAAGAAGAAGAAGAAACATACCAAAGGAGGAAGGAAGAAGAGAGGTCCGGTGATTTCTCCAGGCCAGTGACCATCGGAGGCCTGCAAAGCCGAGAAGAAAGAAACTCCTCTCCGTAACGCATCCGTCGCGTTTCCATGGGTTATGGCTTCGCCGTCGTCGATCTTCACTGGCGGGATCACTTGCTCGAACTTTGCCTCTCTCAGAAACTGTACAGTAGTCAAAATCAACTCACATCAAAAATAGAAACTTTTCGTTGAAAAAAAAGGAAAGAAACAAACAAGGTATGAGTAATTGCACATGGCCCATTAACTTAACTTTTAGGGGCCCAAAAGTATAAATAACTTCATTTTATGATTTCGTCTCGTCACTGGGGTTGTTCAATTTTCCGTTTTTTTTGGTCAACTTTTAAGATTGGTTGTTCTCTTTCTCGGTCGATTTTATTGATTTTCCGAGAGCCATTATAATTAGGTATGAATTATCTGATTGTTTTTTTTGTCCTTCTGTTTTGAATGATTTGCCTAAAATCGAAGATTCTTTTAAAACAAAATGTTATACATATATTTTTCTATATGAATTCATAGCGCATCATGCTGAAATTACCCTTCAATTTAATGTTTCCTAAACGGCACTAACATACTACAGTTTACGATAAGTCTGATTGGTTTTGATAACAATTCTACTTTTAGCCAAAATCCATATTTTTCTTAATGTGGTTGTAGTTTAACCTACATGTGTGTATAAATTATGAATTATATATAATAATAATAAGTTATATAGCCAATATCACAAACATCTAGCTGATTAGATTTTAGGGAATTTTGTCATGATAATAAAAAAATAAATGTCATTGGTGAATAAATTAAAAAACTCACTTGCATTCGCCACAAGAGGTCACTGCAACCTTTAACACGAGAACGGTTGTCTACAAATTTCTGACGAGCTTCTCCTACGGCGGCTCGTTCCTCCCGCGTGCCGGTTTTGGGATCATACTCCCATGTTTGACGTCCGACGAAGTTGTTGCTGCTGAACAAGTAAGGATCTTCTCCATTTCCCTCTCCTATCTTCAGCCTCCACATAATGAATGATCCTCTATATACGTATATGATCCATATACCAAATATATAGTTAGTGAGTTTAGAATTTCATGCAAACGATGATATATAATCCAGTACCTAGACATGCATACAATATATATACTGATATATATATATATATATATATATATACACACTATATGTTTTACATGCTTATATATGTCTTTATATATTAAAACTAAAGATACCCTATGTAATGAACATGTTATAGAGAGAGAGAATAATAGAGATAAGAGAGTACTTGGCGACGTCGATGTTTAATTGCCTTTGCGATTGTTTATGCTTTGGAGAGTTTCATGTACGTATGTTTATATAGAGGTCCAGGACGAGGAGGAACTGGATAATAATAATAATTTGGGCGCTTATTTTATTAACTAAATTATTATCTCTAACGTTTATTTTTTTTTGGGTTAGACAAATGTATTTTTTCTTCTAAATTGTAAAAGGTGTACATGATACATCTTAAATATATGTATAGTTTACAGCAGAATTAAAGATAAAGCCTCAAATTTACACTCTTCAACTCAAAGTAGATTACAGTTAATTACAAGTTTATAGTACTTCTTCTCTTTTTTTTTTTTTTCTCAACGTGTTATTGCGGTAACATCGTATTATTTGGTTTTTGGAGTATTAAACATAAGTGAACTCATCACAAGACTTCGATAATTCAAAAAGGTTTTATTATCTAAAACCTAGCTCGTAGGTTCCATATGACCATATATTTTAGTGATCAGTTCCCATAGCAAAATATATATCAGAACTCAAATAGTACTCCCAAAATCAGACTCAAGTAATTAATGATCTGGTGGATGGACCACACCTGTTTAGACGTTCATCATGCATTTCATTAATGAAAATATATATACACTTTTCAATCACTTATGTTTTGATTTCGCGAGGGAGTCCTAGAGACCACACACCACACATATAAATATCGGAGTGTAGAGACTAAAGACCACTCAAATAAATGAAATTATCGTTTTTTACATCAAATCACGATTACTCAAACTCTTTTTATTCTTTAGAACCAGTTAGCAACATTAACAGTTATTTATACCCAAGAACAAAAGGACACATGTATTTTGATTTTTTGTCTAAGTATTTAAACCGTATTTTATGTAATTTAGTTCCAACTGTTACTACACAAATGACCAAAATGGAACTTAGTTCCAACTTATTAAAAAAAAAACGGATACAAGTACATAGAAATTGGACTATCGGAGTTATATGTATCAATATAATCAACAATTAATCATGACCGACCTAACCATAAACGCCACACGTACCGTCGTCTTAGATGCAGTGTGGACAGATGTCCGTATATAGATGGAGGGCGCACATGATCGTTATGAGATAATAGCAATTTGACAAAAACAGACTGTATTGGTTCCAACGTAACAATAGTGAAACATATATTACTCACTTTGTCAATCGCAATAAGTGCCACCGTACTGGTTCCAACTTTTTATACGGCGTTTTTGTTTTTTTGTCATTAAGTGTTAAGAAAAACCTCTGCAATTTGGTCATGTACAATCCCTGCTAGCTAGAAAAATATACAAATGTTATAAAATTTTAGTACATAAAAATGCAATATATTTCATATCGTGTTGTTCTAAAAATATGTTACGGTTTTACCAAAACGAATAATATAAACTCAATGAGCTTAATACAGTATGTCTATATTTTTTTGACACATCATGCATGATCCTAAATTTAAACTTCATAATTGATTACTATATAAGTGTTGGTGATAAAGATACAAAATATACTTTATAAGTATATCCAACGCTCATATTCACAACCGAACATTTGAAACCCAAAGCGTTTACAACCATACTTATCGTAGGGCTTTAAATGCATTCATTGTTTCTAAGACCCAGGTTTCTAGCTTGTACACTTCTCTCTAGATAAATTTTGTAAAATAGATTATTCTTCATTGATACTCATCATGAGTCACGTCGCGTACAAATCGCCTTTCGTAAAAGAGGTGGGTGAGGTCAAAATAATACAGGTATGGAAGTTTACAAAAGTAATATAGGTATGGGGGTTCAGTAACATATCAATTTATCTTATCGTTCAATATGTTGAACGAGATGATTTAACTGTATATCGATCGCCTATGGTATCTAGAGAAGGTACGTGCTGGCGCAAGGCTGGACACACAAATTATACAAACACTTGGGAAACGTCTTTATGGGCTTTGGCTGATAAGTGTCAAGTGAAAATGCTTCTCTTCTGTTCTATGAATTAAAAAAAAAAAAAAAAATCACATGGTGAGATTAAGTTGCTTGACAAATCACCAACCAGCTATCTCCTACTTATTATAAGTTAAGGTTGATCGACTTACAAAACAACACCATGCATGCAAACTAGCTACCACTGAAACTGAAACGTTACATATACTGTATATTCTTTTTGTTTATTTTTGTTCTCAATTTCTCATGGTCAGCAAAACGTGACATTCAAGACCATTGAATCGAAGTCATTTAATTGTTTATTGGGGCTCACATTTTTTCTATAGTATATGATTTAAAACAAAGTTTGGAAGATGAGTCAATCCATATTGATTTTTTTTTTTAACTTTTTCCTTTAATATACTTGTAGATTCCAAAATATCAGATTTCCAATAAATGAGTGATTTCGGCAAATGTTCAATCGAATAATCTTTGATTTAGGATGATTTTAAGAAACGGTAGATTCAATAAGCGATGATTTTAATATAATTAAGAAAATCATCAATCCAGCTAATTAGGGGAAGTTGTAATCTTCTTAAAAAGATCATCCCAAATCAATGATTGGAAAATATAGTTCGGGTTTAGCTAGCTAGTGTTTTTTTTCTGAAAATTCCAATATCCTGTCGAAATCGAATTACCGCACCTCTAGCCGTCGATGGCGTTCATGAGTGACTCATGACGAGGAGGCGATGACTTGGACTTTGAACGTTAGCGATGGAGATGTGAAGTCGTCGGAGGCGAGGAGGATTCTAGCTAGGCTGCTGCAACGGCCAGCGGAGAAAACATCCTTATTCAAAGCGGAGGGCTTCCATGCATTCAAAGCCGTGGCCAGCCATATCACATGCTCAGATCATTTGTAAAGACGAGGAGGAGATGATTCTCGCCCACGAGCAACTTATTCGCTTCTTGGACGAAATGGCTCGTGATAAGTCGAATTTGAACGTCAGCCATAGTCCATTGCCAAGGCAGAGGCAAATAGGCAATGATTTTACAGCAGCCACCAACGGCTAAAGGAGGCGTCCAAATCAAATGACCTTGAGTAACTCATGATTTCGAACCCCATAATACATCTATGTATTGACTTCTCTTGACCCTATCTAGCTAGGGTTTACGCTTAACGTTGGCACGGCTCTTTTTGAGTAAGAAAAGTAATCTCGTTCGTTAACCAAGAAGCAAACTTTATAGGGAGATTCAGTAAATAGCACTAAACATTGTTTTATTTCCAAATCTTGCCCAATATCTTCTAAAATACTAAAAAATAGCACTATATTTCAAAATTATTTTTTAAAAATTAAACCCAAAATTCAAAATATTAAAACATATCCTCTCGAAACAATATTTTAAATGTACAATTAAAGAACCAAACCTAAAAAAAAAAAGAAATTTCAAAAAATTAATTTAAAATATTTTAGTTGTGTTAAATAGTGATATTTTTGAAAATTTGTGGAATGTGTGTTTTAGTTCTATTTTAGAGCGTATGCTCATTGTACTATAATTAAACAAAAACAAGAGAAATGTCTGGTAAAGGGGAAATATCTGGCGTAGACTTGATATGGAAGCTGATCTCAATCCAAACCGATTGAATTCACATATTTACAGTGAATTATTTCCAACAAATCAACTTTTTGCAAATCTAAAATTAATAAAGCTGCGACTGCGAATGTTTTAAATTTTTGATATATCATTTTGTACAAAGAGTTTTGTTGCCAACTTGCATTCTAGGTTGGAAAATTAATTTAGGTTTCGATTCTACAAGTTTTAATAAAATACAACTAATATGGCGTAAAGTTGTTATTATACATGGGGGATTATATGAAATATATGATCCAATCGATCGTGTATACATTGTGTATGCATATTTAGTGACCAGTGTATTTATCCGAACACGTTATGTTTATGTTTCAGAACAATAAAGTATATATATATATATATTTTGCTAAGAATGTAAATATTTATTTCACAGAAAATGTAGAATACACAATTATGGGTAACCAAATCATGATCCCTTTTTTTTTTGAACAAACATACTATTAGGTAAGATGTAATCATACAAGAGAGAGAGCAAGCTCCTCGGCTTGACGATTCAAGTTCCGGAGAATAAAACTAAAGGTACAAGAAAGAAAATTTCTAAATAGAGATAGAATTAATATCATGTTGAATCCCGTGAAGATCCTTCGATTGGAGCATTCAAATTGAGAGCCTTGACTAGCGATTGAGAGTCGAAGGCGAACGAGAGGTGTGTGAAGCCCGAATCAAATCATGATCCCATACCAAAAAATGATAAATAACATGAAAACATACAACATTCTTGAACCAAATCATCATTCTCATTAAAAAAGATGATTTGGGACAAGATAAAAAGAATCCCTAAAGTGAGCTAGAAAAAGAAACAACACGAAAACAGAACAATAAAGATCACGAGTCACCCATAAAGCGAGATGGTAGTCCTTTCACCGGTAATCTGAGCTTAGCAAAGAGCTGCGGAATTGCCGAGCTTAATGTGTTAGGCAATGCTCACTCACTCTAGCGAGTCCCTCTAGGAGTCGGTAGCTCAGAGCCTGGCAACATCTTAACCACAAAGAGCCATACTAATACTACCAAGTGCTTAGAGCAAAAACATGCACTTCAAGTAAAGTCATCAAGGCTTCACACTAAAACATTAATCCGCTGCGGCTGAGCTAAGGCTTAGGCAAAAATGACACGAGAGGCAGTAAACTTTAGAAATCGTAAAAACGAAAATATGAAATATACAAAAATATACAAACTTTCTTTTTCTGCATGCCTATATATACAATTTGCTAAAGATTAATGATAACAATTTGCCTATATCATGTACACTATACAGAAGAAAATAATCGAAACTTTAAATGACAGAAAATATCCAAAAACTCAGCTCTAAATAAGACATTACAAGTATATTACGATTTAACCTTCAATTCCCAAAAGTTTTCAAGTTTACCCTCGTCGTCTAAAGGGAATTACCCAAAGTTAATTATACTTTGATTTAAGCAATAAATAAAACTTCAAAACGAATTATGTATGAGTGGACGTGCTCGTGAATCATATTCAATTTTCTCCTAATTCTCTTCTTTTTCCCACATATATTATTTATGCATACAATACGCCAAATTTTTAGATTAATAATTTAGTTAAGATCTCTAAAGAGATCTACTTGTTCATCAGCAACTTCCTCGATCGGAAGACATGGGAGTTTGATTCGGACGCCGGCACAGAGGAGAGCTGCCGTCGAAGAAGCTCGATGGAAATATTTTGATGATCGTTTCGTGGTTAGAGCAGGCAGTGATCTCATTATACATTATTTATTTCTTCTTTTGTTCATATATAAACTAACTGAAACAAACTCTATAGATGCTGATGAGTAACGAACACAGCCTTTCGGTACTCAGCAAGTGCCCACAATGGGAATGTGTTTCTGTAAGTAGCATAGTGTGTCAAGCAATTTTTCATGAACACTCCTACTATTTCCTGCAAATGCGATAATAACATTCTTTCAATCAAATATGTACTATGATAACATATATAATCTAAATTTCTAGCAAAGAGGATGATGTCAAACCTGTTGTGGGAAATCTCCATTTTCCATTTGCGAATTGATGATAAGTTTCGCAGCACGGTGAAGTGGTATTGGATCTCTCTCAGCCTGTTTTTTTTTTTATAGATTAAAACAAAGAAATTTCATTGAATTTATCGATAAAGAAGTGGATGCAAAATGAAATATTTGAACCTGTCCAGCGTTGATCAACCCCATTATTGCCCAAGCGGTTTGCACCAGGTTCGAACTTTTCCCTTCTGAAGGTATGTATCTCTGCATACATCATGTTAGAAAGATCAGCAGTTAATTCGAGAATTTTGGTGAAGTTTATGTCCTAATTAAGGTCTTGATCCCCGTAAATACCTGTTCAGGGCATGACAGATAGCTTTCGCCCCAACCTCCATCATCTTTCTGTGTTGTGAGCAAAAATTCAACACCTTTACGAATAGCCTGGCTATTTTGATACGTTTTACCAGCGGCTGCTAGGCCGCCAAGACCAAACCATGTCGCGTAAATGAAACAAACACCCCAAAATCCGTACCTATACTCGAAAACACATTATTTTGTTAGGCTTCTTCTTAACCATATGTCTGAGCTGTTTTTAAAGTAGTACACTGTACCATGAACCATCTGGCCTTTGTTCGTTTTCTAGGAATTGCACTGCTTTCTCTATGGACCTGCTGATCTCTTTTGTCTTGTGATCCGGATAGAGTTGCTTAAACAGAACCAGAGCTTTCATAACAGATGAGGTACATTCCACATACTCACGCTCAACCACAAGATTAGCCAGAAATTCTGTGGGATTGAGTAACTGAAACACCATTTACAAAGGTTCAACATCAGATAATCTTTTCCTACGAACTTCCAAACTTGCAAAAAATATGCGAGCATCCTTATCTCTTTCAGCACTTACTTCAATCCATTCATATGCACGGACAGGCTCCCATGCAGTCATACCTCCCTTATCACTCTACATTAGATGAAGTAATGGGTTGTAAATTTATTAAGAGCCAATACTTTTTTGGGGCATTAGATATTCACCCTAACCTGAAAAGACAGCAAGAGATTAACAGAATCGTATAGTTGTTCCGGATCCATTTTCTGGCCAACAACCTCAGCTGGCATCATGGATAGCAGCAGACAACACTACAACACAGAATAAGTACTTTGAGGCATTACTCTCGAGGAAACTACAACTAACTTGTTTTGCATCAGTAACTGGTTAGATTACCTTGAAAGCTTCAGCTGTACAGTCTGAAACTTGCCATCCATGATCTCGATCAGATAAAGTCCATGCTCCTTTGGAAATGTGGCGGTACATGCTCTCATAGTCACCAGAAGGGTTTTCTCTAATCTGCAATGTTCTTTGATTTAAGAAAACACATCCACCTGTTCTTTAGAGCAATTCGAGAAAACACTACTACAATAAGAAAAAGATATCAAACCTGAGATTTCTTAATGTAATCATGTCCTTTCTTGAGTACATTACCGGTTTCATCAGAGAGATCACTAGCAAGTATAGCTTGAACCGCAAACCCTGTATCCCATAGTTGACTTCCAAAGCTCTGTATAAAATTAGAGTTCATAAGAAATTCTCATTGCTAGACTACACCTAATATCTGATTTTCAATCCTTTGGTACCTGCATTTTCATCCCATCTTCGGCGACCCACATGTAATCTGGAATTCTAGCAAGATGCTTCTTGAAGTAGTCCCCATTCGGGTTTTCAATCCAGCAAGCAAGCATGCACAATACCTAAAAAACAAAAGTTTTAGCATTGAAGCATACGATAGTTAGAAAGAATATGCATAGTTTTGATAAAGGGTCACTCAACGTTTTACCTTCTCAACACATCCGATGGTGATATAATGACTGTTCTCGTCTTCGTAATGTATGTGTTTCATTGCCCGCCGGAGAGCTTTTTCTCTGACAAGCTTGTTTAACGGCCAACGGGTAAGGAATGGCTCCACAAAGACGTAAAGAGCGTCCCATACCAAATCTTGAACCAAAGGATGTGGGAAATACATGTCTTCCTGCGAGAAGAACGATGTAATGTTTATGTTATTGTGAAATAAATATATTGATCAAGATAAAAAAAATAGCAGACCATACCTTTGCGTATAGACGCCTTGATTTATTCCAGTTGATAGATTTGTAAGGTTGCAAATGGAGTTCTTCACGCAGTTGCAGAATAAGAGGTGTTATTGGACCAACAAACCTCTTTCCATAGAGATATGACATGGGCATGTAAACCATCCGGCAATAGCACAAAACTTTGCCTATATAAATCAAAAACCAAAAAAAATCAACAGATAGGAAATAACTATTTCAAAATGAGCCAATTCGTAAGAGCTCAACAAACAAAGAAAAAGGAAACGGAAAACAAACCTAAGTGTATTGGAAGGAAAGAAGGCAGCAACCAGATCTCCGGAGGCATAGGATTGGTTCCAGACCAATCATAGATTCCGAGTATCTGCAAACAAAAAAAATCAAAAGCTGATTGTAGCAGGTAATCTATTAGTTAAAACTAGGAGGATATGGTCACAAAAGCTTACCGATAGCCAAATTTTTCCCCAGGATGGAATGTAAGTCACACCGCCACGGTCAAGAATCCAGTCCCTGGCCCGTTTGCAAGCGTTATCTCGTCCTCCGTCGGGACCTTCTCCGAGGAGACGCAAGCAAATGTAATTCAACGCGGTGCAGAACATCATGCTCTTGCTCTCAATGTGTAATCCCCAACCACCATCTTCGTTCTGAAAATTACACAGTTACTCTGATCTCCCTTGTTAAAAGGCTCTTCTTTACAGAAAGAAAAAGAAAAAAAACAGAGGCATTAATTGAGAGTACCTGGTGACAATAGATATGTCGAAGCATCTCTTTGCGATGTTCTGCATCGAATACCTTCTCGAGGTGTCCTGTGATATACAGACAAAATACCTGCAACAAAAGTTACTCAGTTTCATTGATTCCTCCTTCGTCGTTATCCCTTTAATTTCTCACGTAATAGAAGCCCTAAAACTCGAATTCTAACCCTAATTGAGTATTCGCAAACTGAGTATTCGCCGATAAAAATAGAGTAAGAATTGAAAAGGAAAAACGAAGAAGAATAAGAAACATACCAAAGGAGGGAGGAAGAAGAGAGGTCCGGTGATTTCTCCAGGCCAGTGACCATCGGAAGCCTGCAAAGCCGAGAAGAAAGAGACTCCTCTCCGTAACGCATCCGTCGCATTCTGATGAGTTATGCCTTCGCCGTCGTCAATCTTCACCGGCGGTATTACTTGCTCGAATTTCGCCTCTTTCAAAAACTGTGCGGTACAACAAAGTACAGTACCAGTCAAAATCAGCGTAGGAAAGAAAAAGGAAACTAAAAAAGCATGGTATGAGTAATGGCACATAGCCCATTAACTTTTAAAGCCCATTAACTCTTTTCGGTCAATTTGAATTAATTTGGTTTTCCTAGAGCCATAATAATTAATTATGATGAATTGTTTCTGTGTTTCTTTTATAAAGAGAGATCGAAGATTCTATTAATTTTTAGAACAAAAAGAATGAACAGTTATATATATTTTCTATAAGAAAACAAAGTTTTCGTGTTTTGTTCAATTGTTCTTATAGCTTAATTTTTTCTTTCATGCATAGAGCATCATACTGAAATTGTCAACACGAATCATTTTAATGTTTCCTAAACGACACTGTTAAATAACACTAGCTCAGTTTTCCTTTACGATATAAATCAGATTGTTTTGATGACAATTCTACTTTTAGTCCAAAAGATTTTATGTGGTTCTAGTCCAACTAGCATGTGTATAAAATTATGAATATAGCCAATATCACAATCATCTAATTAGATTTTAGGGCATTTTGTAATGATAAAACAAATAAACCTCACTGGTGAATAAATAAATAAAACTCACTTGCATTCGCCACAAGAGGTCACTGCAACCTTTAACACGAGAACGGTTGTCTACAAATTTCCGACGAGCTTCTTCTACCGCTGCTCGCTCCTCCGGCGTGCCCGCTTTGGGATCAAACTCCCATGTTTGACGTCCGACGAAGTTGTTGCTGCTGAACAAGTAAGGATCTTCTCCATTTCCCTCTCCTATCTTCAGTCTCCACATAACGAAAAATAGCAGATCTCAATATACTCGCAAAAAAAAAAAAAAAACTCAGCAAACTCGTCGTGTAATAATAATATGGCGGACACTTGCCTAGTTATTGCAACTAGCGCACTATACGTGTCTCTACCTTTCAATCACTTATTTTGTGATTTCGCGAGGGAGTCTAGAGACCACTCAAGTGATGGCAAAAAAAAAACTAAAACGAGTGACCACTCAAATAAATGAATCGTCGTTGTTTTTACAACAAATCACGGTCATCGAAACTTTTTTTTGTTGTTGTGCTAGAATCAGTTTACGGATATTAGCAGATCTTTTATACAGAGACAAAGATGACACTGTAGTTTTGATTTTTGGTCTATGACTTTAAACTTTGTTCGGCGTAGTGATTATTTCGTCACTTGTTTTAAACCGTATTTTATGCATGTAAATCCCGAATGTTTCAACACAAATTATCTCTATATAAAAAAGATATAAGTACATATGTATCAATCAACATTTAATCATGACCCATTTAACCAGAAATGTCTCACAAACCGTTTTAGACCACTTATTAGTAATTTATATGAGATGTTTCTAAATTTAAAAATAATAAAACCAGAATACAATATTTTGAAATATGTAAAATTAAAGGTTAGAAATAGAATAGATTAGTGTTTTTAGGAAAACACTTTAAATCCCAAAAAAGTTATTCTTTAAAAAAAATTAATACTCCTTCTATTTCATAAAATCTGTTATTCAAGAGTTTTATTCTTGTTTCACAGAAAGTAGGTTTTCTAATTTTACTCTTAATTTAGAACTAAATCAACCTATTAATTATATATTAAAAAAAACATATATATATATATTTAATTTATGTAAAATGTGTCAAAAATGATATTTTTTTGTAAAATTTAGAGACTATTTAGTTTATTTTAAGGACACACATATACATGACTAATAAAGATGTCTTTTAGATGCAGTGTGAACACATTATGGTCCAATTACAGTAATTTGACAAAAACGGACATATTGTGGCTTGTGGGACCGTACCCGTTTCTAGCTAGAACACGGCGTTTTTGTTTTTGTCATTATTAATAACTGTAAAAATACTAAAATGTCGGAAAAAGAAAGGTCTGCAAATTTGTCATCCCATCCCTGTCGTAAAATGATTAAAAGACAGATTAAAAAAATTATCTAATAAAATCGTAATATAAAATCATATCATGTTATTTTAAAAGATATTTTATGGTTTCAATCAAAACGATTAATTAATGTTGATATAATAAGCTTAATAAGTATATATTTGTTTGCTTTTCAAAAAAAAAAAATTGGTTTAATGCATCTTAATTTGATCGTAAATTTAAGCTTCATAATTACTTTTTTTTGGTAGGAGAAGGGGAGACTAATTAGGCTCTCCTCGTATTATTAAAAAAGTAAAAAAAAAACAGTTACAATCGAATTGATCCTGATCTACTGCAACCAACAGCATCCTCAAGAATAATCCCCTGAACACATTCAAGACTAACAAACAAATAATGAAAGCCCGAAGGAAGAGTAAAAGCATAATTAGTCAAGCAGTCCTTCGATATAAAGCCATAGCACAAATGTACTAGGAAAGATAGGGGATGAGAATCATTAATCCCTGCTGTCAAAAAACCTACCACCAGCTCAGAGTCCACCTCAAGCTCCATCCGCGTACATCCCTTCTCCCAAGCAATCACCAAGCCATAATAAACACCCCAAAGTTCTGCAAGCGGTGCAGAACAAAACCCTATATTCAAAGCAAATCCGGTGATCCAGTTACCGTCCCCATCCCTTACAACACCTCCAGCTGTTGCCATCCCCGGATTACCCCTTGAAGCTCCATCTGTTTCAACTTTTAGCCACCCTTCATGCGGTGGAGACCATGCTATTAAGCGTTCCTCTCGAATCACTTATGCCCTGTCACTGGCCGAAACCATGAAAGCTTTATAGGTCTCCTCCGCCAAGCCCTTCAAGAAACAAACTCTATCTCGGAACTTGCCCAAACCACCATAAATATCACCACACCGCCACTTCCAACCCCACCAAACTGCTCCAGCAAAGAGTGTCGCCCAAGAGTAACCATCTTGTTCCACACTATCAGACAAGTTACCATATAGCCACTCCAACAGAGAAGCTCCAAAGAAAGAGGACAGTAGTCTTTGCTGCACTAACCTCTGCCAAACCCCTGTCATTGCAGGACAGTCACGCAACATGTGTAAGATTGTTTCCTCACCACTACTACAAACCGAACAGAGACTTGAATCACTCAAATGTCTCCAGACTCGTTCAACATTTGTCATCAAGACTTGATGGGAGACCAACCAAAAGAAACACTGAACTCGCTCAGTGGTCTTAACCCGCCAAATATTCTGAAAGAAGCAATGCAGGTCTTGTCTCGGCTTATTTGTTCTCCTCAGCATCGCATAAGCAGAACTAACAGTGAAACACCCATTCGACGTCTCACCCCACGACATTCGGTCAGACTCACCCGTTAAGTTATTGATAACCACTGCATAAAGCTGTAGACAAGCATTCTCCGACAGGTAAGGACCCACTAAATTTAGTGCCCAACCCGTACTAGTTATCCAAGCATCACAAACACGCATCTCCCTTAAATTGTCTGGCAGGTCCCCGCACACTACATCCAACAAAGGCCTAGGTAAGAGCCATTTATCCCTCCAAAACCTGATTCGTTTACCATCACCAACAACCCAACTCAAACCTGTAAGTACCACTTCCCTCAATCCCCTACACACACTTCTCCAAGTAGGAGACCACGTACCCCTAGGAACTAGCCATGAGCCGTCTTGAACCAAACCTACTTCATACTTAGAACGTAGTACTTGCATCCAGAGTCTAGTAGTCTCACGTAATAATCGCCATCCGACCTTACCAAGGAGAGTAACATTCATATCCTTAGCAGTACGAATCCCCAATCCCCCTTCATTCTTAGGTTGACACACTCTCTCCCAAGATACCAAATGGAGCTTACGCTTCTCTGATGTGCTTCCCCAAAGGAAACCGCGTGAAATTTTTTCTAAGGCAGCCAGTGTTGATTTGGGCAAGCAGATAGTACTCATGGAGTGGATAGGTGTTGACGATAAGACTGCCTTTTTAAGCTTCATAATTACTAGGAGTATATAAGTGTTGGCGATGAAAAAAGAAAAGATAAAATACAAATTACTACTATACAAAGTGTATCCAACGTGTCCGGGTCTTCCTGGCCTAATGGTAAGGATGGGCTCTGATTACAAACACAATCCGAGTTCGAATCCTGCTGGAAGGAATTATCTCACGAATTCTCGGACACCCACATAGGTATGGATCCTTGCTTTCTACTCATTTGAATATCTGAAAGGGACCCATAGGTTGCCATTTCTCCAAGGGATTAGTCTGGACCTATGTAGGTTTAGGATTACCCATGTGTTAACAGAAAAAAAAAAAGTGTATCCAACACTCGTATTCAAAACCGACCATTTAAGAAGTCCAAAGCGTTTACAAGTTACAACCATTCTTTAAATCCATCCAATATTGACAATCTAAAAAACCCAGTTTTCTAGCTAGCTAAATCTTGTAAAATAGATTATTCTTCATTGATACTCACGACACGGATCGATAAATATCTTTTTGTAAAACGGGTGCAGTAAAGATTAATGCATACAAGTATAGAGGTCAGAGGTGTAAAGGGGAAATACTGAGTCACTAACCAACAATCTCCAACGTATTATAAGGTTGATCGACTTACAAAACCATGCATGTAGACTAGACTAGCTACCGCTCAAACGTTACATATTCTTTTTGTTTATTTTTTTGCTCTGGTCAGCTGAACGTGACATCCGAGAAGACCATTGAACCGAAGTCTATATGATTAAAACTAAAGTTTGGAAGATGAAGTCAATCTTTGACAAAAAAAAAAATGAAATCAATCCATATCGATTGATTTTTTAAAAACTTATCCTTTAATGAATTAGATTTCCAATTACAGAGTATTTTCGACAAATGTTCAATCGAATAACCTTAGATTTATGATTATTTTTTAAAAAAGGTAAATTCAATAAGCGAATTTTTTAATATATGCAACATGAAAACTTCTGGGGAGTTCTGATAGGATCTGATACATTAGTGTTGCGATGATCGCATATATTTTAAAAATCATCAATCCAGCTAAGGAGAAGTTGTAATCTTCTAGAAAAGAAATAGATATCATAAATATTTAAAATTCAATTTATCGAAAAGACAACTTCCTATGGTAAGTTTTTCATGACCGTAAAATCCGACTAAAGCTTCACTCCCTCCATCTCAAGTTTGTCGGTTAACTACTAAATACGTTCTTTAGAGTTATGCAGGTTGTTAGCACCTTCCCAACGAGAGATTGAACGTCAACATTTTGCAATTCTATTCATCACAAAAATTTGATCCGTAGATTCTTCTTCAACCCATCCGGCTTTAATTACATAAGATAAATCTGGTTTTGATATCCATCTCTTGTTGAACATAAATATCTCAATTATAAGTATTAAAATCATCAAGCAATAGATCGAACAAGGTCATTAATTTGATTGTGACCACAAAGAGACAAAATTATGAGGAATGGAAAAAATAAAAATAAAAACTTGATAATTACTATATAAGTGTTGGCTATGAAAAAAGAAAAAAGAAAAGATAAAATACAGAATATTATACAAAAGTCTATGACAGTGAATGGAAATAACAAAAAGCTTTTTTCAAACTTTTTGTGGTCAAAACCGTACTTAGTCACCAATCAGTTGTTGTTAATAAATTTGCGGTTTTAAAAAAAAAAAAAAATAGAGATTCGCCGTTTTGTCCAACAAAATATATACTGAACCACTTTTGTAATAGCCATCAGTCTTTTACCCAGCGGTTTTAGAAAACGCGAACAATACTTTTTAAAGATAATACTAAAAATAATATATTTTTTAGACTACTATTTTATGAAAAGAGAAAAGTCAAATACAAAAGAAAAAAACATTACTCTTATCTCCTCTTTCTTCTCTCACTTACATATTATATTTTTTGTTAAACATATATAACATTTGATTTATAAGGTATTCTTCAAATGATTACAATAAAATGAATATATTGGTCAAATAATTTAATAGACTTTTCACCAAAAAAGAAGATAATTTCATGGATTTTAAATTATAACAGTTGATGTAAATAATTCTAAATTCAGTTTCTATGTTAACATATAAATTTGTAACATGTGGTTGCAAATACAAAAAATAAAAATCTTATTAATAATAAAGTAAATAGTATTATTGTAAATAGTAAGATAGTAAGAATTTCTTGCTCTATATAGATCATCACGAAATAGATCATCACGAAATCGAGTTGTGAAATATCATATGTCCTAATTTTATTCTGGTCCTCTTCCAAAGAATAAACATGAATTGTTTAACCAATGTCATGCATTTTTACGGTATGTTATAACATACAATAATATACAAACATACTAATTATTAATAAATTTATAATATGCAATCCGCATCTTTTTTTTTACCATTCATTGAACCACAAATAGTATTTTTACTAATCAAATATCATTCTTTACCGCTTATTTTGTATAAACCGCACTTGTCCCGCAAACCGCATGTACCGCAGTTGATCCGTAGCGCACTCTAAAACCGCTTTCCCCGCACAACCAAATACGCGGTTACCATTCAGACCCATATATCCAAACGGTCATATCCACAACCGAACATTTGAAATCCAAAGCGTTTATCATAGCTAGGGCTTTAAATGCGTTCATTGTTTCTGGTAACAATCTTAAAACCCAAGTTTCTAGCTATTACATGACACTCTAAATAAATTTTGTAAAATAGATTATTCTTCATTGGTACACAAGTCACGGATAAATCTCCTTTTGTAGAACGGGTGCAGTAAAGATTAATACAGGTATGGAAGTGTAAAGAGGAAAAATTAAAGAATAAGAGAAGATGCAAGAATTGCTGAGACCACAAGGAATGGAAATTGGGTAATGCCCTCAGCAACGTCTGACAATGCACAATTCTTTTTGGCTGCCCTCACAGCTATATTTGTTCCTGATGACAGCAAAGGTAGCGAATCTTACCTTTGGAGAAACATTTCAAGTGTTTATGTTCCCTCTTTTTCATCCAAGAAAATGTGGGATCAAATCCATGCTCACTCGCTTGCAGTGTCTTGGTCGACTGTGATTTGGTTCAAGGAATATGTACCACGGTTCTCTTTAGTTTCTTAGAGTTCAATGACAGATAAATTATCTTTTTTCTTTCAATTTTTATAAAATTATAAATCATTGAATGAGATAATTCAGTCTATATATCGATCGAGTATAGTATTTACTATTAAAACACCGTGCTGGGCCTGCTGGCGCAAGGCTAAACTCAAATCACAAAAAGTAAAAAATACTTATATATAAAGTATCATAATCGACTTACAAAACCATGGAGGCAGATCGACTAGCTACCGCTGAAACGTTACATATTCTTTTTGTTTATTTTTTTGGCTCTGGTTAGCGAAACATGACATTCAAAAAGACAAGAAGTCCATTGAACCGAAGTCATTTATTTGTTTATTGGGGCTCACATTTTTCTCCATAGATGTTTAAAAACAAAGTTTGAAAGACGATGAAGTCAATCCATATCGGTTGATTTTTAACTTTTCGTTAATATATTAGATTCCAAAATATCAGATTTCCTATATATATCTAACGTTGGCACGGTTCCGGCTATGATCATATGAATTTTTTATTGAGTAATTAAACTACTATTAGAATATCCTACATTGGGATAGATCTTGAGTAATATATATGTGATGTGGCAATCCTCCTCTCTAGCTAGTTTTTGGGAGTGAGTTAGGCCCATTACTATTATGGTACTATTATGATATCAGAGCCATGATTGGTCTAATAAGCAAATTCTCACAAAAATGGTTTCCCACCTATGTGACCTATATAAGTAGTATGTCTTGTTGTATTTCCGAGATGTTAGGTTTGGATTGTTTCCCGTTGGACTGTTTCCCACCCACATCTCGAGGATGCCTATTAGAATATCTCACATCAATAGATACAATAGATCCTTGAGTAATATATATGTGATATAGCAATCCTCCTCTCTTGAGCTAGCTTTTGGGAGTGAGTTAGACCCATTACTATTAACTACTCATTTGTTATCTAAGATTTATGCTACCTGTGTAATAAAATTCTAGTGATTAACCCTAACGTTGGCACGTTTTGCAACTGTACGATTAATAAAAGCTACGACGACTGATTTCCAATTTTTTTTGATAAATTATTTTGCACAAGAATTTATTGCGAATTACTTGCGAGTCGCTTGCGAGTTGCGACTGTAGGTTGGAATTTAATTATAGTTTAGGTTTCGATTCCACAAATTATAAGAACATACAACTAATATATATATATATATATGGCGTAAAGTTGTTATTATGAGAAATATATGAAGCAATAAGTATAGGATCGATCGAATACCCATTTTATGTTTATGTTACGTACTTATACGTTAACACCTAATGCTTATGTTTCAGGACAATAAAGTATATTTTGCATTTTGCTAGAGAATAATGATAACATTAACCAGATAACTGTTTTAATTATGCAATTTTATTTAAAAGTCACTCATGGACACTATTTTTATACGTAATTAACACGTAAGTACATGCAAACGGAAAAGAAGAAAATAATCGAAACAATTTTAAAGACAACACAAATATAAAAAAAAAGTCAGCTCTATGGTATAGCAAATATATTACGAATTTACGATACAACCTTAACTCCCAAACGTTTTCAAGTTTAACCTCGTCGTCGTCTAAATTGTTTATAAATGCAAATTTTAATTACCAACTAGCTAGCTCACTCAAAATGAATATATCGTTAATTAGCAATGAAACCATTTTTGTTTTGTGGTTTGAAGTTTTTTCTTCTTTCCAAAGTTATACTTAAATTAATAAAACTACAAAACGAATTACGTATGCGTGTGCGTGTGCTTGTAAATCAAATTCAATATTCTCCTTATAGTTCTCTTCTTTTCTCCACATATATTACGTGCACTCAGTAGACGATGCATACAATATGCCATATTTTGAGATGAACAATTAATTAAGATCTCTAAAGAATGTGGAAGTTGAAGATAGCAAGTGGAAACACTGAAGAGCCCTTCTTGTCCAGCACCAACAACTTCCTCGGACGGCAGACATGGGAGTTTGATCCCGACGCCGGCACAGAGGATGAAAGAGCAGCCGTTGAAGAAGCTCGCCGGAAATATTTTGATGATCGTTTCCGGGTTAGAGCAAGCAGCGATCTCATATGGCGTCTTCAGGTAATTTTTTATTTTTATTTTATTTTATTTTTATGAACTGCATCTACATTAAACCACTGAAATTAAAGTGTTGTGATAAATATATTTACACAAGATTTAATTAAAAAATGGCGTAAATCTGTGAGAAAATATCGTAGTTTTTATTTCTTTATAAGCATATCACAAATTCACAACTACATACAATTATGTTCACATACTTGATGTTGTTGTAATAAACATGGAAGTGGATAAAGAACGTGATTATGGGTTAGGTCCATATTTTTAGTTTTTTGCTAACCCTAAATAGCAAAAACATCAAGTTTTTATTTTGTTTCATTTTAAATCAAGACAAATTCTCAAAACTTTAAGAATTTTGATTCGAAAGATTATAGTACTATTGTAAAAGATATGCACACAGATTGTAAAATTATTATCAATATAAGGGCCTTAAAGTAAATAAATAGACTCGCCGGGAAAAAGTCGCGAGAACAGGTCAAAAGTCAAAGTCAAAGGTTCGATTACAGTCCTTAACCTGCGACCGACGGTGACCTTACCGGGAGTTACCACCAGCCTCAGCCCAGCCGAGAAAAAAACCCTCTCGATTCATCGTGGTTTGATTCTTCGACTGGGGTGAAACTGGAAAGTAGAAACCCTTGTATTTCAAACGGCGGTGGTTTTAAGGCATATATCGGAATCTATGGAGCATAAGAGTGGTTGCCAGTAATCGAGATGGCCATTTTGTGCTGATTATATTGGAATTTTTTGGTTTCATGATATGATTCAAACCATCTTTAGTTGGTGTTGTTTGGTAAATTTTGGTCCTATGATTGCAGTTTTTGAAGGAGAAGAGTTTCGAGCAAGCCATACCTCCAGTGAAGAAGGTTGAAGATGCCAATAAGATCACAAGCGAAATAGCTACAAATGCGTTAAGGAGAGGTGTCAATTTCTTATCGGCCTTGCAGGCAAGTGATGGACACTGGCCTGCTGAAAATGCTGGTCCTTTGTTCTTCCTTCCTCCATTGGTATGTCTCTCTCTCTCTCTCTCTCTCTCTCTCTCTCTCTCTCTCAATTTCTTTTCAGTGTAGTATATAACAAATAGTCTTTAGGATTGGTGCTACGAGTAACAAAATTAGTGTTTTAGGTTTGAAAAGAGTCATTTTTTTGGGGTAAAAAACGAGACTTTATCCAGGTTAGGCTATGGAGAGAGGTATGATGTTTCTTATGTTTGTAAGATACAGGTATTTTGCCTATTCGTCACTGGACATCTCCATGAGATACTCACTACAGAGCATCGTCGAGAGATCCTCCGATATATCTACTGTCACCAGGTTCCTTATATACGTTATTAACTCTTATGTTACTTTATAAACTCTTTCCAATCACCTTTATTTACCCTTTGACATTTGTTTTTTTTTTTCTTTTTCTTTTTTGGCAGAACGAAGATGGTGGCTGGGGATTACACATAGAAGGCCACAGCACGATGTTCTGCACCACACTTAACTACATATGTATGCGCATTCTTGGAGAAGGTCCTAATGGAGGACCAGGAAACGCGTGCACACGTGCCAGGAAATGGATTCTTGGCCACGGTGGTGCAACTTACATACCCTCTTGGGGTAAAACTTGGCTTTCGGTACATATCCCCCGATGTGTTTTTAGTCTGTTTAAGTAAAAAGATAGATGCAGAAGTTTGTTTTAATTTTCGTTGAATGTTTGTAGATTCTTGGTGTCTTTGATTGGTCAGGAAGCAACCCCATGCCTCCAGAGTTTTGGATCCTACCTTCATGTCTTCCTATACATCCATGTTTGTTTCGTAACATCTCAAACATCTTGAGCTTTACTTCAGTAAATTATGTGGTGGCTAGGGTGTCATAATCAATCAATACTTGAGCTCTTGAAATTGCGTCATCACTTCTGAACTTTTTTGTCTGACACTGTTTAATGACAATATGCAGCAAAAATGTGGTGTTACTGCCGGTTGGTTTACATGCCAATGTCTTATCTTTACGGGAAGAGATTTGTTGGTCCAATAAGTCCTCTTATTCTGCAACTACGCGAAGAAATTTACTTGCAGCCTTATGCGAAAATAAACTGGAATAGAGCACGCCATCTATGTGCAAAGGTAAGATCCATCATTGTTCCTTGTTTATATAGATTTTTCAGGAAGAGAATTTCACATAAAACCTTCCACTTTGTACGTTAGGAAGATGCATACTGTCCTCATCCACAAATTCAAGATGTTATATGGGACTGCCTTTACATCTTCACTGAGCCGTTCCTTACATGTTGGCCATTTAACAAGCTTCTAAGGGAAAAATCTCTTGGGGTGGCAATGAAACACATACATTATGAAGACGAAAATAGCCGTTATATTACTATTGGATGTGTTGAAAAGGTAAAACAAATACAGTCCCTGTGTAGCAATACTGAAGTACTCAGAATGTATCTTCGAATTAACTAAGAACTTCAGATTTCTTTTTTGAAGGCATTGTGCATGCTTGCGTGTTGGGTTGAAGACCCTAACGGAATTCATTTCAAGAAGCATCTTTTAAGGATTTCTGATTACTTGTGGATTGCAGAAGACGGGATGAAAATGCAGGTGTCAATGAAATTTCGGAATCTTGTTGTTATGTCACTTAATGGAAAACTAGGGATCGACCCGCACATAGAAAAATTATGAGTCACGTATTTTGCAGAGCTTTGGAAGTCAATTATGGGATTCGGGGTTTGCCCTCCAAGCGTTAGTTGCAAGTAATCTCGCGGACGAAATCCCAGATGTACTGAGGAGAGGATATGACTTTTTAAAAATTTCTCAGGTTCGATATCCTCTACAGTATGATTTTTGTGACTTTGAATTATCAGAACAAGTGAAGTTGTCTTACAGAGCTGAGAATTCTTAAGGTTAGAGAGAACCCTTCGGGTGAATATACGAACATGTATCGTCACATCTCCAAAGGGTCGTGGACTTTCTCTGATCGAGATCATGGATGGCAAGCTTCCGACTGCACAGCCGAAGGGCTTAAGGTGATTAGTCAGAATTCGATTATGATAACAAGTTGGTCAGCTTTCCACCTAATCTGCACACTTATCTTGGTTTGCTGTAGTGTTGCCTGTTGCTTTCGATGATGCCACCTGACATAGTTGGCCCGAAAATGGATCCTGAACAGTTATATGAGTCTGTTGCTATCTTACTGTCTTTACAGGTGAGATTTATACCATATATAGAATACACTAACTCAAATTTTTATGATAAGAAACTTTTCTGTTTCTGTGCTCTGGCTGCAGAGTAAAAATGGAGGTGTAACTGCTTGGGAGCCTGCCCGTGGACAAGAATGGTTGGAAGTAAGTACGAGATCACATCAAGATTTTGTATCACAATGTTTATGAATCCCAGGAAAGTAATTCTCAGGAACATCTTTTCACTTTTTTTCTCGTGTTTCAGTTGCTAAATCCTACTGAAGTATTTGCTGACGTTGTGATTGAGCACGAGTACAATGAGTGTACTTCGTCAGCAATCCAAGCTTTGATTCTGTTCAAGCAACTATATCCGTATCACAGGACAGAAGAGATCAACACTTTTATCAAGAAAGCCGTGCAATACATAGAGAGCATACAAATGCTTGATGGCTCATGGTATTCTATAAATTAGCTTTTGGACCCAGTGAAATTGTTCACAAAGATTTTGGTTTTACCAACAAATCTTGGATTGATAGGTACGGAAGCTGGGGAGTATGCTTCACATACAGTACATGGTTTGGTCTCGGAGGTCTTGCAGCTGCTGGAAAGACGTACAACAACTGTTTGGCTATGCGTAAAGGCGTTCATTTCCTTCTCACAACTCAAAAAGATAATGGAGGTTGGGGTGAAAGCTACTTGTCATGTCCTAAAAAGGTATAATCACTTGATAATCATTGCAATGTAAGCGTCTTTTCCCAGTTAATTGGTTCAAGAAAACATATACTTGGTTTGGTGTGCAGAGATACATTCCAAGTGAAGAGGAGAGATCAAACTTGGTGCAAACCTCTTGGGCAATGATGGGTCTACTTCATGCTGGACAGGTTCAGATTATGATATGCTGAGAACTTTTACTTCCTCGCCATAGGTAAGTTCTTTAGTCATCCATATGAAATCCATTAATTGTTTCTTCTAATCTCACACTACAGGCTGAGAGAGATCCGACTCCTCTTCATCGTGCTGCGAAGCTCTTAATCAACTCCCAACTGGAGAACGGCGATTTTCCTCAGCAGGTACTTTTGAGAACATGAAACAAAGCTAACACAAAAGGCTGCTCATTTAAAAACATTAGACATGTCCTCATAAGGTTTATGGAGAAGCTGATGAGCTATAACCCCACAGATTCAAAAATTTTAACTGGTCCCTTTGCAGCTTTGCTGTCTAAGAATTACATTGCTAATTTGAAAGACGCGTTTTCTTGAATTGATGCTAACTAAATGCATAAATTTTGAGAAGTCCAAATTGTATTATTTTACAGGAGATAACTGGAGCTTTCATGAAGAACTGCTTGTTACACTACGCAGCATACAGAAACATATTCCCCGTTTGGGCACTCGCAGAGTATAGGAGACGAGTCCCATTGGCATATGAAAAATCTTCAACAGAGAGAAGAAGTTAGATCCATCATAACTTCACTGACTATGGTTTAGGATCATATAAGTCATGACCTCTGTTTTGCAATAAGTTATTATTTATATGGTGGTTGAGTAATCTACTGAATAAGCAAACTATTGATCCACACTTATATGTATTATATTTATGTATTGTATCATGACTATGTATGTTCTCAAGTTATCTAAATGTATTATAATTATATGTATGTAGTTATGTACGTATCCAAGATTAACCAAAATCTTTTCCACCAACAAGTAATCTCTTTTGTGTCTCTTAAATTCTCTATCATCCCAGAAGTAACCTGTTCTTGTCGGTCTTTTATCATCACAGCTTTACCCAAATTCCACCTACTTTATCTTAAACTAAAGTTACTTCCACTTATAAATATATGTATATGTTTTAAGAAACCATGTACGTAGCTCTCACAGTTTTTGTAATGTGGAGGTTGAAGATAGGAGAAGGAAACGGAGATGATCCTTACTTATTCACTACAAACAACTTCGTCGGACGGCAAACATGGGAGTTTGATCCTGACGGAGGCTCACCGGAAGAACGAAACGCCGTCGTTGAGGCTCGCCGGAGTTTCTACGAGAATCGTTTTCATGTTAAAGCAAGCAGTGATCTCTTGTGGCGCATGCAGGTTTTGTAAAATTATTTACTTCTTGGAACATTCTGTTATTTTTGGGTAATTACAAAGAAGCCCCACAAGAAAAGCTTATTTACGAAATATATCTGTTATTTATTAAAAGTAACAAATTTTGGACAACAGTTTCTGAAAGAGAAAAAGTTCGAGCAAGTGATACCTCCGGTGAAAGTTGAAGGCTCCGAGAAGATAACCTTGGAAACGGCGACGAATGCATTACGGAGAGGTGTTCGTTTCTTCTCGGCGTTGCAGCCCAGCGACGGTCACTGTCCGGCCGAAAACGCCGGCCCTTTGTTTTTTCTTCCGCCGTTGGTAAGTGTTTGTTCTTCGCCGTTTCAATTGGTAGGATCAGAGATTAGAGATTTCATCTTGCAGTAGGAAAAAATCGATAATTTCAATGGGTCGACGAGTGAATTGAATTTGGGATCGGAGTGTTTTGGTTTTCGTGTAAGAAACTGAAAGTCTGAAGCTTTGGTTCTCCGGTACACACTGTGTAGGTGTTTTGTCTATATATTACGGGACATCTTGATGAAGTATTCACTTCAGAACATAGAAGAGAGATTCTACGATACATCTACTGTCACCAGGTACAGTTTTACCTGTAGTCTCGCACCACGAGATGTATCTTGTTCAATGTGCTCATGATGTTGGATTAATTGTCCATAGAAGGAAGATGGTGGGTGGGGATTACACATTGAAGGACATAGCACAATGTTCTGTACTGCGCTGAATTACATATGTATGCGTTTACTTGGAGAAAGTCCTGATGGAGATCACGAAAATGCATGTAGACGAGCCCGGGAGTGGATTCTTTTCCATTGTGGTGTCACCTACATACCTTCTTGGGGTAAAACTTGGCTTTCGGTAAGTATTTCAGATCATCTGGTAATCTAGTTCTGACTAATAAGGTTGTATTATAATCTGTCTTTTTTTTGTTGTTGTCTGCAGATACTTGGTGTATTTGACTGGTCTGGAAGCACCCCAATGCCTCCTGAGTTTTGGATCTTACCTTCCTTCTTTCCCGTGAATCCAGGTTTGTTACTTGACATCTTGACATACGATTCGTGTCCAACAGAATCTTCTTGTCTTTGAGCCAAAACCTGACTTGGGAAACTGTGATTCCCTTTTGTTCTCTCAACAAGTATTTTGATCAGTGAGATGTATAAAATGACGGAGTAGTTCTTGCAGGAAAAATGTGGTGCTACTGCCGGATGGTTTATTTGCCAATGTCGTATCTCTATGGGAAGCGGTTTGTTGGACCAATAACGCCTCTGATTCTACAACTCCGCAAAGAACTGTACTTACAGCCATATTAAGAAATCAATTGGAAGAGAGTCTGCCATCTTAGTGCAAAGGTAAGAAGAATGTTAGGATGTATCATCGTTTTATAAAAGATTTTAGTTCCCTGAAAAGAACACCGAGACATTTCCCTTACTTGACCTTAGGAAGATACATACTATCCCCGTCCGCTGGTTCAAGAGTTGATATGGGACAGTCTTTCTATCTTCGTGGAGCCTTTCCTTGCACGTTGGCCATTCAACAAGCTTCTTAGGCAAAAATCTCTTCAGGTGGCAATGAAACACATACACTATGAAGATGAAAATAGCCGTTATATCACCATTGGGTGTGTTGAAAAGGTAAGAACACCATACCTTTAGACAGGAAGCATAGAGAAGCTGGAGTTAACTACTGTCTCTTTCTACAGGTACTATGCATGTTAGCTTGTTGGGTTGAAGATCCGGATGGGGATTATTTCAAGAAGCATCTCGCTAGAATCTCCGATTACTTGTGGGTGGCCGAAGATGGGATGAAAATGCAGGTATGACCTTGGAGATAACAAATCCAATTTTGTTATGCTGACTAACTTTGAGTTGGTAAGAAATCGAAAAGTTCTTGATCGGCACAGATTCATGCAGAGCTTTGGAAGTCAACTATGGGATACAGGGTTCGCGATGCAAGCTTTACTTGCAAGTAATCTCTTTAGTGAAATCTCTGATGTACTCAGGAGAGGGCATGAGTTCATAAAGAATTCACAGGTTCGACATCCCCTGCAGCATATACTATAGCACTACTTAGTGTTTCTTTTGAAGAATAGAACATTGGCTTACAAATTTAAAAACAATTGAAGGTTAGAGAGAACCCTTCAGGTGATTTCAAAAGCATGTATCGTCATATATCTAAAGGAGCCTGGACCTTTTCCGACCGAGATCACGGGTGGCAAGTTTCAGACTGCACAGCGGATGGCTTAAAGGTAATTCAGTCGGTGTAAACCGAACACATTGACATGTTCTTTACTGATCATCCCAAGTAGTATATGCATCCTTACTATTTTTGGTCTAGTAGTGCTGCCTACTGTTTTCGATGTTGGCACCGGATATTGTTGGCCCAAAACAAGACCCAGAGAGACTATATGATGCTGTTAATATCCTGCTCACTTTACAGGTGAGCATTATCAGTCATAAAATTAATATCTTCTATAATAAATACCCGTGTGCAGGTCGTGACAGTTTCACTTGTTTCAGAGCAAAAACGGAGGTGTATCTGCCTGGGAGCCTGCTGGTGCTCCCAAATGGTTGGAAGTAAGAACCAAAAACGATAAAATGATTTCAGACAACCAACACATACATTTTGATCACGGTCACAAAATCTTCTCTATACTTTTGTCTCAGTTGTTCAATCCCACAGAATTATTCTCGGACGTTGTGATTGAGCATGAATACTGCGAATGCACGTCATCTGCAATCCAAGCATTGAGTCTATTCAAGCAACTCTTCCCAGATCACAGGAAAACGGAGATCACCACTTTCATCAGCAAAGCTGTGCATTACCTAGAAAACATGCAAACGCCTGATGGTTCATGGTACACTAACAATTGCAACGATTCAGAATTTTGTTCACAGAAATCTAAACAAACCAAGTTAATAACAGTTGTTCTTTGAATTGACAGGTACGGGAACTGGGGTATTTGCTTCACGTACGGTACATGGTTTGCTCTTGCAGGCTTAGCAGCTGCTGGTAAAACTTACAATGACTGTGTGGCTATGCGCAAAGGCGTTCATTTTCTTCTTGCAACTCAGAAGGACAACGGAGGCTGGGGAGAAAGCTACCTCTCATGTTCCACAAAGGTATACGCTTCAATGAAATCAATTTAATGTAGGATCATTCAGTCACTCTAAATTTCATGATCTATACAGAGATACATAGAACAAGAAGGGGAGATATCAAACGTGGTGCAAACTGCTTGGGCTTTGATGGGTCTCATTCACGCAGGACAGGTTGTTAAACATTCAATAGTTATCGGGGAAATTACTTATTAGTGACTCAGCTGTATATATAACCATTGTTTTACACAACAGGCGGAGAGAGATCCGGTTCCTCTTCACCGTGCTACAAAACTTATCATCAATTCACAACTGGAGAGTGGAGATTTTCCTCAACAGGTACATTTCTCTAAGACCAAAATGGTTCAAAAACCGACTTTGTGGTCTCATCAGATCTTAGACGGCTGGGGTCACTAAATTCTGTGATTTGTTTGCTGATAGAATTTACAAAAAATGCTAATTGAAGTCTTTTTGATAACTTTTCCAGCAAGCAACCGGAGTATTTTTGAAGAACTGCACGTTACACTACGCTGCATATAGAAACATTCATCCGTTGTGGGCACTTGCAGAATATCGCGCACGAGTTTCTTTGCCATGACGACACTTTTCATAAATTTTCTTTATATCAGGGAACATGTGAATCTATTATTAGTCTATTACAAGATTTATACGATTATGCAATATGCCAATGGTTGAACATACGTCAGTTTAATTTCTGTTGTAGTCACGAGTATCATCATTTACATTTCAGAAGTACTTCTAAAAAGTTTTTGCCTTTGTCTACCGTCTATTGGAAGGCAAGTTTCAAATGGTGATTAAAAGGCAAAGTTTAAAATGGTGATCGTTTAAATTTAGACCATTGTCACACTTTTTCCAATATTCAACTATGTTGAACAAAAGAGTCCAAACCACACAAATGTGTTATTTTTTTTGTGTGTTATAGAATCTGAAATTAGATTATCAGCCAAAAATAAAAACCCATAAATAACAACCATCAGAAAAAGAGGAAATTCTCTAACCCATTAAGCTTACAATCTACTTCATTTGTTTTCACCATAAAGAATCTTTGATCAATCAAACTCTTTCCCTTTTTTTTGTGAAATCAAATTGAAGTATCCTATTCTTTGTATCATAAAGAAAGACTCAAGAGGGAAGAGACCTTTTTCCTTCCTTTTGTTTTGGAATCATAGGATAGAAGAAAAAGAATGTGGCTACCAAAAGCAAACGGGACAAAGAAAGAAACAGGAAGTGGTTCGGTGGCAGTTGCAATAGACAAAGACAAAGGAAGCCAACATGCTCTTAAATGGACAATCGACAATCTTGCTTCTCGTGGCCAAACCATATCCCTTATCCATGTCCTCTCCAAATCCCATTCCTCTTCAGGTTTTCATATAAATTTTCAGCTTCAAAAAGTTACTTCTCCTCGGTAAAGCTTGTAACTTTTTTTGTTGTTGTTGTTGCAGATCTTGAAGACGGAACGCCACAGCAGAGACAGCAATTGGAGAAGATAGCTAAAGATCTATTCGTATCCTTCCACTGCTATTGCTCCCGTAAAGAGGTATGTTTTTATTATATTCACAATCACAAAACCCTTTTGTTAAACAAAGGTCCTCACTTTGAACAATTTTGATTCTGTTTGAGCAGATAAATTGTCAAGACATTTTGCTGGAAGACGCAGACAAAGTCAAAGCCATTACCGAATATGTTTCATCTTCAGCAATCGAGAACTTAGTCGTTGGAGCCGCATCACGTAATGGCTTCATGAGGTTATTACTTTTATCTTCTTCTTTTCAGATTCTGTTACAAAAGTCTCTGTTATTTCCACGACGGATTCTGTAAATTTGTGATTTGACTCTGAGCAGAAGATTCAAGACGGATTTGCCAACAACTGTGTCAAAATCAGCTCCAGATTTCTGCAGTGTTTATGTAATTTCAAAAGGCAAAATTGCTTCAGTACGACATGCATCTCGTCCTGCTCCTTACCATAATTCCATGCAGCAATGTGAGATTGACAACCATTACCCTCATACTCCTGACAAAGCACCAAAGCACCATGACCATTCCAATTCTGCAGGTTTATAATATAAAAACTTTAAAACTTCTCTTTCAAAAAAAGAAAGACAAAAGTTCTGAGTGATCCAATTTTGTGTCTTTCCATTGGTTTTGCAAACAGGTAATACGCCTTCTAGACCGCGCAGATCAGTTGAATCAGATGCAACAAGGTATAGGAACTTTATTGGTGTTTTTAACTTTAAAAATGTCTTACATGAAGACTTAAGATTCAACATATTTCTGTTTTTTTTTTTTTTTTTTTTTTGGTAGATCGCCGTTTGTGAGAAGGAAGCCATATGGGGACTTATATGATTCAGATAGCGACCTTTCGTTCATCAGTCCCTCTTCTCATCGTGAATCTGACATTTCATTCATCAGCTCTGGGAGACCGAGCGTTGAGCGCTCTTCCTTCAGCCTTGATTTTCCTGAATCTGCAAGGACTTCGAGAATGTCAACGAGCTCAGAGCAAAGCATTGGTTCACATCGCTTGGGACTTCAGTTCAGTGATCCTGGTTTCCCTAACGAATCCTCTACATTCTCTGAAGAGAGCGGTAGAACATCCTCATATTCATCTCAGAGCTTGGTTAGTACTAACTCAAGATCCTTCTCTACTTTTTCTTCTTATAAAGGTTGATTTCATCTTAGATGGGATTGTGTTGTTGCAGGATGATGTTGAAGCTGAAATGAAGAGGCTGCGTTTAGAGCTTAAACAAACCATGGATATGTATAGCACAGCTTGCAAAGAAGCTTTAAGCGCTAGACAACAGGTAGTAAGAAGCCAACGTCTAAGTCAATGTAAAGGAAATGAGATTAGTACATTTGAATAAAATGTCGTTTGCTCAACTTTTAGGCAACGGAGCTGCAAAAGCTGAGAACCGAAGAGGAGAGACGGTTGGAAGAAGCAAAGAGTTCAGAGGAAGCAGCAATGTCAATAGTGGAAAAGGAGAGAGCTAAAGCAAAAGCAGCCTTGGAAGCTGCTGAAGCTGCAAAGAGATTAGCAGAAGTGGAAGCTAAAAGAAGATTGACTGCAGAGATGAAGACACTGAAGGAATCAGATTCATTCTCTCGCGGATTTGTGCGGTATAGGAAATACACGGTTGAAGAAATCGAAGAAGCTACTTCAAATTTTGCAGAGTCTCAAAAGGTTGGAGAAGGAGGCTATGGCCCTGTCTTTAGAGGCTATCTTGATCACACAAGTGTTGCTGTTAAAGTTCTACGCCCTGATGCAGCTCAAGGAAGATCACAGTTTCAGAAAGAAGTAACAAAACAATATTTCTACCTTTGTTTTTGATTTTATACAAGAAAGTTTTCATCTTTGAGAGACATATGTTTATGTTTTTTTCTCAGGTTGAAGTGTTAAGCTGCATACGGCATCCAAACATGGTGCTTCTTCTTGGAGCTTGTCCAGAATTTGGGATTCTTGTTTATGAGTACATGGCCAAAGGAAGTTTAGAAGACCGGCTTTTCAGGAGAGGAAACACACCGCCGATTACCTGGCAGCTACGTTTCAGAATCGCTGCTGAGATAGCCACAGGACTTCTCTTTCTCCACCAGACCAAACCTGAACCAATTGTCCACAGAGACCTTAAACCAGGAAACGTTCTCCTCGATTACAACTACGTGAGCAAGATCAGCGATGTCGGGCTAGCAAGATTAGTCCCTGCAGTAGCGGAAAACGTAACACAGTACAGAGTCACTTCAGCTGCAGGAACATTCTGTTACATTGATCCTGAGTACCAACAAACCGGAATGTTGGGTGTGAAGTCAGATGTTTATTCGCTGGGGATCATGCTTTTGCAGATCTTGACTGCGAAACAGCCAATGGGTTTGGCTTACTACGTTGAGCAAGCAATCGAAGAAGGGACTCTGAAAGATATGCTTGATCCACAAGTACCTGATTGGCCTGTGGAAGAAGCTCTGTCTTTAGCGAAGCTTTCTCTTCAATGCGCGGAATTAAGAAGAAAAGATAGACCGGATCTCGGGAAAGAGATACTGCCTGAGCTCAACCGGTTAAGAGAGATTGGTGAAGAGAGTTTAGAGAGTGTGTTTTATGCAGGAAAGTCTCCACACACTAGCCAAGGCTCTATTTCAGCATCTGTGAGTACTTCTTCCTCTTGTCTTAAAATATCTTGTAAAGGTTTGATCTTTTTCTTTCTTGTGTCTAACGGTTTTTTTTGTTTTTTGTTTTTTCTTCCGCAGAGTGATCCTTGTACACCGAATCCGGAATCTCCAGCTGCAGAATCTCAATCCTAGTTTTTGAGATGGCTAAACAAAATTGGGTAACTAAATAGAATCAGATGAATGATGTTTCAAGTGAAGCTGAAGATAAAGGAACTAGTGTATGATACTATACCCAGCCTTAGGAGGAATATGGTATTCTGTTAAATAATCAGTTATGTAAACGGTCTATTATATGTAGGCCCATCACGGTATTTATTAAAGCATCGATCATGTAAAAAAAGGCCCAATGGCTCAGACCGGTTTTACTTAACCGGGCTTGTTTTAATTGAATTGTTTTTGAGAAACGAAATGGTTTAAATTCATAAACTATAGATAAACCCTGCAACAGCTTCTTCTCTTCTTCCTCTTGATGTGGGTAGAAGCAAAGTAGCGAACTTTGTCAATCTTTGTTTTGTTTTATGGAGCTTTTACATACCTCTTGCAATTTCGAAACCCTAACATTGATTTCTCCTCCTTTACAATCTTGTAAATTTGGTTCAAACCCTCTCTTATTCTTCTCTCCTCGTCGCGTGACCTTGTTCTCGGGGTACAACCACAGTGGCCGCGTAGCTGTTTCGGCCTCTTCGCAGCACGGTGGTTCGAATCCTAGCAGCTCTAATTCGTCGCAGACAAACCACGCCTCTCTCGCGCAGGAATCGATTGCCGGGTTTCTCCGACTAGAGATTGGACTCTCCGAGGTCGATTCAGATTTCATTTCTTCGAATTGTCCTAAGTACTCGCGAATGATCGTTGATGGAGTTAAGGATTTGGAGGAATGGAATTCGTGGAAAGGGAGTAAAGAATCTGAGGGAATTGAGGGTTTAGGGTTTAAGGAGAAAGTGATTTATATGGTGAAACAGAAGGGTGATGGTGGCAAAGTTGCCTTTTTAGAGAGTCTTGGTTTGAGTTTGTCTTCTGCTATGTATTTGGCTCATTACGTCTCCTCTGAATCTCTTCCCGTTCTTCTCCATAAGGTAATTCACTGATTGTTGTTCGATATCAATTTCAGAATATACGTTAAGAGAGAGAGAGAGAGAGAGAGAGAGAGAGAGAGAGAGAGAGAGAGAGAGAGAGAGAGATATTGATTCTGCATCAAAATCGAGTTGCTAGTGTTGTATGTTTTTGTTAGGTTGAGTTTGGATTTCGATTTTGGCATGGTACTTAATCTTGGATTTGGATTTTTAGGTTAAGTACCTCAAGGAAATATTCTTTTCTGGCAGTGATGAGAATGGTCTTGTTGGAAAGTATGCACGACGAATGATGCTCTACTTATCCATTCCTATTGATGAAGATGTGCAGCAAACTCTTTCCTTTTTCGAAAAGGTTTTTGTGTGTGTGTGTTCTCTTTCCTGTTAGCTTTCCCTAGAGTCACTATATTGTTTAGTAAGATGAATGTTAATTGTATTTTAGATTGAAGCAAGGCGTGGAGGTTTGGACATGCTGGGTTCTGTAGATGCATCATTCAGATTTTTAATCGAGTCATTCCCTCGGCTTCTTTTACTTTCAGAAGAAAATGATATGAAGCCTATGGTAGAGTTTCTTGAAAGCATTGGTATTCCTAAAGGTTGCTCGGGCAAGGTACTTCTCTTGTACCCTCCTATCATGCTCAGCAAAACTGACGAGATCAAAAGAAGGGTAACCGCAGCTCTGGAGAAGGTACGCCTGTTTGGTTGATTGTACATAATTAGCATGGAGCTGCACTTTCTTTGTTTTCTTTTGGTTGCTGATCATTGCAAATTGGGGTTGTATAGGTTCAGGTTAGTGTAGTGAACAAGGATTATGGAAAAATATTGCAGAAGTATCCGTGGCTTCTTTCACCAAGCATACAAGAGAACTATTCCCATATCGTCTCATTTTTTAACAGTGAATCGGTAAGCACATAGAACTATTCCCACATCATGTCGATCAGATAAATTGGTGGTTTTGTGTTTGTTAAGTTGTCATTACCATTGCTGTTCCATGATTGGTCTTACTAAGACATGGTTTGCTATGATTTTGCTTTCTTAGGTGCTCAAAATGGATATTGACCACGGAATTAGGAGATGGCCTTTGCTTCTCGGTTGCTCAGCGAGCAATATGGAGATGATGGTGAAGGAATTTGATAAATTAGGTGTTAGAGATAAAAGAATGGGGAAGGTTATACCCAAGATGCCTCAGCTTTTGTTATGTAAACCCCAAGACTTTCTTAAGGTAAAGAAACCACTTTCCAAGATGTGTATTCTCTCATTCTTTTATTGTTCAAGACTGTTTCTTTAACCACATTATTCACTCATTTGTAACAGGTTGTTTGCTTTTTGGAAGATTTGGGATTTCAAAAGGAAATCGTGGGTCAAATACTCTGTCGATGTCCTGAAATATTTGGCTGCAGCATTGACAATACCCTGCAGAAAAAGCTCAGATTTCTCACTCGTTTTGGTGTTTCATCTACGCATTTTCCCCGAATCATAAAGAAATACCCGGAATTTCTCATATACGACGCAGACAAAACACTACTTCCACGGTATCTATCATTGCACATCTAGCACATCATACTCAGTGAATCATTTTCTAGCTTATATGTCCCCTAATGTAGTAATCATATGTCCTTACAGGCTTAAGTACGTAATGGAGACTGGGATATCAGAGAGAGAGCTTGCCTTCATGATTCGCAAGTTCTCACCGCTATTAGGATACAGCATCGACAAAGTGTTGAGACCAAAGTTAGAGTTTCTGTTGAACAGTATGGAGAAGCCGGTTAGAGAGGTAATAGAATACCCAAGGTACTTTAGTTACTCGCTGGAGAAAAGGATAAAACCGCGGTTTTGGGTACTCAAAGGGAGGAACATAGAATGTACATTACAGGAAATGTTAGGTAAAAATGATGAAGAGTTTGCTGCTGATTTCTTGGGGTTAGGAGAGCTTCGAACTCACCACGAAACGTCTTAGTTATTTTGTAGGCCAAAGTTTCTTTGAGAAGATCACTATGTTATGGAATTGGTGATATCTCTGAAGCTTCTTCAGTTTTGTCTGTCTCACTGTGTACATTGTTCATATAGCCGCTAGTGTCTGTACCTACTGTTCTTGTATACGAAAAAAAAAAAAAATGAATAAAAAATTCTTTGAGCTTTTGCACACTTTTTTTCTTTACAGAATCACAGCAAACAACATACACTAGTTTTATTTTTATTAAGCAGCGTACGCTTCTTTCATAAGAATGGCATGACATTTTTTTTTTCTTAAAAAACGTTTACAGAAACAAAAAATAATAATAATATAACTAATTTCGAAGCGGTTTCTCGCTTTTTATTATTTCTTTCTTCTTTCTTTTTCTTATTTCTGAAACAGAGGAAATTGTATGCGAATAAGTTCACTCATTCATATTCATATTTTGAATATTCTCAGAGAAGGAATCGAGCGAGTCACTGATTGATTACAATTCTCACGGACTAAGCAAAAATGGGAAATGCTCTAGGCAAAGCATCAACGGACATCGGAGGTTTTATCGGCAATATTTTCACAGCACCACTCAAAGCCACACTTGGAAGATCCTGTTTGTAAGATTTCCTTTTCTCAATTTAAAGGACCCAACAACTGTCGGAAAAATCGTTGATTTGGTTGGTCTTTTTATCGCCATTCTTTTGATGATTTCACTTCGTTCTATTTTATTGTAGAGATGTATGCACGGGACCATGGGATCTCGCATGTTTCATAGAACATTTCTGTCTTACTGATATCGCCAAACTGGTGCTTATATCAGGCCTCTGTTTCATTAGTAACCTTCTCTCCTTCTCTTTTCTATATTTAGCAATCATTATTAGATTCTATAAAACTATTTTTCTTATTTTCTGTATAATTCTTTTTGTATTTGTTTATTTTTTTTCTTCAGTTTTGATGTTCATCACCCTCTTGTTCAAGATTGGAATCTGCCAGTGTGTTGTTAAAAGCATTTGCAAAATGTCATGTGCCGCTTGTGCAGCGTACTGGTTCGCCATCGGAGAGATGGTTAGTTGCTTGTGGCACAGTTTGACTAACGTAAAACGGGTCCGTCGTAGTAGAAAACGACTCGGTGATATAGAAGCTGCCACCTACGATTACTCCAGTGATGACGAATCGAGTTCATCAGTCAGTCCCAGTCGAAGAAAGAACATTAGACCAAAGCGGAGAAGAAGAAACAGACTAGGAGGAAGCAAACACAACCATCACCATCATGGCAGCAACCGCCGCCTAATATGGCTACCGAGTAGACAGATGTCCGTACGAGTTGGAGGCAAATCAAGAAGAATAAGTGCCAGAACGAGGAAATCTAGGAGAGTTAAGATCCTCAAAGTCAAAGATGTGGTTGATTAAAATGTCTCTATAGTTCCTTAAAAGCGTCTCTAAACTCAAAAACAGAATTATCTCATTTATTCAGATGAAATGAAACACAAAACCATTAATCCATGTGAATAATTTTATAACCAACCTCTCTCCCTCTCTATTTGAATATGTGCAAGAGAGTAAACAAGCCGGGGATGGATAAGTAATAATTCACTTTCAGAGGAAAACCGGAGCCATGACGAGAGTTATAGTCGCGAGCATTTTTATGAGGACGTGAATGGATGGACCGGCTGTGTCCTTGAATGGATCTCCCACGCTGCAATTTTCCAGATGAATTTATAATGAGAAATAGCATCTAGGAATACAACTTTGATCTGAGTTTTGAAATAGAACAAAATACTTACGTATCACCAGTCACAGCTGCTTTGTGGGCTTCGCTTCCTTTACCCCCAAGTGCCCCCGTCTCTATGTATTTCTTTGCATTGTCCCAAGCACCTCCCGCGGTGTTTAGGAAAAGTGCCATTAAGATACCACAAACTGTTGCAAACATGAGCATAGAAGCTACAACCTTTGCTCCCAGTAGAGGTTGTCCTGTGTAGTAACCCAAGATCCGAAACACCAAACCTGAAAGAGAGAACAAGAGGTTTGTTTTGGTCACAATCTTGTGGTTTCAATACAGGAAGCAAAAAAAAATGGACTAAGGAACATTACTGACTTACCAACTATGATGGGTGATGCAATAGCTAAAGCTCCTGGCTTGATCATTTCCCTTAAAGCTGCAGATGCGACAATGGCGACACAGCGACTATAATCTGGCTTCTCCTTGTACGTCTGTTACATGATATTGGTTTTGCTAGTCAACAACAGTACAAACCCATAAATAAGAAAAAGGGAAGCACTCGAAAGGAAAAAACATGCTCACCATTATGCCAGGCCTCTCAATAAATTGTCTTCTTACTTCGTTGACAACCTCTTGTGCAGTTCGACCAACTGCCGCACATGCCCAAGCACTAAATAGAAAGATAAGCATGGAGCCCAATAATCCACCTACGAAGACTTCTGGGATAGCAATATCAACCTGATTTAAACCGAGGATGAGCATGAGAAGCTGTTTCAACATCGGGAATACAGCAAATTTGCATAATGACATTTACCTCTTTGAAAGACACATTAGCAAACGCTGAAACCTCGTCCATATACGCACTAAAGAGAAGGAATGACGCAAGTGCAGCAGATCCAATGGCAAACCCTTTCGTTGTTGCTTTTGTTGTGTTCCCAACAGCATCAAGAAGATCAGTGATCTCACGGACACTTTCTGGCTGCAGGAGATAATTATATTATATCTACATAAGAAATTATATTATTTCTACATAAGAATAAAGATCGAACATAAGAGCTTTTCAAGCCAATCATGTGAGATTTTTACCTGCTGGCTCATCTCGACAATCCCACCAGCGTTGTCAGCTATGGGGCCAAACATGTCCATAGTAAGAACATAAGCTGCAGTGCTTAGCATTCCCATGGTAGCAACGGCTGTTCCAAATAGACCTCCAGTGGGAATGCCATTTTCGTCCACTAACCCCGAGGTATTTCCCAGCCAATACGCAGAAATAATAGCTACACTTATAGTCAAAACTGGAAGAGCAGTCGATTCCAGGCCCAAGCTGACCCCAGCAATGATATTAGTCCCATGACCAGTCGAGCTAGCAAGAGCTAACGTCCGAACAGGCTCGTGCTTATAATCTGTGTAATATTTGGATATCCAGACAAAGATATAGGCCGTGATGATGCCAACCAACCCACATAGGGCGAAATTGAACCATGCGGATGGAGCTTGTTCAGTGTAAAGCAGCCAGCGAGTCGACTGCGAAACATGAATAATGCTGTCAGAAGAATAAAGCGTATAATTTGTTCGCAATTGCACAAGGATTTGTGTGTTGCAACATTACCGCGCCAAAGGTCAAAACAGCTAATATAATAGTCAGAGAATATCCTTTCTGAAGTACAGCCATAGGATCCTCTACCGGAGATTTCACACTAGCATCACGTGTTCCCTTGATTGATAGAATACCAATTGATGATATAATCAAGTCAAAAGAATGAACAACTAGAGGAAACAGGATAAAGCCCGATGGATCTGCGTAACAGAAAAAAATTTGAGTAAGCAACAAGCATGAACAAGAGGTTTAATAGGATCTTTATCACCACATACTTTTACTATTCTATGTATTTCCTATCTTCCTAACATCAAATTGCAAAAAAAAATAAGCTAGTCTAACAACGACGGCTAGAAATGGTCAGGAATGTTACAGAAAAATTTGACTGCAGTCAAATGTAACTTGCTAAAGGAGTCATGAAAAGTAGTCTTCCTTCAATCTTCATATAATGCATACGCAGATTAATACAACTTATATCGATATTTCAAATCCTAATGAGTAACAATGTACCCTCACATCCTCAAGGAGTGACCAAAACATACCATAAAGTGTAGATTATTCTCTATACAGAATGTAATTTATGAGCTTGAACTCTCCACACAACTCTTCTTAACTTTGCATTTCAGCAGTGCATTTAATTTTCTCAACATAAGTCAGGAACTCAAACATAGGTTATATACTGCATGAGCCAGAAGTAACTTTAAAGAGAGATGGCTCACAAACCTTCAATTTTGCACTTCTTAGCCATTGTTCCACCTAGTATCATTGCACTGATGATTTCTGCAGCTATACTTTCAAATAAATCAGCACCTCTAGCAGCACAGTCCCCCACATTGTCTCCAACCTAAAAGAAGATGAAAATAACTTTAAAAGCCTAAATGGCGAAAACATAGGTAAACCCTTATTCAACTTGCTGGGTATATATACTCTAGATTGATACATGCCCCAAACAAGGATGTCATGTTTGGACATCACAGATAATCAAGAAAGTCAAAATCAAAAAGGACAAAGATCAAATACCAAATCAGCAATAACAGCAGGATTACGAGGATCATCCTCGGGAATACCCTGCTCGACTTTCCCAACAAGATCTGCCCCAACATCAGCACCCTTAGTGTATATTCCACCACCCAACTGAGCAAATAAGGCAACAAACGAAGCACCAAAACCATATCCCACGAGAAGAAGAGGCACTGTACGAGAAAAAGAAAATTCAATCAATAAGTCTAACAATAACAAGTAAATACCTCCACTATCGTCCATGCAAATGCAAATTGTGGTCAATACGTCAAGAGACATACATATAGATTATAGGGTTGACTGAAAATCTTAGAATTGTTTGGATACCTCATCTCAATAACGATCAACACAATTCATGACATATTTAAGAAAACAATGCTCATGTCTGAAAATCATCCTTTGAAAAGATAAAAATAACATTTTGAAATTCAGTACAATGATTACAAAATATGCACACAAAATATAAATGGATTCTTCACAGACAGCAGAACAGGGGACTTACGGTCAGTAACATTCATTGAGCCTGGTGAATCCACACCCAACCAAACATAAAATGTAGAATAGAGGATGGCGATACCAATCACAGCCATACCAACAACAACCAGGGCTGAAAACCCACCAGCACGAACAGCTATCTGCATTTATATCACCAACTTAGTATTTGGAAACATGTACACGTCAGGTTATGAAAATAGATTAAATATAGAAAAACCTGCAATGCTTCTCTCGCAGAACGTCTGGCGGCACTGGAGACACGCACATTAGCACGAACTGATACCCACATTCCAACATATCCAGCAACACCTGAGCACAGAGCCCCCAAAAGAAATGCAGCAACAGTAATATAGGCAGACATCGCCCTGCAGCAAAATAGTAATATGGGTAAGCATCATTCACAACAATTCAAAAGATAAAATAAATCCTATGAATGTAATCATGTATCTGCACCTTCCTAAACCAGCAGCCTCTTGCTGGGGAGTTAAGTTACGGAATAGATATATGCAAAGAATCACAAAAGCTAGCAAAATGGCCATCTTTGATATAGTGCTATACTGCGTTCTGAAAAACCCTTCAGCTCCATCACGAATAGCATCTGATATCTATAAGTAAGAGAATTACCTCACAAATTAGAATTAAAGAAGTTTGATGAGAACAACGGAGAAAAGATGTCAACATCTTGACTAACACCACAGAATTTGAGTGAGCTAACCTCAACCATCTCTGGCGGGCCTTCATCTTTCGCAAGAACCCACTTGGTTAGATATATTGACAAAAGGAAGCTGATGATGCATACTGTGAAGACGAACACGATGATGGGAGAAGTACTTGCTCCCACGTAAAAGATCGCTCCAAAGCAGAAAAGCAGAATTATAGAAAGGACACGGACATTTAATTTCCTAAGAATCCGGAATATCTGCCAGCAAAAACAACTGAACTTTATACAATATCAAAGAAGAGGAAAACGAGATGCTCAAGAAACTAAGATGATATAGAAGGAAACCGGTTATAACATCACACAAGTTTTTTTATAAAACACATCTTAATGATCTGACGCAGCCAATAAGAAAAGAAGTCAAGAAAGAGAGGAATTAGAGTAATACCAGTGGACTATAGGTTTTACTACGCATGCTGGGAAAAGCCCTAGGCCTGTCATTGAAAGACATCAAACTGGCCTGCTCAATATCTTCATCCATCATCATGTTTTCAGACTATGGGTAGAGGGGTAATAAAATCAGTGCTATGGGGCAACTCCGCCCCAGAACTCAGACGCTGAATTTAGATACACTACAAATTTTTTCTCCAGATGCTAACAGCACATCATAAAACGAGCACAAGTTAGTCTGAAACCTCTAACTCTAGATATCTATCTTAGTTCCAGCTTCTTCAAACTTTCTCAGTAGAGTTGCCACCACCATAAACAAAATTTCTGGAAAAAAAAATGGAAAAGTATTAAGTCGTGATGGTTTCTCTTTATCTACCAACCAAGTACGAAATAGCAATTTCAAATTAGATAAAATCAGACTCATCCGAGTAAGGTTCTAGAGTAAGGTTTAGCTATATTTTTCATCATCAACCAAGACTGTAAATGCTTCTACAATCAATTCCCCAGAAAGAAAGAAAAAAGAAACGCAATAAACAAGCAACACATGAGACCCCCAAGATCTAATCGACTAAGATTATAGTGTAAGATACTAAACTTTAAAAAAAAAAAACGCAAGGGACTTTGCATTACTTCAATCGAGAAATCGTCGTTAGATCTGACTTCAGTGCTAAGAGAAATTCACATGATCTAGTCAGATAATGGATAGGCGAATCAACGAAATAAATAAAAATAAAAAAAACAAAGAAGAAGCATATGAAGAGTTTCTCCGGAAACAAACCCTAAATCGGTAGAAACAGAGAAAACAAAAAGAAATCGCGGCTCCGGTGAGTGATCAGAAGGAAACCGCCATTGGCGAAAGCTTGTCCTAGCCGAAGAAGCGCTCTCCTCTGTGTCTTTTTTTCTCCGTAAAAATCCCGAAGACTTTTCAGAGAACTTTTCCTAATTTTTTTTTTTGTTTTTTTTTTACCACTTCACACAGTGGTACAAGTCTAATTTTATGAGTTAGTGACACATCCTATCCAATGACACGCTGCCACTTAATAGCTCGAATTATATATAATTATCTAACAGACCCATAAGTTTTGATATATTTAACATATTAGGTCATCCTAGTATAATGGGCCTAGCCCGACTTATGTTTTGCTTTCGGGGCCCATGTAATCTGCAGAGTAAAGAAAGAACACCACCACTAACGTTATCAGTCCGATCACAGAGCTCGCCTAATCATCGTCGTCAATCTCCGGCGGACGCTGTACGTGATTTTTACTTTGTAATTTGTAAAGCTTACGAATTGCTTAGTCGTTTCGTAACATTATATCTTACTAAGTTTCTTAACATATTCTCTGTTTTGGTTAGGACAAGCAGAGGATGTTGATGACACTAGCCGCGGCGACGACCGCCGTTTCATTTAACTCAAAGCTTATCTTGTTTCGAATACGTTGCTCTGATTCTAACCCTAAGCGTGGCTTTGGCTCTAAAAAGGTTCTTACTTTGCTTTTGATGTTTCCTTTTGAGTCCTTCCATTAATTCAACTTATTTTATTGATTCAAAGTACTGAGATGGAATTGTGAAATCTCATCACAGGAAGAGAAAGACTCGGCATTACAGCAAAGGTATAGTTATTTTTGTTTGTTTGTTTGTTTTAGCATTCAGAATTCTCCAGTGCTGTCTGTTATATTTTCATATGGACTTGTGTGTCTGCAGGAAATCATCTTCGAAACAGTCTGTTTCTGTACCCAGAAGTAAGTATAATTTGATTTTTAAGGCATACTGTAAGTAACAGATGTTACAGCTCTTCAGTATTCGTGCCTGGCTTTTATTTTCGCTGAAGGAACTCCTCCATTTTTTTTTTGCAGAGGCACCTGGTTTGAATACTCAATTTGATGGAAAATCTGGTAGATCTTTCGATATAGACTTCGAGGAACGGCTGGAAAACATCAGAAGGTACACATGTTTTATGATTCTATTGGCTTTAGAACAATACAATAGGATTACGTAGAAAAAGGAACCTGAAACCTCTGACAATCACACTTGACTTTCAAAATTTACCCACAACGACATGATCTTCCTATGAAAGTTTGGTTCTTTTTTCATTTCTTGATTTTTTGATCATGTGTCTTGCGTTCTATTTCCCTCACCCCCTAGACATAGTCAAGATCATTGTCCACCAACTGGTATGGAATGTTTCTCTGTGACCTCTGCTCCTTTGATGAACTAGGTCAGCTCTTGAGCAGAAAAAGACGGAAGTAGTTCAAGAATTTGGTCCAATTGACTATGATGCTCCAGTCAAGTCTGACCAGAAAACAATTGGTCTTGGTACTAAGGTACACATACATAACATCTTGCAAGTGTTTATTTTGCTTTTTTTCTACAACCACTTGAAGCCTATAAGTAACATACATAACATAATGAAAATACTTGGTCCCATGCCATGACAGGTTGGAGTTGGCATAGCTGTTGTTGTATTTGGTTTGGTTTTTGCTCTTGGTGACTTTCTTCCCACGGGAAGGTGCGTTATGTGTAACATGACTCGTAAGATATTTTGATGTGATCACAGTTTTAAGTAGCTTTACTATAATGAAGGCAGCTTCAAGTCCAAGTCATAACTTTGTCATTTACACCATGTTACTGCTTGTCATTTTTTTTCCTTTCATTCCAGTTTGTAATTGTATTTGTAAAGTTTCTGATGACATCATATGAGTTGGTTTCCGTGATTCACATTTTTGCCATACCAAGTCACGTTGTCAGGTAATTTAGCCGGTCTCATTTTGAACAAGTTTGTTTTCCACTTTTCAGTGAGAGTCCAACTAAGAACACAACAGTAGTTAAAAATCAGATCTCAGAAGAAGAGAAAGCCACGCTTCAGGTAATATAAGGGGTTGATGTCTTTTTCATGAAGGCTTTGTTCAAGAACTCTGACAATTCGAAAAAAGCGAGAGACGGTGTAACATTCTTATTTTATTTTTATTTTTCCAGCAAAGGCTCAAAGAGTTTGAAACAACTCTCAATGGCACTCCTAAGGATCAAACTGCTCTGGAGGTGAGTGCAGACATGTTCTGTTGTGCATACTATTATATATCTTCTGTATCGGCAATTTAGCCATTCATCTCCCTGTAGGCTGCCAACAATAATAGGGATCAACTTAAACTAATAACCAGGCAGCTAAGGATCAGGAAAATTTTGAAATGCTTTTGGTTCCAAAAACTCGTTATCTGTTTTTTTCTCATTTTCACATATTTAAAAATCCTCACTTCTATTTAAGTTTTGATTTTGTTCTTCTGGAATGAGTCTAATCTCCACATATCTTGAATTACATGAAACTTTTTCTGTTCGCTTCAACTGATTCACTGAAGTTGTTAACGCACACATAGTAAGCTGAAAACAAGTTACGCTTCCTCTTCTGACTTATTTATAATGCTAGAAAAATTCTTAAAGTTGGGGCACTATGCAGGGCGCAGCTGTGACACTGAGTGAGTTAGGAGAGTATTCACGGGCTGCTGCCTTTCTTGAGAAACTGGCTAAGGTTTTTTTCTCTCATGCTTTTATGTTTTTCTTATGTCAAGTCATTCGTTTCACAAGAACATGCTGATAAGAGACTTAGCTAATAGTGAACAAAGTGGGATTCTTGTTCTGTAGGAGAGACCAACTGACCCTGACGTGTTTCGACTGCTTGGAGAAGTAAATTATGAACTTAAGAACTATGAAGGTAGTATTGCTGCATACCGAATCTCAGAAAAGGTAAATACTCTCAAACTTCGTGGATCAAACTCTTTTTCATAGCTTTTCTCACTTGCATTAAACTAATAGTAGATACAGATTAAGATTGCCGGAAGAATTTTGTCGTGGGGACATAAGATTTGAACTTATGCCCAGTATAACTGCTACGATCATGTATATATGTTGTGAACAGAGTTAGGACAGTCAATTTTGCTATCTATAATAGCGATGTTCTACTTTTTCTTACGCTAGGTTTCTAATGGGATTGATCTTGAAGTCACACGAGGCCTCATGAACGCGTATTTAGCTGCTAATAAACCAGACGAGGTAAATCTGTTTCCATCAGATATGAATAGAAATGTGTTACCTTTTTGTCTAAGAAGCTTACTCTTAAATACTCTAAACATCTCCTTGGATCCACTTCTTTTCACTTTTGTTGTAATTCTCAGGCTGTCAAATTTCTTCTTGACACTCGTGAACTCCTGAATACAAAGAAAACAAGCACAGCAGACAGTGTTACAGATGAAACAAATCTCCCAATTCAGGTAACTTGGTTTCCTGGAAATGGGTTCTTAACATTTTATTCTGGCACTGTCTTAGCATAACCAGTTCCTTGTTGAAATAGACATCTCTTTTTGTTCCTGATGGCATATCTGTTTCATATTTTACATCCGAAGAAACCAGATACGATAATGTAACATAGTATGAAGATCTATACTTTTGTGGCTTTTATCTCTAACTGATTATAAACGTTGGGGGAAATATTTGCTCAGGTTGAGTTGCTTCTCGGAAAAGCTTATTCAGACTGGGGACATATCAGCGACGCCGTAGCTGTTTATGACCAGCTTATCACTGCTCATCCTGAAGACTTCCGAGGCTACTTGGCGAAGGTAATTTTCTCGTCCCAACCTCAAAAGAGTTGAGCTACTCAGATATACTTGCCGATAAACTCCATGTGAAATGGTGTTGTAGGGAATCATACTGAGAGAAAATGGAAGCAGAGGAGATGCAGAAAGAATGTTCATCCAGGTGAATCATATGAACTCATTAAACCTTCTTTTCATTCCAATACGGTTCCAACTGAGGAAAAAAGATATATGACACATCGCACCTAACTTATTAATGTGTAGGCACGCTTTTTTGCACCAGACAAAGCTAAGGCCCTTGTGGATAGATACTCCAAACTGTGATTACTCTCTGATTCTGTGTATATATAATGTATATGTTTTGTTTTTATGATTTTGATTTTATTACTCTGTTTTACAGATATTTCTAACCTCAGTATTTCAAGTGGTTAATTACTGAGGTTAGATAGATAGTAGATGCAAAACCAAATCAATCCGGTCTGTTTTGTAAGCAAGAACACGGCGTCGTTTGATTTATTTATTAAATGGGCACCCACTATTGTTTATGTATTTATACTTATAAACCCGTAATTTGTTCTGTTTTGTCATCTCAGCCCTAACTTTCTTTAATTGATATTAAATCCAGGCTTGTTCAAATATCATCAACGAGGCTGATTCTTTTTGTTCATCTAGTTGGGAATTCGAGTGAACATTTCGGTTCGAACCCTAGAGATACAGAATCAAGTATATTTTTTGTCGTTTCTCCCTCCCTTGTTCACACAGATCATGAGCTCAGGTTATATATTCACAGCCGGAACAACAAATCTGACGCTTTTAGATTACTAGTATTAGATAGTTTGATTATAAGGAAAACTTGTAATCCGCATAAGGATAGCCAAAACCAACGAAGAGAAGAGTTTTTTTTTCAAACCCTTGTGGATAGATATTCCAAACTGTGATCATATCGGCTTGTGAGTTACTAATACGAGTCAGATTGATATGTGAGACTACTGTACAATACAAATTGAGAATATTAAGCCGCAGGCAAAACCAAGAAGTTTAGGAACTGCTACCTAAATAATACAAAGGTAGCAAAAGGAGCTACACCAAATATGAAGACATTAAGTTCCAACTGATCTTCATATGGCTAGGCATTGAAGCTACGAAACGCAAGAGATCTGGTTTGTCAATGATTCCTGTGCGAAGCGGCTCTGTTTCCTGTTGGTTCAAGAGATGGAGGAACTTGGCAATGTTTGGAAGTACCATTTCCCGGCAATGGAGATGTAACAAAGGAACTTTTGACAAAACGCTTCCCTTTTGGATATCAAGACCTTCTGGTCTCCGCAGTTTATATGGTTTCCCAGTTGTTGGTTCAATATCAACCTGAGGCATCTGTTTCCATCTCTTGTGAACAAACCAACCGTACTTATAATCCCCTACTATTGGAGTACCAAGAGCTTCAGCGCAGTGTACACGTAGCTGTTTTTTAGAAGGTAAATTTGATCAAGAGAGAAACAAAAACATAATCTATCGCAAAACACTTAAAGAGGATAGCAAAGTTTAATAAGTACCTGATGCTTTCTGCTAGTAATAGGACGAAGTTCTAACCACGTACACCCATTGATCATAGGTCCTAATACTCTATACTCTGTTATTGCTTCTTGCGAAGCTTCAAAGCCCGAACCTTGCGCCAAAACCACCCTGTCTGTTTTACCATCGTCCAAAAGCACCTGAACACAGGTTTTTTAATCATTTTCAGATACGAGCAGTGTGTAAGCTAGCAGAGGTTATAATGAGATAAATACCTTTGAAAGAGGAGCTGAAATTAGTCCTTCTTTTTCCTTTGGAGAACCAATCACTAATGCCCAATATTGCTGATACATTGCTTCACAAGATTTGTTCCAAGCCTAGGATTGTGCAATATTTACGAGTCACTTTAAGCTCAACCTTTCCTTACTAGACCGTAGTGTGCTTGGTTCATAATTTCAGATAAGTCCTTCTTACCTTACAGCTTGAGTTTCTCCCCTTGTAATCACTGAACACTGAGTGAAGATGATCAATACTTTCTTTGGTTCGACCCATTACTAAGAGGCCACTAGTTTCCCTATCAAGACGATGTACCTAACCAATGAAAGTCAAAGAAGTCAGAAACCAAAACAATCTATCAAGATAACTTATAAAGCAAAAAAAATCGAGTTTACCAATCTAGGACCTTCATCGTTACCAAAAGACAAAGCTGCAGCTGCAAGTGCATCCATGCTGTTATGTATAGGAACATTTCCCTGAAACAAAAAAAGATAACTGAGTATGCAGCGGCTACTTAATCAACAAGAGAATGTAACAGCTTCCTCCCATGAAATCATTCTGCAGGAGCAAATAGAAAACTCTATTACCTTGACTGGAAGCTTAGGTGGCTTATTAAGAACTATAATAGCAGAGTCCTGCAGTAGATAGAAAAATAAGGTCAAAACTTGTGTATATAAGATCAACCAAAAAGAGACCAGAGTAAAACATAAGCAAATCCAGAAGAATTTCTCAAACGGGAGTTACCTTGAACCTGACAAGTCTTTGAAGATATGCGATTTCGTCTGCGTTTGGATACAAGGTTCCACTTGGTATAGTGTCATATCTCTTAGAAATCCTCATCTCAGCGATTGACACAGGCAACCAGATTTTATCTCCAACTTGCATTACCTCGCTATGCTTAATCTGCAGATAAAAGTGTACAATGCTATCACTATTCTTAAACCCAATCCACGAGAATGATCACACCAATAACAACAAAAAAGAACAGAGATCAATTGTACATTTCTCATGGGTCTAGCTCCATCTTCTTTTTTCTCTCTTGAAGCATTCCTACGATCTCGAAACTCCATTTGAACCTACCACAAAGGTAAAACTCAACCACTGCGAATATAATTTAGGGAAATTCATCTTGAAGGTCTCTTCATAGATAGAGAAAACAGTACAAATGTTAAAAATAATTTGCGGAGTCTATCTGAATCTCTTTAGACAATTCCAAAAGAAATAGTTCAATCAAAAGTTTTACCAGAGGCACTCACAAGGCCCTTTGTGAAATGAGTTTGAATAGCCTTATCATGGATTTCTTCGAAATAGTATTTGACCCAGCTTATGGCTGTGACATGGTCTTTGCTATCTCCGTCGTCTCCGTTATCAACGGCGTTTTTACCAGGTAATGGATGACCGGGGAATGGCGGCAGTGATATCAGCTGACGTGGCAATGGTCCTTGCTTCGGTTGTCCCAGATGTGCTACGTTGTTTGTCACGCGGATCACCGACGATGGCGGCGGAACGACTCTCGAGTACCGCCGTGTTACTACGGCCAGGTATATCTGACGGAAGCTTGTCTTAGCCTTCAACATGGGGTGTTTATCAGAAGACCGAAGGACTCTGTCTCTAGGTCAGAATGCCGGCTAAACGGCGGATCTTCTTCGCGCGCTACGGCCGAAGAAGACGAAGAGAGAACGGAACTGTGAAAGCTAAAATGGGCCTGTTGGACTTTCGATTCTTACTAATTGACGCATCGATCCAACTTAGGTCGTTTTAAAAAAATATTCACGGTCTTAAAATTCAGTTAAGCTTCAAGTAATTGGACAGTAAATTATTTTGTGATTTACAATTTCCCTCCCATTACCGAATTATTATGTTTAGACCAAACCATAAATTGAGAAAACAATACAAAATGATGGTACTCTGAGATAACAACTATATCCAATAGGTTTTGAACATTAACAATAACTTATTGTATTGAAAGGGTATATATCAAATCAAATATATGACTTATATTGGCTGTACCTTATTACCATCGAAATAAAAACATAAAAACAACGAATCAAACATATTACACAGCGCAGCACAAGCACAGCCGGAGAATCGTGACGCTCACAGAGCTAATACTCAATCGACCGAACAAACCGATAAATAAAATACTGACCACTATGATAGTTGTTGGTTCAAAAACACAAGAAAGAGAACATGAATGAAACCTCTTTCTCCAAAAACAACCCAATTGGGAGTATTTTTTATACTCGCTGTGGAGCGGACACAGCTTACCGAGTTTCATCCTCCAAAGCACGGAATCCAGCACTGAGATCGTCGTACAATTTCTTGAATTTTGCCACCAGTGTATCCTCCCCTTCTGCTGGGTCTTCGAACTTCTGAGACCTGTAATTTCCATATTGGATTTCAGACCATTTCATTAGAGCGCTATGTAACAAATTTACAGATAAACTGAGAGGAAAGCAACTAGTTTGCTTACACTAAACGGTAGAAAAGATCTCCCAAGCGATGCTTGATGAGAGTGTAAGTAATCTTTTGACCGTCCATTCCAGCAGCTCTCTCAACCGCCTGTGTATGACAACATTTAATGGAATTTACTGAATATAGACAAACCAATTGACCTAAATCTCCACTTAGCCTAGTAGATCATTTACGAATCATCTCATCTTATTTACCTGGTTGGCTAGGTTGTAGAAATGGATAATGTTACGCATCATCCACACAGACTTGTAGAAAGGGCAGAATTTGTCATATCTGTCAAAGATTCATCCAAAAGATTCAAATGTGAACAACCGTTGAGAGAGAAAGATAAAGAACTAAACCAAAACGAAGGAAGCCAACAAATCTTACGGTGTAAACGCGTTTTGAGCAAGGTAGTCTTCCCTCAATAGCTTAGCTGTTTCCAAGGTGATTTTGTCACCTTCTGCTAGCGCATCTTTTCCTACAAGCTGCACGCAAAGCACAATGCGCGGGTCAAACAAGTTCCTTTCAGAAAGAATTATGTGCTAAGCCTGACTTTCTTCTATAACTCGAGTCAAGTTTAGAAGCCAAAAGAATATAGTTCAAACCAATAAAATATAAATCGCTGAGACAAGAGTTCATTAGTCACGAAATTAGTAAGTGACCCGTACCTGGACAATTTCATTAAGATCGTCTTCTCTCTGCAACACCTCTCTGGCCTTTGTCCTGATGTTGATGAAATCTGGATCGAACTTCTCATAGAAAGATTCCAACGCCTGAAGAAAAGAAAAAGTAACTTTTTATATAAACACGGATTCGAGATAGTAAACCAAGATAGGTGTAAACTGAGAATACATAAGCATACCGTTGAATACTTTGAGTAGGAAATCAACCAATTAACAGAGGGAAAATGTTTTCTCTGGGCAAGCTTTTTGTCCAAACCCCAGAAGACCTGCAGAAGAAAAGAAAACCAACAAATATGGAAAAGTAAGCACTAAACACTTCAAAGTAGAGAAAAACCATGCTAATACGAGTCTGCTGCAGATCTAAAACCAAACACCATCTGGTTCCTCTCAATCTACAATGGAAGATAGGGAAGCAGCCATGAACGAAATAATCACCTGCACAATACTAAGGGTCGCAGAAGTCACAGGATCTGAAAAGTCTCCTCCCGGAGGTGAAACTGCACCAACAATTGTAACACTTCCATCACGTTCTGGTCCACCAAGACATTTTACTTTACCAGCACGTTCATAGAAAGATGCTAGACGAGCTGCTAGATAGGCAGGATATCCACTGTCGGCAGGCATTTCAGCCTAGAAAACAAAGCAAAATAGGTGTAAATAAATTGAAAAAAAAAAGTGAGATGAGGACAACAAAGACATCCATATAGGCAGCAACAGTGAAATGCAAAAGATTACCAGTCGTCCTGAAATTTCTCTCAATGCTTCTGCCCAACGGGAAGTTGAGTCTGCCATCATACTAACATTGTAGCCCATATCTCTAAAGTATTCAGCGATTGTGATTCCTGGAGTTAACATTAGAAAAATTAAAAAATGAGCATCGTAATTTAACAAATTGTCATTGGAAGTTGGGAAATGGGCTTCATCAAAAACCATTAATTCTGTATTCCTGAACATTACCTGTGTAGATTGAGGCTTCACGAGCAGCCACAGGCATGTTAGAGGTGTTGGCGACAAGTGTGGTACGTTTCATGACAGATTCCTCACGGCCATCAGGCAACGTCATTGTCAATTGTGGGAAGTCCATAAGAACCTAACTTATGAGAAACCAATCAGATCAAATGTCTGATTTGTATGAACAATTTGCAGATTCAGAATGAGAAGAAATATACCTCAGCCATTTCATTTCCTCTCTCTCCACAACCAACATACACAACAGCATCGGAGTTGGAGTACTATGTATAAAAGAACAAATTAGCTTTGGAAATTCAATATATCCAGTAATTAAGTGGAACAAACCAAAGTGTCACAACCTACCTTGGAAAGAGCCTGACTGATAACAGTTTTCCCACAGCCAAAAGCACCAGGAATGGCACAGGTTCCACCAAGAACTGAAGGGAAAAGGGCATCAAGGACACGCTGACAACAGGAAAAGAAATCAATCAACAACACACATCTTCAATTGACTATTACCGTTGTAAGAAAAATTAATTGAGCAATCACCTGCCCAGTAAGTAGAGGAGTATCGGCAGCAAGCTTTGATGCAACTGGCCTAGGGGTACGTACAGGCCAGCTCTGACATAATATCAACCAGACCAATTTAATAGGTGAACCAAATAGCTTAAAAATTTACGCTTGCAAGTAGGAAGATTAAAGATTCATGCAAACCTGAAGCATGGTGTAAGATTTCTTGATACCCTGAAATTCAAGCTCTATCACTGTATCCTGGGAAATGAAAAACACCGACAAACAACCATGAGCAACAAGCAAAAATGATCTCCAACAGCAAGTGATTACCAATTGATCAAGTTAGGCATATATTAACTCAAACGTTGAAGGTGAAGATATCCAGGAAAATAAACATTTCAAAATGTATAAATTTATCATTTTTTGGAGAGCAACTTAAACTCACCTTAAGGGAATATTGACCAGCTGGAGCAATGTAAGTAATCTTTCCCATGGCATCAGGAGGAAGGGCAACATGGTGATTCATCAAAGTGTTCTCAAAGACGGTCTGCAATCCAGAGTTGTATTTGACTATCAGAAAAAACTATCCCCAGTGTAAACAAAGGAAACACCACAGTAACTGTGTAAAATATGTTCCCTTGCCAAAAGCAGATTTAGGAGAGATCAATAAACTTACAGCATACAAGTCACCACCAGTTATCGTGTCTCCCTCGACTGCAAACAAGTTGAATTTAGTTGACCATCAAGATTAAAACCATATGAACACTTCAATAGACAGACATATGCAGTCAAACACATTACCAAATTTATTGGGCTGGAACTCCCAAGGACAATCTTTGTCAAGAGCTGGGACAGACACACCCCGAGGAATGTACACATCACCGGATATTCTCGCAATAGTCTTCAAAGGCCTCTGTGAGATAAGAAACCAAAGACTCGTGAGAAGCTACAGTCTGCCGTTTGTAATGGTAAAATAACTTCATAAACGTCAAACACTTAATGTCTGGCAAGAATATAAATCCAACTGAACCTGAATTCCATCGAAGATATTTCCTAAAATTCCTGGTCCAAGCTCCACAGAAAGTGGCTGTAATTACAGGCCAAGTTATACGTTAGCTACAGATGAATAACCCTATAGAAAGGAGAAAAGAACGAAAGCCAAGATAAAGAGAACCACGAACCTTGTGCGTTCGTAGAACAGGATCATTAACTGTTAATCCCGCTGTTTCCTCGTAAACTGATAAAAAGGAAATTGTCAAGTATTTAGTTAAGATATCTTACTTCTACAGAAGCCCAGATGCAAGTAATTAACAGATAAAATAAGGCAGTAAAGTAAATTACACTAAGAAGCACAAAGAGAAGAAACAAACCTTGGATAGTGGCAGAATCTCCTTCAAGACGGATGATTTCTCCAATCAAATTATCATGTCCAACACGAACTAACTCATACATAGCAGCACCGGCCATACCATCGGCAACAACAACAGGCCCTGAAACCTGCATCCCAATACTTGTATATTACCAATCTGATTACGAAAAAATAATTATGACAAAGAAACATGAAATCTCTGAGAACTTATCAGATCAGATCAGAAAAAAATCACAGACGAGCTACTAAACCGAGGCGGAATCAACTAAGAACTATTAGATCAAATCTAGTTCTCACCTGGCAAGCAGATCATCTATTTCATCCATCCATCACCAAAAACTAACATCGCAGAACAGGCAAAAAAATCAAATTGAAACCAGATCGAACGGAAACGGGATAATACCTTACGAACGTAACCATACTCGCTCTCCTTCTCATCGTCCTCGAAGGTCGTAAGCTTTCCTCCGTAAAACGCCGGCATTTTCTGAGCAATCAGAGATTCAAAAACTCAAATCCGATCGACCAAAATAATCGAAATTCTACCTCCTACAAAATGCCGAGATCCGATCAAACAAACAACAAAAAAGAAATCGCCAACGCCTCGAAATAGAGATCAGAGATCGAGGAATAAGAAATCAAACTCCAGGTTTCTCAAATAGAACGATTCAATAAATCAGAAAGAAACAAAAAGGATCATAGAGAGAGAGATAGAGATCCTAACCAGTGAACAGACAGGAAGAGTGGTCACAAGAAGAAGAGAGAGGTGGAGGCACGTAGATATTGAAAGAGTTGGAGAGAAGTTGATCTGATTGACAAATCGTGGAGCGATCCTGTACAGAACTCCACACGATACGCTCATAGATCTGACTTTGTCGTTAATAGCCACGTGACAATTTTATTTATTGGGCTTTATTACATCTAATTGCGGCCCAATAAGTGAGTCCGTTTAGTCAACAAAGACATACACACACGCTTGAGAATCATCTCTCTGATCAAGCCGTAAAAATCACAGAAAGTGATCAGTTTTGTTTTCTCGGGAAAAGATTTCTGAAAGTGAAAGCAAGTTTTATTTATCAAGTGGGGGAGAGAGAGATGGGAGAAATGGGGAAGGCGATGGGATTACTGATTAGCGGGACGCTTGTGTATTATCACTGTGCATATCGCAACGCAACCCTTCTCTCCTTATTCGCCGATGTTTTCATTGTTCTGTTATGCTCCCTCGCCATTCTCGGTCTCCTTTTTCGCCAACTCAATGTCTCGTAAGTTCTTTTAGACTAAATTTATCGATTCTCTCTGTTTACTGTGTTGGATTCTGTTCTTCGGTCTCTGATTCTAGTAACCGGGGAACATTATTTGGCTCGTTTGATCTGCGAGAAAGTGTGATTGCTCTCTCCATATGTTTGTCGAATTAGGGTTTTTGCAATTAGTGATGTAAATCGCAGTGTGATTGCTCTCTCCATATGTTTGTCGAATTAGGGTTTTTGCAATTAGTGATGTAAATTTGATTTGTGAAACTGATTTGCTTTAGATTTCATGTCTTCTCCCTGTGGATTTTGGTTTCTTTTGTTACAATGGTTTTTGATGCACATTCACAAACTATAAAGGCATGAACTGAAACTAAAGTCTCTTTACTTATTTTGGGTGAGAATCGGTGGTGCCTCGACTTACTTTAACATGTTTCATCTTCCTATCACTTTACTTTAATCATCCTAGAATTGGCTATGGTTTCATGATCGTCTGTTCTGTAGTGTATAATCGGTTTCAAGACCCTTGCTTTTTCAACCACATGGTTTACAACTTTATAACTCTTCTCCAGGGTACCAGTGGATCCACTAGAGTGGCAAATATCACAGGACACAGCAAGTAACATTGTTGCTCGTTTAGCTAATACCGTTGGAGCAGCAGAGGGTGTTCTCAGGGTTGCAGCAACAGGACATGACAAGAGACTTTTTGTCAAGGCAAGTGTTTCTTTAGTTACTAACTTACCATGTACAAGATTGGCATCAATATATTACCACAGAGTTTTTCTTAGAACCCTTCTGTCTTTACTCAGTTATCATATAAGTGCATTGCTGATTGTTTAACTCAGTAATTGTGTTCTATACTGAAGATGTTTCTCTTTTCCTTTCGTTTTAGGTCGTAATCTGCCTTTACTTCTTATCAGCTCTTGGGCGACTCATATCAGGTGTAACCGTTGCTTATGCAGGTAAAGCATTCACATTTCATCTCAAATTTTTACAAAGTTTCACTTAAATGTGGAAGTCGGATGAGTAGCATTACATACCAATATGTCGGATTCCATAGCATTTGTCAGAAATTGGCCATTTGGGAAACCCTTCTTCATGATTGCAAACCAATGATCTCTGACTAGTTCTTCTCCCTGAAACAGGACTATGCTTGTTCTGTCTCTCCATGCTCTGTCAGAATTCTCAATCTCTTGGAAACTGTGTGCTAAAACGAGGAAATGCTGAGATTTTAGAACAAGAAGCAAATTCTGATAAATAAAGCTGTCTAGCATTCGTCTTTATTTGTTTTTTTTACTCATGGTCACATGTTCATAGCCTCAGAGTAGCTTCACCTTATGTACACTCGATTTGTATAATGTCTGGTGGAAATTGTAATGATAATGTTTCCCTTCCACCCCATATGTAATTACAGATCCTAAATTAACTGTATTATTCTCTTCACAGTATTTACGGATCTTTAGGCATACACTGCATCAAACAAAACCGTCTGCAAAAAGTGCTATGAGGAGCGAATCTGCAAGCTAATGCGCATATATACACATGAAACTGTTATAAACATGATTCAACAAACTGTTACAAGGAAGATTACATGAAAACACAGGGCTAAGCCACAACACCTTTTCTTATTTGAATTTACATTTTCAGAACTGGATAGGATCTGATCAGTCTGTAAAAGGTTTGCTTACTCTACCCTATCAAAGAGTCTAAACTCTAAACCATGTCACGTCTTTGCAGCTGCTCTTGGTGATTCGAATCTTCAATGATTCCTATTTTTTAAAATCTACAAATCTTGAAGAGCCCGCAAAGTTTTGATATTTGTTTCATCTCTTACCCAAACACTGGTTCGACGAGTTATGGGGTCTACCCTTCCTCGTCCTCAGAGTGAGATGCAGTATTTGAAGCCACCTCCGTTTCCATTGATTGAGGCTGTACGCCTGTAATTAAAAACAGAGGCAGATCAGGTTTTAAGAGAGGCTCAAAAGACCAAAACATTCAAGAAACATTGTACCCCAAAAAAAAAAAAAAAAACATCTTTAAGACCACGCCACTGAAGTAATGCAAATATGAAATATCTAAAAGATAATTCAAACTGAGTAAGTTATTCGACAATAAGCATCGCAACAAGACAACTAACACTACAATTCAACTTCTCAACCATAAAAGAAGAAACTTGTCCCATGATCACCACAATACCTATCGAAAAGACTCTCTATGTTATTATTGATGGTGGTAACCAACTTCCATCAGTGAAATCGAAACCAGTAATAACTTTCAACAATAACGATAAGCCTAAATGTACCTAAAATGTTACAATGCCAATGCAGATAATAGATACCGCAAAAAAAGTTGGATTCTTGGTATGTAAAAACCAAAGCTTTTATAAAACCACGAATCAGATTCAGATTCATCAACAACAAAGCACATACGATCAGACAAGTAATAATATAAAAAGAACCTTTGATGAAGTAATCAGAGGAAGGCCATCCTCGAACCGATGAGAGAGAAATAGATTCTTCATCAGAGATAGGATTGGCCAGCTTCTCAACGAGCTTAGCGATCCCATGAGTCTGGGATCTAGGAGGTGGAACCCAATAAGAAGCACCGGGAACAAAAGGGAGCCAATCCGGAGCGGATCGGCGTACCATTATCCGGTGGACAGCATCTTCCAACTTATGGAGAAGAGGATCCGATTGCGACTGCGACGATGCGGCGGTATCGATCTCGTAGAGCTCACCTCTGCGGTTTGACCGTCGATTCGAGGATTGAGATCGGAAAAATACGGTTTGAGATGAAGGGAGAAGAGAAGATGCGACGAAACGGCACCGAGAGAGAGAAAGTGAAGGAGAGAAAGATCGAGCCATTGCAGAGAGATTAGGAGAAAGAACAAAAAGATGATGGGTTTGGTTGTTCCCTTTTTTCTACTCTTTTTTTAACCAACGGATAAGGAGAAAAGAGACATTAGGCAATTTCATTTCTTTTTTCACTCGTTTATTAACATAATTGGTAGCTAAGATATGATAATTGATAAGAAAAGGCTTCATGTTGATAATAATTACAGTATACACCCTTACTTTTTAACACATTCAGATAGAACTACCGAAACTCTTACCAATGAAATTTTGACAGGGAAGGAAAACAAAAAAAAAAAAAGTGTGTTCTCTTCTTTTTCTTTTTCCTCGGTTGGTTGTCCCAACAACAACAAAAAAAAAAAAAATCTCCACCGCTTTGAGAGAAAAAAGTGGGGAAGAGGAGAGAGAGAGAGTGAGATTGAGACAACGCACCAACTGTTGCGCGGCTCAAAGAGATCTCGATCGGGATCCACACGACGGAGATAGAGAGAGTGTGAGAGAGTGAGCTACGGATATGGGATCTCAGCTGCTACTTGAGTGTTGCTTCCGTTTCGTCTTCTACTGTCACTCCCACAGCTCCAACTATTTTCCTTGATTGTTTTTCTTTCTCGCCGGAAGCTTATTACAGTACACACTCTCTCAGGTGCGAATCGACGTCTTATTCGTTCCGTTTTCTCAGATTGGGTTTTTTTCTCTTGTCTTCGATCATCTACTTCATTTTTGGGGTTTTGGTACTGGTTCAATCTCTTTTGTGATTTGGGGATTTCGTTAGACGATCTGAGTTCGATTTCTGCTCAATCGTGTATGAGATGGAAATTGCTTTTAAATCCCAGAGATCTCGCTGTGTTTCAGGGATCAGGCTAATAGAGTTTGTGATTAGGGTTTTGATTTTTTCCTGGCTTTTTGGACACTATTTGGTTCCTTTTTTTTGGAAGTTAGTGGAAATAGTTGAGCAATTACTTTTGTAGATCTCGAGTGATATTAGTGTATCACAAGTTCTGAGAGTACATGTTTACTAATAGGAATGGGTTCCTGTTTTGTTCTCGCAGGGATTTGATATCCTCACGTTTCAGTACATTGTTTGTGGTGCTAATCTAGTCTCTAGCCAGTTTGAGGTTTCCTGAAGAAAAAAAGAAATTTTATATGGGTTCAAGATACGCATCTCACCAGCTTAGCAATGGGCTCTTTGTGTCTGGTCGGCCAGAGCAACCCAAAGAAAAGCCTCCAACAATGAGCTCAGTAGCCATGCCATACACCGGGGGTGATATCAAGAAATCAGGAGAATTGGGAAGATGTTTGACATTCCGACAGATGGGACTAAGTCAAGGAAGTCTGGCCCCTTAACTGGAACTTCTTCAAGAAGTGGTGCGCAATCAGGTCCAGTTCCTAATGCAACCGGTCGTATGTCTGGCTCTTTGGCTTCTGCTGGCTCAAATTCAATGAAGAAAACAAATTCTGGGCCTTTGTCTAAGCACGGGGAGCCATCAAAGAAATCCTCTGGTCCGCAATCAGGTGGTGTAACAAGGCAAAATTCCGGCCCTATTCCTATACTCCCAACTACAGGTCTCATAACATCTGGGCCAATTACCTCGGGCCCTTTAAATTCATCTGGGGCTCCCAGGAAAATTTCTGGTTCGATGAAGACAAATATGACTTCCGTTGTCCACAACCAGGCAGTAACTACCCTTGGTCCAGAAGATGACTTTTCCTGCATGAGAGCTTCCCCAAGCCTGTGCTGTGGCTGGTGATACTTATATTTGTAATGGGATTCCTTGCTGGAGGCTTCATTCTTGGAGCAGTTCACAATGCAGTTCTCCTCATTGTTGTGGCGGTCTTGTTCACAGTTATTGCTGCACTTTTCATTTGGAATATTTCTTGTGAAAGACGTGGTATCATAGATTTCATCGGTCGTTATCCTGATGCTGATCTTAGAACTGCCAAAAATGGTCAATACGTGAAGGTCACTGGGGTAAGTCTCTAACCCAAAAATTACTGGTTTTGTGCATCTAGTCTTTGCTGCTGCATTGTCATGGGAAATGATGAAATATTATTTGTTCTTCCTTCCATGGTTTTGCTATCCCTACTATGTTTATAACACTGATTCTTTTATTTATTTTTAATTAAAAAGGTTGTCACCTGTGGTAATGTTCCTCTTGAATCATCCTTCCATAGAGTTCCCAGATGTGTTTACACGTCTACTTGTCTATATGAGTACCGTGGATGGGTTCAAAGCCAGCCGGTGCTTCACATCGTCGTTTCACATGGGTTCTGAGATCAGCAGAGGTTAGTAGGGGCCTGATGATATTTAATTTCACGAAAAAATGTTCTCTTTCAGCGTAAAATCACTGAACTGTCTCTAAATGCATAAACGATGCACCTACAATACATTGCAGAGGCATGTGGTAGACTTCTACATTTCTGATTTCCAATCTGGGCTCAGAGCATTGGTCAAAACCGGAAACGGTGCAAAGGTAACACCTCTCGTCGATGATTCTGTTGTCATCGATTTTAAGCCAGGAAGCGAGCAAGCCTCTCCAGACTTTGTAAGGTGTTTGGGTAAAAGGAATCTAGCCAATGATGATCAAATAATGCGGCTTAAAGAAGGGTATGAAACCACAACTTGATGAAAAGAATGATAAAAGATTAACAGAGTTGCTAAAAATTATGTTGGTCTCTGTGATGCTTCTTCCGCTTGCAGGTATATCAAAGAAGGAAGCACAGTAAGTGTGATTGGAGTGGTTCAGAGAAACGATAACGTGTTGATGATAGTTCCAACGACAGAACCATTAGCAGCTGGTTGGCAATGGAGTAAATGCACATTCCCTGCAAGTCTTGAAGGAATTGTATTGAGATGCGAAGATTCGTCCAACGTAGATGCAATTCCTGTCTGATGCGGTAGTAGTAAGTCTTTCTTTTCAAACTTCCACGATTGGTAGACGAAAATCTCACTGTTCCACTTCGGCTTCATCAATATTTTTCATGAAATCTGAAATGTGTTCTTGGTTGGTGGCTTTTCGCTCTCTACTAATGATGATTCCTTCGGTTGGTGATTTACGGTAGTGTTTTCTTTTTCTTTTCTCTTTTCCTTTAATATTTCTTATTTTTTATATCAAGTTATTATTACACTAGGATGATAATGATGGATGTGGATTTCTTTTCTATGACTTAATTTTGTGTTGTGGGCACTTTTCTTTGCCTGATGGTTTGTAATTGTAAAGCTCTGCTAGTTATTCTTTTTTCGACCTTATTTGTGATCTAATATAATTGAATGATCTTCGTTTGGAATGTAATGAGCCTGTTGCATGTGAATCGTGTTTCTTAATTCCTCATTATTATTCTTCCTGAGATCGAGTCTCTCCAAAAATACTACAGAAACACCTCGTCGCTCAAATGAATAGCATATAACACACCAAAGTTCAAACAACCGGAATGGCTAATTACGAACACTTTTTCTTAACTCTCATTGTATACTTTACTTACCTTCACTGCCAATTTGTACCAACAAAATCGACAACCTTTGGACTTCGGTGAAACCTGGAATTTGGGGAGCTTGCGAAAGAGTACTTTGGACTCGAAGAACCTTTGACAAACTTCAAATATGAAAAACGTGTCTCGATCCTATAAGTAATGATACAGTTATTCAGAGAGATTACAACTTAATGGAGACGAAAACACGGTTTTGTAAGTACGCGGGGGAAGAGCCAGCAAGATATAAGCTTTCTTATAACTTTGATGTTGAGATAGATTTCATCAAATGTAATGTTATTTGGATGAAAGGGATCTTTTCACCCTCCAACTTATGCGCCGCTTGCGTAAAGACGGGTCCATTCCTTGGCTGCACAGATATAGTTCACAAAGATGTGAGAGACGCCAACAACATAAGGTTTAGAAAGAAAACAAGAGCAAATGGAGTACTGAAACGAATTAAACTCTAAGTTCAGAGTTCAGATCAAATCACCTGTCTCGACAGCTTCTGCCTCATTACTCTTCCAATGCTTAGCAATGTTCTCAGACAGTGGATCATCTGGGTTTGGTGCACTCAGAAGAGCTTGAATACTTTTTAAGGATTGCGCCCATCAATAGAATCAGAAAAGCAGTGATTGCCTAAGAAACAATTGGTTTTTGGAAGGATAGAATCTAATGTAATCAGATCATATACCTTAAGAGCACTGTTCGTATTTGTAGTGCAGGGCTCCATTTGTCCTTCAGGATATCAAGACATATTCCTCCCAGCTGTACATGCAAATAGACAAGTTCCGGAGCATGTTGGTTGGTTGGTTGGTTGTGTGAATAATAAAGGGAAAGAACATAAAAAAAAAGAGGAAGGATTTCCAACAGACCTTGTCAATGTTAGGATGGTATATTGGTTGATTTCCTTGTCAATAATCTTTGTTTATTGCAAATTTGCCTATCAAAATTTTCTGGTGGGCTATTCTTTCTGTCCATTAAATTCCTTTTTAGGTATGAGGCCCATATTTATTTAAGGGCCTGTTATGAGTTATAAAAAATATATATATATATATATATATATATATAAGTTTATTTCTTTGTCTAGTAAAAGTATGAATCATACTGCATAATGAATACAGAGATGATGAATATATGAATAGTATTAAAGTACTGTACTAGACGTATACTTATTTTTATGAATTCGAGTTTCTAAGCGTGATATTCTTTTATCATTTTACTATAATTTTATTTGTATATTAACAACTCAATAAACTATCATATACGTATTCAGATAAAAATTTTACTTTTCGCTAACTCGTACTATATATATTAACATTTTTGAAGTATATTTTGGTTTATGTCCTTGAATTTTATTTTATTTAATTTGTTTTTTGTAATATTAACCCTACACATTTTCCTAAAATAACATTTCTACTTAATTAACCCCTATAGATTTTCCTAAAATAATATTTCTACTTAACTCAATTAATGGAACTATATTAATCGATCAAATTTATTTATATTTATTGCCATACACAACATGGCATCATCATTTAAGAAATCGAGAATAAATACTCAAAATTTATTTTAATACATCTTTATGATAGTTGAATGTAAATCGAGGGACTTTGAGAAACAAAATATTACATTCTCAATTATACTTATGACGAAGATAACGTTCATAAACACGATAATCCAAATTAAGAAAATCAAATTTTAGCGAATATATAATTTTGTCAGCAAGAAATACATTTATTTCTGTATATATCTCCTTTAGAAACTAAATATTGTTCTGCAATATTCTTAACAACTCAAATAGGCATACAGAAAAATCTCATGTTTATTTGTTATTTATGATGAGGATTTTAGCCATACTTCCGTCTTTCTATTTTAGTTGTTTATGTTATTTAATGTTAAATTCACTACTCTAATGTTAAATTATTTTAGTACTTCAAATAATTTAATATTCTAACTATAATTACAATATCCTCATCAAATCTTCGACTTATCAATATGTTAACTACACATGGAGATTTAATAGGAAAAGGAAACATGATATACTACACCTACACTCATAATCAGTGGCGTACTATATTACTAGCTTATATTATAACTACTTCCAAAATTGTAATATTTTTAAGATATTGTATACTTGATCACCAAGATTATTTCTACATGTTCACGCAAAGATACCCTACGATCTCTTTAAAGTTTAAACACTATAAATATGTTCAGTTTACAACATCCAATATCACCGAATACATTTCTCAATTTTCATAACAAATACGCAAAAAAAAATCACTACTCCATTGTTATTATATATGTTATTATTTGCTACTTCTTATGTGATCCCTTACTTCTTATATTTTCTTTGTTTCATATGTTAGTATATATTTCTTTGTTTTCATCCTGTCATCCGTTACTATTAGTCTATTGCTTATTATGTGATCCAACTATCATTATGATATTCACTGAATATTATTGTTATTTGTTTAGGAGATGTCATTGGACAAGTCGGTGACATTGGGGAGATCCCGGAAGCAAACAAAAAACCAGCTATTAAACTTAATTTTAAATTGAAAGATGAAAAATGAGTTTTAAGTGAATAGTTATGTATAAATATAAGCATGTAATCATTTTCTTTATATGAGATTTATAAATTTGTTTGTTTTTTTTTATGTTATAGTGACGAGATACTTGGGTGTAACTTGTAGTGTTCACTTGGTTATTCAATAAAGTATTTTCAGAATATTTTCAACCTACTTTATTAATTCAACTGATTGAATGCCAATTCACTTATTAATCTGCCTATGATTAACTAACCTGGTAATTCATGTTTGGGGTTTAGGCTAAACCGTTTAGCCCTTTAGGTCATACTTCCATATTTCATATTGTTAGTTGGTATCAGTGTCATCCTGTATAATACAAAACCTCGTATCAACTTTTTTTGTTAGGCGGCGAAAGTAAACTTTATTTATGGTTTAAATATTTACTATAAAAAAAAGCTGCTAAGGTGAAATAGCTTTTCAAGAAGTCGTTTCTTAAAATACAATTAACCTTATAAAGGGTCGCTAGCTAATTTCTAAAAATTGATATGTTACATTCCTAAAATGTCTATACCAATTTGGTTTATAATTTCCTAAGCTAATTTATATATTTAGAAATTTATAACACTTAATAACATACGCTAAAAATATATATACAATATTTTTTTCTTTTAAAAACTCTAATATTCAATAGTAACTATACTGTTTGATATGAAGAATTAAAATCTTTAATATTTATTAAGATGGTGATAAAAAAATATAAAATAATTATTTCATGGATTAAATCTAATAAATAGAAGTATTTATAATATAATTTATCTGCGGTATACTGCATAATAACTTTTATGAATATAATCTTTTTACGGGTTAAATCTAAAAAACATTAAACTTATGGGTTAAATTTAAAAATACTAAAAAATTTTAAAATATAATAATGTAAAAATAGTTCTTTCACGGGTTAAATCTAAAAACACTAAAAATATAAATTTTTAGAGCCATAAAAAATTCAATACGGTAAAAATGTAACATTATTATAAATAAAACTTAATAGTTGCTTTGTCATGTCAGCAATATACATGTGGTCAAATTTTAGAATTAACACTTAAAATACAATTATACAATCTTAAACACTAAACATATATAATGTTTAAAAAATTTTAGTTTTTCATTATAAAAACAAATATAATGTTTTATTATACACCGCGGATTAAAATCTAGTTCTTTTATATATACTAAACACGAGTTGGCACTTGGCACATGGACTCTGAAAATAATCATTAACAATTGGAAACATAACGTTGCCAAAACTCAAAAGGAAAAATTTAATAAAGTTGAGCCGCCGGGTATTGGGATACACATGAGAAGAAATCCTGAAAAAGAACTCTCAATCCATTGTCCGTTTATATTTTGTTGTAAAGCATCTTCAAATTTCTTTAGATATTTTCTTCATTTTTATAAAAAGATATATTCTTCATTAACAGTCGTCTAACAATAAACGAGGAGAATTAATTCTGTGTTTTGTCGACATATATAACTATATAAGGATAGTTATCTCAAAGTGCATGTGTCTGAATTATTTCGAATTATATCTCTCAATGCTAATATGATATCTCTCAATGCTAATATGAGTGAAAACGCATATTTGTGGCTAAGTCTATATGTTCGAGTATGTGTATGATCGACTTCGATATTGTATGTGTATAAAGTAAATAAGACACATAAACTTTGTTAACGGGATTCGGTTTTTCCTACATACCCGGGACCTAGTCCAGAATAAATCCACTAAAACAAAATTGTAATTACAATTGCTATGATATCGAATCATTCTTTTCTAGATAAATAAACCATCAAAAGATCTTTCTATCTTATTGATTAGGCGACACCACACATCTTGTGTGCATCTCTTGAGAATAATTTGAATGGGGCGACACCACACATCTTGTGTGCATCTCTTGAGATTAATTTGAAGCGCGCAAGTCTTCATGAAGCGCCCTCTTGATATTTATATCAATTGCCCAATCCCTAGGGTTGACAACTTTCCTATTATACAACAAATAGGAATTGGGAGATTAACAATTGCACAACCCCTAGGATTGACAATATTCCTATTATACAACAAATAGGAATTTCCTATTATACAACAAATAGGAAAGTTTCTCTCCATGATCCCATCTTGAATCTTCCATTCAAGATGTTCATCCAGCTCAACAACCGCCACTTGGCTTGTCCAAGTCGGCCTTAAGCTTCTGTACTCAAACTCTTCAATTCAGCTTCTTGTACTACAACTGTATTAATGTCGGACTAGTACAAGAACTGCTTCAGACATTTGATACATCCTCTCATATATCTAACTGCAAGGTTCTTGATTCAACACCTTCTCTTTTCTGCTTTGTGATAATCATTTGTATTAAGTAATACCTCATTCTCTTTGTGAAGTAATACTTCATCTTCTGTGTCAATTCTTCCGGCATTTCTATCATGTAATGCATCAGCCTCTGTGTCAGTTTTGTCTTGTTTTAGTAGAGAATTCATAACATGTTCTAAGCCTTATAAAACTTCAATCAACACAACATCTTCAATCTCTCCCTTGGTGATTGAGTTTTATAATCCATGCTCCTTTTAAAACCAGCTTCAATCTCTCCCTTAATGATTGACTTTTCAATTCTTTGCATCTTAGTCATCACAATATCTTCAATCTCTCCCTTGATGACTGACTTTTCAATCTCCTTCAATCTCTGATTTTATGGTACATCATGCAATGTGTCTTGAAAGATCAAACATCCTCATTCTCCCCCTTTTTAACTTAGTTTGATACTCAATCACATTTTTAATCTCTAACCACTAGTAGAGCTCCCCCATAATATTTGCTCTTAGCTCACAACAGACTTTACATTCTCTTCTCCCCCAGCTTGAGTGCCAACTAAGTTAAAAACAACCAACATATCAATTTGACTCACCTTAAGTGTTTCAGCTTTGCACAACATCTTAACTAGTCTTGCATTATACTCGCTGTTAAACAATCTCTGTAACCCTGCAACTATCTTCTGTTGTGTTGCTCATCACTTCTCAGCCTTGAGTACTCTACTTATTTGCATGAACCATTATTCATAAGAAATTGGGTAACCTGAGATGATCCCTTCTCATGCGCAACCTTGAATACTCCTTGAAATTGTGATATAAACATCTCCACCTCATAATCGATTTAGATTTAAGTTTCTTTTTTTCTTCAATTTGCTTTCCAATATTGAAAGTCTCTTTCTCCTTGTGGTAGCAACATATCTAGTGTTACTCCTAACTCCACTTGAAAAAATACCACATACATAACAACTCTTTCCTTTCCAAAGTGTTACTCCTAACTCCACTTGAAAATTCTTCACACCATGAGCCAAGCTTGTTTTCTTCTAGCAAAATCTCTTTAAAACCCTTTGACTGAACTTTTCTTCCCATGACAACTTCTCAATCAACATGCCTTGGTATAGAAAGTTTTATGTCTCAACCTCTCTCTTAGTCTCATTTTTGATCACTCTGTCTCAAAGCCTTCTCCAAAAACGCTTTTCAGCATTCTTCTTAGAAATCCTTTGGTGCATAAGACTCTGAATCAACTGTTCTGCAATATTATCATTCAACTATGTTCATGGACTCCAAATCCAGTTCTCTTTTACCAGAATCTAGTTCGACATGTCTACAGTATCTCTGCCAAATTTTATCCCATTCTGAGTTCATTTGGTCCTCTTTTTGATGTCACCACTGGAATTGGTCAAATCTGAAACTTCGAATAAACTGATTCCGGAACAGACTGAAGATGCTTGAATAAAAAGCAATTCAACCGTCAAAACTTCAATCCAACCGTTGAATCTCAAGTCCGTAATACCACAAAGCGCCTCACAAAATTTCAGCATGATCAGATTACTTTGGGATCTCCAAACCCTCTCTTGAAGTTGCTATCTTGAAACAGATATTTGTTCTCTTTCTCAGAAAAAAAAAAAAAAAAAAAAAAAAAACCTCCTCTCTTTTGATGATGTTAACTACACTATATTTTCCTAATCATATTCTGAAGAAAACTCTAGCTTTGTGACATCTTCTTCATTACATAATCAGAGATCTTGTTTAAGCCCAATAAAGCACAATATCTTTCTTGCTTTTCTAGGAATCTTTTGTAACCGCAGTCACATACATCTCTCCTTTGCACCAAGAGAACTTCCATAACAATGCTTGATCACAACCCTTGATAACTTCTCCATTCTCATGTAGTGAATCCAAAAGTTGTTCTTGTTACCAGCCACATAACTTTAACCAATTCACTTACACTAACCACATTATGCTTAATATGAGTTACTCAAACTCTGAGCACAGATTGATCCCGACCAACTTCTCTAAAACCAGTGACTATCAATTGAGACTTCAAATAATTTCCATAAAACAGATGATCCTTGTATCGGCAAGCTTCTAGTGATGATGACTTCACAGAGAACTAGAGCTATTCAAATATCTTTGTGCCTGATAACCTTAGCTCTACTTCTTCAAGTTAAGATCTTTCCCATTACCCTCTAGCTCACCACAAGTGTTGTGTTAACTAGGCTGTCTACTAGTGACTTCATCCAAGAACCTTAAGTCACTGACACCTATTTCATTGTGCAGTCATTCCCAATGGCATAAGTTCTAAAAGCAACATTAAATACCATTTTATTACATTAATCTTCTCCTTCTCTCTGATATAATCTTTCACCAAACCTTTTCTTAACTAAACCTTTGGAGAAACACAAGTCGTAGAGCCACAAACTACATGAGAGAGTCCATCTAAAGAAAAATATATTATTCTTTGAGCTGCAGGGACTCCATCAACTTGTACTAAAGCCAATTTTTTCAATCTATCTTGATACAGTCTTGATGCAGAGCATAAATGGAATAGCAATACAACCCAGAAAATCATGAAACTTGGTGACAACATCCACACTAGTCACATGAAATCACAGGAAAAAAGGGATTTGGGTTTATGGTTTGAGAGTTATAGCCGATTTCTCTTGATAGGTCAGGAATAATGTAGCCTGCAAGTCGCTAACTTTGAGAGAAATTTCCCGTCAATCCACATAGAATCACTAGATAACATTTATTTCATTGGAAAGATCTCGCTTTAAACTTTCTATAACAACTTTCAGAGCTCAAATCCAAGGTCTGTAGCCAACGCAAACGAAGAAGAAGAAACGAACCAAGAAACTGAAAAACTGTCTTGAACTTGAAACTTTTTTTTCTTTTCATCATTCTTCCTCTGAGCTACTTTCTTTGATTTAGAGATGCATCATGTTTCTTTTTTCATTATTCCTGGATTTCATGTACATGGTTCCTCTTTGCTTTACTTGAATAGCCAACCTCTTGCAATGGTAAAAGCTTGCTCTTTCCGGTGATTGTTGTACTTGAGTCTATACAAAATCTTCTCCAAAACTGATCCTCTTCTTCCCCATTCTTAAAGACATCTTTGACTCCATGATTCTATCATATCGAATTAGAAATTCAGAAACTGAAATTATCAAAGTCACCAAACCCACAATTTAAACTTTCTTCTAGTTGTCTTCAGATTGTGAGTTTGTAGACAACATTCTGATCTCATAATTGTATCAAATCAGTTCATGACTTCATCTTCTTTTAAAAACTTTGATTAAAATCTGAGATGACCTTAGTTTTCTCATAGAGAAGATCCGTCCCCAAACCCTTTAGAATGAGACCATCCTTCACTAAGGAAGCAACATGGTGTTGATAAAGTCCGGATGTTGACTGATGACATCATACAACTCCACTTGCTTTGTAACTCTAATAGGCTTCATTTGTCTATAATAGAACATCATAGAAACATGGACTACTGTCATCATCTTGATCTCGTAGATCTGCTTCAGCATGACTAACATGCCCATCTCCTTCTTTTGGCCGATTTTCCACTACTCAAATTGAAAACCACGGGAAATTTTGTTGGCATACCTACAAGATCTTCTTTGCTACAAAACGCAACAAGCTCACCAATGGAATTCCTGCAGTTTATTTCTTTGCCAGTGTGAGCTAGCAACAACATCCTCTTTCTCATCTTATCAACTAGCAAAGATAGTGACAGAAAAGTGAGCCTCTCTCTATGATTTTCTCTGGCTTCCAAGCTCGAAACCAGATCTTTATCCAAATTTCAAATTGGACAGCTCTTTCCGTCGTGGTCTCTCTTGTCACGAATCATGAATTTACAAGTTGACAATTAAGATTATTGCTTCTGATTTCTTCTTTCCTGGATGTATCAACAATCTTTATAGATTTCAATCTCTTGTCAGGTGACCTTAAAAGCTTGCTTCGAGACCGTAATAAACCGGAATTCTTCCACCAGATAATCTTTCTTCTGCAAAGCTTTGTATGATATTCCAGAGTTCTTGCAAACTCTTGCACAGATTCAATTCAAAAACACCCAACTTGGTTTTTCAACTTGAATGATCAATCCCGAAATTAACTCAGCTTCTCTCTAGAACATAATCTGAAGTTCTGAACTTCCCTGCAACTTTACGACATGTCTTTCCAATTAAAAAAACTTCTTTTCCCTTTAATGCTGCTCACATATCCTCTCTCTCTTTATGTATTCTGCCCACAGTTGCATCAATCTTTTGTTTAACTTCCTTTCAAACACAAATTTAGGAAAGTGATTACCACCATCAATCAGAAATCAACTTCTCTTGCGAGCTTCACTATCACAAAAACCTCTTCAATTTGATTGATATGTGAGATTCTCAGCCTTAACTTTCACAGAATCGACCTTTTTGCTTCTTCCTCCTTTTTTTTTTACCTCTACGATTTGATTTTAGAACCAAATTGGTGAATTTTCTTTTTCGCTCCAATCTCTCCGAGACCTAACTCGGATTTCTAACAACCAGAGAACCTCTATTTGATGAACCACCCATCAATATTTTGCTTTTTATTGAATCAGGTTTTCTCTTTCTTCCATGGAAACCCAGCAAATATTCATAACGTAGATATTTCTTTACTTCCCAATTAAGGTCGACAACACCGGCCATAGCCATGATTGTTATCTTTTCAGGAAACGCATATTCTAACATTTCCGGTCAACTCAATACTTCTTACGCCTCTCTCCAAAAACTATTTCTTTATATCTTTGTCTTCGTGAATACTCGTCCTTCTCATATACTTTCGATTTTTTGCTAGCCATAAATCCAGGACCATACCTGAAACAAGAGCTTATCTCTAACGAGCTCCGTTCTGATACCAATTGAAAACGCATATTTGTGGTTAAGTCTATATGTTCAAGTATGTGTATGATCGACTTCGAGATTGTATGTGCATAAAGTAAATAAGACACACAAGCTTTGTTAACGGGGTTCGGTTTTTCCTACATCCTGGGACCTAGTCCAGAACAAATCCACTAGAACAAGATTGTAATTACAATTGCTATGATATCGAATCATTCTTTTCTAGATGAATAAACCATCAAAAGATCTCTCTATCTTATTGATGGGGCAACACCACACATCTTGTGTGCATCTCTTGAGAATACCTTGAAGCACGCAAGTATTCATGAAGTGCCCTCTTGGTATTTATATCAATTGCCCAATCCCTAGGATTGACAACTTTCCTATTATACAACAAATAAGAATTGGGAGATTAACAATTGCACAACCCCTAGGATTGACAATATTTCTATTATACAACAAATAGGAATTTTCTATTATACAACAAATAGGAAAGTTTATCTCCATGATCCCATCTTGAATCTTCCATTCAAGATGTTCATCCAGCTCAACAACCGCCACTTGGCTTGTCCAAGTCGGCCTTAAGCTTATGTACTCAAACTCTTCAATTCAGCTTCTTGTACTACTTCTTGTACTACTTCATGTATTAATGTTGGACTAGTACAAGAACTGCTTCAGACGTTTGATACATCCTCTGATATATCTAACTGCAAGGTTTTTGATTCAACACCTTCTCTTTTCTGCTTAGTGATAATCATTTGTATTAAGTAATACCTCATTCTCTTTGTGAAGTAATACTTCATCTTCTGTGTCAATTCTTCCAGCATTTATATCATGTAATGCATCAGCCTCTGTGTCAGTTTTGTCTTGTTTTAGTAGAGAATCCATGACATGTTCTAAGCCTTATTAAACTTCAATCAACACAACATCTTCAATCTCTCCCTTGGTGATTAAGTTTTATAATCCATGCTCTTTTTAAAACCAGCTTCAATCTCTCCATTAATGATTGACTTTTCAATTCTTTGCATCTTATAAACTCAGTCATCACAATATCTTCAATGAGTAGCTAAATAATTAAAACAAATCCAACGGGACGACCAAGAGCATATTCCCGGTGGCTCGTAATTTAAAATGTGTACGTCGACCCTATCTGAATGTGCGATATCTTTGGGTTCAGTACCCTTTCCACATACTCTAATATATATTATGCAAGTATAGTCAAAACTAAAACCTGACAAAAGAAGTACTCCCTCCGTTTCAAAATATATGATGTTTTAACTAAAGCACGCAGATTAAGAAGTCTTTACTTTTAACAAATTCAACCAATCATAAACAATACTGCATAATATAAAATATTAAACTAATCTAAAAGTTGCATAGAAACTTGAAAACATCCTATATTATGAAACAAACAATTTCTCTAAAACATCTTATATTTTGAAACAGAAAGGAGTATAATAAATAATGACTCACTTTGTATGAGTCATATGTTATAACTTATAAAGTGGCTTTTAAATGAATGTTTTCACTCTATACCCAAAAGAATCAATGGATTATTGTACAAGTTATTTCAATTTTGTATACAAGTTTGTTTCACTTCACTTTACACCGAATAGAATCAATAATTTATCACACACCCACTAAAGTGACGAGGTTTTCCTTTGGCTCCTCCTATAAAAAGAAGCTCACTCTGTATACCCAAAACACACCAATATCCATCAAACACATATAACAAAAAAATGGAATTCTCAGTCACATTAGCTCTCTGCTTCACTCTCTCAATCACTTTGATCGGAGCACAAGCCAAAGTTCCCGTCGACGATCAATTCCGAGTGGTCAACGAAGGAGGCTACACCGATTACAGTCCGATCGAATACAACCCCGACGTACGTGGCTTCGTCCCCTTCAGCGACAACTTCCGTCTCTGTTTCTACAACACAACCCCGAACGCATACACTCTCGCTCTTAGAATCGGAAACAGAGCCCAAGAATCCACTCTGAGATGGGTCTGGGAAGCAAACAGAGGCTCACCGGTCAAAGAAAACGCGACGTTGACATTCGGCGAAGATGGAAATCTTGTACTTGCCGAAGCCGATGGTCGCGTGGTATGGCAAACGAACACAGCTAACAAAGGCGTCGTGGGGATCAAAATCTTGGAGAATGGCAATATGGTAATATACGATTCCAATGGAAAATTCGTATGGCAGAGCTTTGACTCTCCGACAGACACGCTTCTCGTCGGGCAGTCTTTGAAAGTCAATGGTCAGAACAAGCTCGTAAGCAGACTGTCTCCATCGGTCAACGCAAACGGACCGTACAGTCTCGTCATGGAAGCCAAGAAGCTAGTCTTGTACTACACGACAAACAAAACCCCGAAACCAGTCGCTTATTATGAATACGAATTTCTCACCAAGATAACACAATTACAGTCTATGACGTTCGGAGCCGTGGAGGATTCCGACACTACGTGGGGTCTACACATGGAGGGCGTGGACTCTGGTTCTCAATTCAACGTTTCGACGTTCCTCTCGCGGCCAAAACACAACGCGACGTTGAGTTTTCTTCGGTTAGAGTCAGATGGAAACATCAGAGTTTGGAGTTACAGCACCGCAGCGACTGCGACTGCTTGGGACGTGACATACACGGCGTTTACTAACGTCGACACTGATGGTAACGACGAAGGATCCCTGAGCATTGTTTAGGGTTTGGTCTGTGTAAGAAAGGTCAGTGTAACGCTTGTCCTAGCGACATAGGTCTTCTTGGTTGGGACGAGACTTGTAAGACTCCGAGTCTTGCTAGTTGCGATCCCAAGACATTTCATTATTTCAAGATCGAAGGAGCTGATAGTTTCATGACGAAGTATAACGGTGGATCATCGACGACGGAGAGTGCTTGTGGGGACAAGTGTACGAGAGATTGCAAATGTTTAGGGTTTTTCTACAATAGGAAGAGTTCGAGGTGTTGGTTGGGCTACGAGCTCAAGACATTGACCAAAACCGGAGATTCTTCGCTGGTTGCCTATGTCAAGGCTCCTAATGCTAGCAAGAAGTCAGCTCTTGCCATTTGAAGTCTAAATTAACTAATGTTTTTGTGAGTCGTTTTGACGAATAATAAGGCTACGTTTGTCGTTTGTTTCATCTCTTTTTCTAATAAATTATTGCTACTGGTTTATCTTACCTTTTTTAATAGCCTGTGTTGATGCTTAAGCTACATCGTAATAAAATTAAGTGAAACTCATTATTATCTACAATTCAAATGTTTTCAGATTTAGTATCATCATAAAATATTATGCTTCATTAGTCAGTGATGCAGTAGAACTTACGTGCACATAAACACTTTGTTTCTCAGAACAAGCAATAATGAAATTTGAAATTTCAATTGATTATTACAGTGAATTAAATTTAATAGCGAAATATGATTACTTAATAAGATGCGTGCTACGACGCCTTGACGCGGCGTCACCTTAACAGAGACGGTCTTCTGCCAGTTTATTACATATATAAAGTAGAGATATTACATATACATAATGTCTTTAATTAATTATATAGCCTTTTAAATATCATGCAGAGTTTTAAAACTTTACATCGTTTCCATTGTTAGCTCTTTATTTTTAAAGTCAACTTGAAAATCTGCCAGGTGTTATTTGTAGTTTATCCGTGTCAAGCAAACGCTTTCGATTGCATTACTTTTGAAAACGTAATCAATTATTGAACTTTTGAATCAAACAAAAAAAAGTTAACTATGGAACAAAAGGTACAGTATACTTAGCAGTTAGCGCTATTCTTCATTTTTCTTTCTTTTTGTCAATTGATTTAGTCTAATTAAATGGATGGTACAAAGTAAAGCCCAAACCAGAGAAATAGTGTCTATCAATACAAAATTTTAGTACAAAAATCTAGCGTTTGGAACCAAAGAGTCGGTTTTAATTAGTATGACGTGGACTCCAACATCTGGTTGTTGATGGGTTGGTACTGTGACAAATTGTTGTTATATATCGAGCATGCCCATAAACATTTGTTACTATGAAACATTGGTACAATTGGAGCTTAAGTAGATACACATGCATAGCTATGAGTTAATTAGTTTCTAGATCTCATCTCCAGACAATGCCTTTTTGGGGTGGTTTGGTTCTCAAGTGATGCCTCTCTAAAGAGGCGGCTTATCTCGTCCTCACGCTTTAGTATGTGATTGATTATAGGCTTTTGTAATTGTTTTGTCGGTGGAAATGGTAAATAATATGGGTTGGTTTTGATTGGCATGTTAGTCAGGCTGCGCAATGAATATATATTTTTATTTTCTCATAACAGTTGGTCGGTATTATTGTATCTGTGTCGTAATACTCTCGCATGTAAGCAGTCTAACAAAAAATAGTATTTTTAACGGTTTTTTTTGTTCCTATGATAATATGCGTTATGTCTATGTGGATATATTTAGTAGATAATTTCCTTTCTACGCTATCTATTCAATGCGATAATCTTAAGAGCTTTACGTACGTTGTGAGCTGTGATTAACTTGTCTTAGCTAATTTACCTAGCATCGTATAAATATTTAAAACAAAATCACATGTTAAAATTCATTTTCATGAGTCAAACTTTTTTTTGGAATCCCCACAAATTTTCAGAACAAAAAAAAGAGAAACTCTTTTGGGAATATTGTTTTTCATCTAATTAGCAACTTAAGCTTAACAAATTATCATCTACTTAAAAACTTAATGTTTTTGTTACTTACGTCATTAATTATACTTTTATGGGATATGCTAAATACAAGTTGGCACATGGACCCAGAATAAAATGTTGCTAAAAATAATTTAAAACAAAAATATATAGCCGTCGAGTAAGACCCTGTTACCCCACACACCTGGCAAGCCGCCGGGTATTGGGACACACATGAACACCAAAGATCCTATCTGGACCATTACATATACAGTATTTAATTCTTTATCCATTGTCCGTTTATTTTTGTTAACACCTTCAGATTTATTAATTAACCAAGTGGTCAGAATAGTACAGATTTATATCAGAAAGACAATTAACTATTAACCTTAATTATCTTTAGATAACTATATCAAGTTGCATTTATTTGAATCATATCGAATTCTATCTATAATCTATGTGAATGCGACGTGAGTCAATAAATAATTAAGATTAACCCAACGAGACGATATAATCGAGTATGAGCATCTTCGCGGTGGGGCTCAATCATAATAAAAAGTGGTTGGTCGGGCGGTCCTAATTCAAACGCGTGATTCATTTTGTTCGATTCAATACGCAGCTCTAGTAGACTAGTACCATTTTCGTATTTATTTCACTAATGTTGATGTGCAGTGCAAGAAAGTATAATAAAATATAACTAAAAAGTAGTATTAACTAGCTTTGTAGAGAAACATATCATACTTCTGATAATAATAATTTTGTAGGTCATCAATTTGTATTAATATGGGAATAAATAACAAACTGTAATCATTGACTGGATTTTGCTAATCTAATCGTACACGGCTTAGCATTGAGATTAAGATAAGCTCTTTCTAATATGTTCGAAAACATTCAAAAAGAAGAAAAAAACTTCGAAACAAAACCAGCAAAACCAGTAGATTATAGGGAAACAAAGACCAAAAAAAGTCGTTTAAAATACTCTCAAAAATATTATTAAAGCAAAGACTTCCTTGGCTCCTATATATAGAAGGTCTCTCTGGTTACCCAAAACAAATCAATATCCATCAAACATACACATATAACAAAATGAATTACTCAATCACATTAGCTCTCTGCTTCACTCTCTCCAACATTTTGATCGGAGCACAAGCCAAAGTTCCCGTCGACGATCAATTCCGAGTGGTCAACGAAGGAGGATACACCGATTACAGTCCGATCGAATACAACCCCGACGTACGTGGCTTCGTCCCCTTCAGCGACAACTTCCGTCTCTGTTTCTACAACACAACCTCAAACGCATACACTCTCGCTCTTAGGATCGGAAACAGAGCCCAAGAATCTACTCTGAGATGGGTCTGGGAAGCAAACAGAGGCTCACCGGTCAAAGAAAACGCGACGTTGACTTTTGGAGAAGACGGAAACCTTGTACTTGCCGAAGCCGATGGTCGCGTGGTATGGCAAACGAACACAGCTAACAAAGGCGTCGTGGGGATTAAAATCTTGGAGAATGGCAATATGGTAATATACGACTCCAATGGAAAATTTGTATGGCAGAGCTTTGACTCTCCTACCGACACGCTTCTCGTCGGACAGTCTTTGAAACGCAACGGTCGGACCAAGCTCGTAAGCAGACTGTCTCCATCGGTCAACGCAAACGGACCGTACAGTCTCGTCATGGAAACCAAGAAGCTAGTCTTGTACTACACGACAAACAAAACTCCGAAACCAATCGCTTATTATGAATACGAATTCTTCACCAAGATTACACAATTACAGTCGATGACGTTCGGAGCCGTGGAGGATTCCGACACTACGTGGGGTCTACACATGGAGGGTGTGGACTCTGGTTCTCAATTCAACGTTTCGACGTTCCTCTCGCGGCCGAAACACAACGCGACGTTGAGTTTTCTTCGGTTAGAATCGGACGGAAACATCAGAGTTTGGAGTTACAGCACTGCAGCGACTGCGACTGCTTGGGACGTGACATACACGGCGTTTACCAACGACGACACTGACGGTAACGACGAGTGTAGGATCCCTGAGCATTGTTTGGGGTTCGGGTTGTGTAAGAAAGGTCAGTGTAACGCTTGTCCTACCGACAAAGGGCTTCTTGGTTGGGATGAGACTTGTAAAACTCCGAGTCTCGCGAGTTGTGATCCCAAGACATTTCACTACTTCAAGATCGAAGGAGCTGATAGTTTTATGACAAAATTTAACGGTGGATCATCGGCAACGGAGAGTGCGTGTGGGGACAAGTGTACGAGAGATTGTAAGTGTTTAGGGTTTTTCTACAATAGGAAGAGTTCGAGGTGTTGGTTGGGCTACGAGCTCAAGACATTGACTAGAACCGGAGATTCTTCGTTGGTTGCCTATGTCAAAGCTCCGAATGCTAACAAAAAGTCAACTCTTTGAGGTGTGAAAGTCATATGAAATTGTTGTGGTTTAGTAATGTCAAATTTCGTTTGTTTATCTTTTTTTTTTTAAAATGGTGTACTGATTCTCAAGCTACATCGTAATAAAGTGAAGTGGATCAATCTCTGATATACGTACGTATCTAGTACATTCACAAAGCACGATGCTTTGTCAGTACCCCCCACATGCCATGTATTATTATTATTATTATTTATTTTTTATTTTTTTTCCCGAAATTAAAATATTTAGTATTAAATAATGATTTATATTATTTCTTTTTTTTCCTATTTTCACATTATATATGAAATAAACTAGTAAATAATTTGTGTTTCTTATTTTTCTCAAAGTAAGTAATCAAATCCATTATTTCAATATACTTAAAAAAAAGAAAAGATATACAGTAGCTTACATGAATCTCTGACTGTTGTGTGTTAAAAAATTACCAAATAAAGGAAAAGGAAATAAAGTTATAAAACGCCAGGTGGACAGCAGAGTCAAAGTTGTTTGACTACCGACATTGTAAATTTAATCTGGACCGTTGAAAATACGAGTGTGAAAAGATTCGGATAGGAAGGCCCAAACATTTTTGAAATTATCTTCTAGTTGGGCTGGCCACTATAACAAAAAAGGAAATAGCAAAAAAATCTAATAGATTAATAGGAAAAGAAAAATAGAGAAATAGAAAAAAAAAGAAATAGATAGATGAATCTAACGGTAGATGTTAAAAAAAAAAAAAAAGAATCTAACGGTTAAAACAAAAAGGAAATAGGTAATCAAATCCTGACCGTCGTATACCTTATCTATATATAAATGTTAGCATAGATTTGATTATATCTGTATCTCTTCTGTTGTATATGATATATTCGGTATCTTCGGTAGTTAAGATACTCTTGTACACATTATATATTGTGACATTAATATCACAGACTCCTTACGGAGATTACATAATCTTACATGGTATCAGAGGGCCTAAACCCTAAAATCTCATAAATTTCTTTCGGGTTTACGCCGCTATCGATCCTGTTCCGCTCTCTTGTTCTTCTTCTTCCTTCTCCCTACTCTGTTCTACTCTGTTTTCGACATCCCCTGTTTCTCTTCTCTTCTTTAACTTATATTCTCTTCTTCTCTTATCATGGCCACCACACTTCCTCCCAAAAATGACAAACCATTTGGCATTTCTCAGATTCGTGCCTACATCCCTATCGTCCTTGACATGGATAAACTCAACTACGATACCTGGAGAGAGTTGTTCGAAACTCATTGTCTCACTTTTAGCATCTTGGGCCACCTCGATGGCTCCTCACCACAACCCTCAACCGATCCAGCATTGTGGAAGGAACATGATGGCCTTGTCAAGATGTGGATTTACGGAACCATTTCTGAATCCATTCTTGACACTGTCCTCAAAACCAAATGCACGGCGCGTGATTTGTGGCTGTCCATCGAGAACCTGTTCCGTGACAACAAGGAAGCACGTGCTCTGCAGCTTGACAATGAGTTACGCAATCTCTCAGTTGGCGATCTCTCCATTCACGAGTACTGTAAGAAACTCAAGACCCTCTCCGACCTCCTTGCCAACGTGGACTCCCCGGTCCCCGAATGGATCCTTGTTATGCATATGCTTAATGGCCTCAATGACAAGTTTGATTCCATCATCAATGTGATCAAACACAAAAGCCCCTTCCCCTCCTTCTCCACTGCTCGATCCATGCTGATCATGGAGGAAGAACGCCTCAAGAAGCTGATCCGCCCTAATCCCTCCAATCCGCATCATCAATCCGCCTCTGACGTGCTCTACACGGCATCTGATTCACCACAACGCTACAATAGCAACAGCAACAATAACAACCGTGGCGGGCGTGGCAGAGGACGTGGCGGACGGTTCAACAACAACAACAATCGCTCCCGCGGTGGTCGTTACAACAACAATGGCAACAACTCGTGGTCCACTCCACCACCTCTACCATCTTGGCCGTACAGTGCTCCGTATCCGTATCCGTACGGGTATCCTCCCCACCCATCTCCACAACACAACTACTACCATGGACCGTCCTACACATCGTTGCCACAACACCATCAGCCTCAACTTCACCACTCCGGCAGCCTCCTTGGACCACCTCCTAGACAACATGGCGAGTCACATCTTACCCAATCGGTGTCCTCTACTCCTCCTAGCGATCAGATCCCCACTGCTCTCTCTCATGCGTTCAACACAATGAGCCTGCAGGACCCGTTTGATCCAGCCTGGGTTATGGACACTGGTGCCACCAGCCATGTCACGCAGCAGCAAGGTAATCTACGTTCTACCTTTAATTTGAGTCCTCTTCCTCTGATTAAGGTTGGCAATGGTGCTTTAGCTCCTGTTACTAAAATGGGTCTTGGTAGTATCCCTTCCTCCTCTCGTCCTCTATCTTTACACAATGTTCTTGTTTGTCCCTCTATTATCAAAAACTTGATTTCGGTACGACGGTTTGTCACTGATAATAATTGTACCGTTGAATTTGACCCTTTTGGTTTCTCTGTTAAGGACCTTCCAACCCGACTTCCCCTGCTCCGGTGCAATAGTTCTGGTCCTCTCTATCCGGTGACACAACCCGCCGGTCACACTATGCCACTTGCACTCACCTCCGGCGCAATTTGGCACAAGCGATTGGGTCACCTTCATGATGCCTCTCTTTGTCGTTTAGCTTCCTCGTCTTCTTTTATTTCTAGTAATAAGGATTCCACATTGTGTCATGCTTGCCAACTCGGCAAACATACACGACTCCCTTTTGTTTCTTCTACTTCTAGTGTTTCCTCTGCTTTTGATTTAATTCACTCTGATTTATGGACCTCACCTGTTTCAAGTTCTAGTGGAATAAAATACTATTTGCTTTTACTTGATCATTTCTCACAGTTTGTTTGGGTTTATCCTTTAAAAAGAAAAAGTGACGTGTTTAGCAGATATTTACATTTTGCCGCATATGTCAAAACCCAATTTCGTTGCTCCATCAAAGCTCTCCAATGTGACAACGGTGGGGAGTTTACCAACCGGGCCATGCTCGATTTCTTGGCGTCTGAAGGCACCATATTCGACTCTCATGTCCTCACACATCACAACAAAACGGCAAGGCGGAACGAATGCTACGCACCATCAACAATGTTGTTCGTACCTTGCTAGTCCAGGCGTCCTTACCAATGACATTTTGGGTGGAGGCACTTCATACGGCAGTATATCTGTTAAACATCGTTCCTTCTTCTACTATCAACAATGAGGTTCCATTCTCTCGCTTACACCACAAACCAGTATCTTACTCTCATCTTCGTGTTTTTGGGTGTCTGTGTTATCCTAATCTCCTACCCGTCACAACGCACAAACTTGCTCCTCGTTCTACAGCTTGCATTTTTCTTGGCTATCCACATGATCATCGGGGCTATCGTTGCCTCGATCTCTCTTCTCGTAAGATCATCTTTTCTCGTCACGTCATTTTTGATGAAACTGTTTTTCCCTTTTCTCATCTTTCCTTCTCTCCGAAACCATTTCCACAAACAAATCACGTCCCATCCTCTCCTCCTCCTCCGATTCCAAGGCTAGTTCCTCTACTACCTCCGCAAACTCCTACACCTCCGCAACCAAACACTGCACCAAACAACCTACCTCCGCAATCAAACGTTGAGCCAAATAATCCACCTCCCACTCATTCTATGACAACCCGTAGCAAACATGGCATCACCAAGCCCATTCATCGCCTCAATCTTAACGTTTCAACTTTATCTCCCCTTCCTTTCTCTCATGTCCAGGCTGCTAAAGATCCAAATTGGAACCCAGCCATGACCTCGGAGTATAGGGCTCAAATTAAAGCTAGAACGTGGGACCTTGTTCCGCGTCCGGTTGCTACTAACATTGTTCGATGTTTATGGCTTTTCAGGCATAAGTATGATGCCAACGGAAACCTTGCTCGATACAAAGCCCGCTTGGTTGCTAATGGTCGGTCACAACAGGTGGGAGTGGATTGTGATGAAACTTTCAGTCCTGTCGTCAAGCCTGCTACGATCCGCGCCGTACTTGGCGTTGCAGTGTCTAAGGATTGGCCGCTTCATCAACTTGACGTTAAGAATGCATTTCTAAATGGTGATCTCGAGGAAACGGTTTACATGCATCAACCGCCTGGATTTGTCGATCCTACAAAGCCAAATCACGTTTGCTTGTTACGCAAGTCACTGTATGGCCTTAAACAAGCTCCCCGAGCTTGGTACCATCGGTTTGCTACATATGCCAAGAAGATCGGCTTCACACAAAGCAAATGTGACCAATCTCTCTTCATCTACTCTTGTAATAAGGAGTTGGCCTACCTCTTGCTTTATGTTGACGATATCGTTCTTACGGCCTCGTCTACTCGTCTCCTCAACTCCATCATCTCCTCGTTGCACTCCGAATTTGAGATGACTGATCTTGGTCAGCTTCACTTCTTCCTTGGCATAGCGGTATCACGAACTAAGACGGGTCTGTTCTTGAATCAACGCCAGTATGCAACTGAGATTGTGGCTCGCGCCTCCATGACTAATTGCAGTTCTTGCCTCACTCCGGTGGATACGAATGCAAAGCTACCGGCGGATGCTGGTCCTCCGGTCTCTGATCCGACATTGTACCGTAGCCTCGCTGGTGCGCTTCAATACCTTACATTCACACGCCCGGACATCGCGTATGCCGTTCAGCAAGTCTGTCTTCATATGCATGATCCTAGGGAGGCTCATTACAATGCCTTGAAGCGAATCTTGCGGTACGTCAAGGGCTCATTAACACATGGTCTTCATCTCTATCGTTCCTCTGTTGATCGTCTGGTTGCCTACTCTGACGCGGACTGGGCTGGCTGCTCCGACACTCGTCGTTCTACATCCGGATATTGTGTATTCCTTGGTGACAACTTGATCTCTTGGTCTCTTCTATGAATTACTTCTTCTTCTCTTTGATTGCTCCCTGCTAGTTTCCTTTTTTCTAGCTTATGGTTTCTATATTGCATCGTGGCATCATTTGTCCATACAATTTACTTCTCATTCTGTTATTTCAGATTGTGCAGTATGCTTTTATCGAACGTTGATGGATCTTTGTCACGCGTTTGCTCTATCCTAGGACCTAACTAGAAGAGATCAGGACTTCAGGAAGCTGTTCATCAAGGAATGGAATCTCTACTACAACGAATGGAGGAGGTACTCCGCTAACTCTCCTTTATAATTCTATCATGTGATTAATCATGTTGCTTAAAAGATCTTAGGGTTCATGTAAATTACAGTTACAGTCACCTCTCTGGCTGTTTTTTCTTTTGTTATTTATTTGGAGAAATTTTTCGTGTTGAAGGGATGGATTGATTGCATACAATTTTGTGTTTCTGGTTACTTCGCATACACCTCTTTTACTACATACAGATTGTTTTATTTAAGATTGGCTATAGCTGGTGAGGTATGATTTGTCCTGTGTCTTCACCACTCTGTTTCTGTGATGTGTACTCACTCTAAGATGAAAGATGATAATAAACTCCTCCCATACGAGTTTATTCGTATATCCTGTCCTTTTAAATAGTTTTTTCTATTGATAATTTTCAAATATTTTAGGATTTCACTTTTGAGCTTCGGTGATGTAGAAGGCTTGACGTGTGCTTTATCCAGGTTTTTGTACGTCTTTCTCTTTAGGATTTGTCAGCGATCTGTTTGCTTTTTACATACTTCGTGCATTTCGAAGTTTTGCTTCCTGAGTTTTGGACTGTGCCACTCTGAAGTGTTCAAAAACCTGGCTTTTCTGGTATTGGAATGGTAATGTTCCACATCGTCCTAGTGATTCTGGCTTTTTTTGCTTAAGCCTGATAGTCTAATACGAAGTCTTTATCGTAGATATTTCAGGTTACTAGGTGTATTTCTTAAGCTACATCTATTCCTAGCGTTTGATCCCAATTATATATGCTTGTGATGACAGCTTCTTTGTATATAAACTACTTCCTTTCATTATAGCCTTGTAGGTCTGTTGGCGCTGCAAAGGAGGCATATATGCTCCATTTAATAAATTATTGGCATCCTGGGATGGATTTGTGTTTTTTTGTTTGTCCTTTTCTGTATTGGTTACCTCTATATTTTATGGAAATGTGATCAGGTTCTCCTTATCTGTTTTTCCCTTTCTGATTTTACAGTCTGCATCTGTTCTATGGTTTAAATGTTTGAGATGAAGTCATTATCTTTGTGTATAGGAGTTTGGATCGCAAAGGCAAAGTTCTGCTTCGGCCTGCTTGCCTACACTCCCCTGTATATGTACATCTTGAGTTTGTGAGGAGGTGGCTCTTCTATGTTTGTTACTTACTAATTTGATGCGTTTGTCACGTCACTTGCTTAGTTGTTTTTTTATTTGGTTCAACGCTTTTTAGTTGATTAGCTTTTGATTAAGGTGGAGCCAATCAATATTTGTTTGAGGCCATTAAGCTGGAGTCCACCAGTAGAAAACAAACCCTAAGTTAGAAGCGTCGCCACGGTCATCATTACTTTACCCCCCGACGATCTCTGATCGGTTGCGTCTCCCTCGTCAGTCGTCATTATCTGTCATCGTATCGCGCCGCTGGTACTGTTCATATCGTTTTTCGTCTCAATATATCGTATTCTATTGTGCTGTCAAAATATTGCTGAGATCTCTAAACAAAAGCGTCACGATCACAAAGGACTGAAAATCACATGGATTTGATTAGCCAATTGCCTGAGGATTTGCTGCATCAGATACTCTTAAAACTTGCTACGAGGGATTCTGTTAGAACCAGTGTCTTGTCGACGAGATGGAGATATCTTTGGCAAACTGTTCCTGGATTGGACATCTACTTGGGTGACTTTAGTGACTTTATGGACGATGGGTTAAAGGGTTTCGTCGACAGGTTTCTAGATTTGGATAAGAAGAAACCACTCATAAACCAATTCAAGTTGGTATTTGGCGTCACGCAGTATGAGCTTGAAGGATCCAATTTCATCAACAAGTGGGTCAACTCAGTGGTTGCTCGTGGAGTTCAACATTTTGTGCTTACTGCTCATTATATGGCTTCTTATAAGAGGACAAATCATTGTCTCATAACAAAGCTTCCGGGAAGCATTTCTATGTGTGAGACATTGGTACACTTGAAGCTGGTCGCTGTAGGCATCCATAGTTTTGACTCTGTTTCTCTACCTCGTCTCGAGACAATGCATTTAAAAACGGTTTGGTTTTCGAGTGATGCGGCTCTAGAAAGGCTTATCTCATCCTCCCCACTTCTTCAAGATTTGTACATTGACGAAATTTTGAATGTGAAATTTTTACGAGTGCGGTCTCAGACACTAAATAGCTTGAGTATATGCATTTTTGACACAATTTTGAAGGTACGGGGGGTAGCAATTGATGCTCCCAGACTTGAGCGTCTGAGTCTCGAAAACGGCCAGTTTATAGACCTTGTGCTGAATAGTCTGTGTTCTCCGATCAGAGTGTGTTTTCATATCTCTTCTTTCAACGATAGCGATTTTTATGATATTAACTCATCGACGATGAAAACATTACGTCTTTGTCTAGCTTGGATATCTAAGGCCAAAAATCTTAACCTCGTTTTCTCTACCCTAAAGGTATGTATATTTTTGTAAATATATATTCATCTTCAACTCGAGAACTTATTACTACTGTTTTTTTATTTTTGTTTTTCTTGGTTTTTGCTAGGCCATGTGTGATTACTCGAGACTCCAACCGCTGCCTGAGTTCTCTAACTTGACCCATTTGAAAGTTACATTTGTTACTCTTTTTCAGTTATAGAGTTGTTAGCAACGTTTCTCGCAAGTTGCCCAAACCTAAAATCTTTACAGTTGGTAATTTTATCTTTACAAGTAAACTCTTGAGTTCTTTTTGCCCAATTACTTAACAGAACTATACATTCTCATTACATTTTTCCTTTCTTGTCGTTCATCATATGTAGTCGATTTGCGCTAACCTATATAAAGTGGACACCTCAAGATCATATGATGTACCTAAGTGTCTGCTAACATCGCTCGAGATTGTTGAGATATACACCAAGGCTGGGGGTACTGAGCTTGTCAAATACATATTGGGGAATGCAGCAGTTCTCAAGGAGCTTAATCTTAAATTCCCTTTTTGGGGACAAGCCAAATACAGGTTGCAATTTGTCGAGAAAATCCTTGCGCTTCCAAAGCGTTCTTCGGTTTGCCAAGTGACTGCCTACACCGCTCACCAAGTGTTCCCATGAAAAGCTTGGTTTTTGTTCCCATTGTCGGTCATCTGAAGACATATACCAAGTTGTCAAGCAAATTAATACGTTTCCAAGACGATCTCCGGGCTTGTTGAGTTTTCCTTCATTAGTATTGAAGCTGTTTTCTTGAGCAAACCCAAGTGTAAACCTAATTATGCTTCGTATTAGATGTTTCGAGGTTCCATACTTGTTTCGATTAGACTTTGTAGCATTTAAAATTATATTACTTTGTTATGTGATTGGTAAATGCAAGATGCCGTGATATTATTGATAACGTAGAAAACGATACATAAATATGTGATTGGTTCTCAAATTACCCGCGGTACAACGCGGAAAAATATTTTTAATTTTAAAAATTTTAAAGTTATATTATATTTATTTGTTATTTTATTATTGTTTTATTAATTTTAAAAATATAAAATTTTACAGGTATTTAATATAAGTATTCAAAGTATAAGATTTTTGTAGTGTTCTCTCCAATATTTGACTTTCTCTACAGGATTGTTTGGTTTTTCTTTTTTTCTTTGCTAAAATTATTGTTTGGTTTTTCATTTGGTGCACACGTAAGAATACAATACAGTATACGTTTACATAAATTTTAAAATGAAACGCCAAATCTTGGCCCCGCATCCAAGAAAACTAAACCCCCCAAGTAATATCGCAATGGCATCAAAGAAAAATCACAACTTTGATGTTTTCTTCAAAAACTAAACCCACAGTTTTTGATAGCATAACCATAGATCGAGGTTATATACTACGATGATGCCGTGATGTTTACTAAAAACTAACCAGTACCTTGATAGTACAGTTTAGTATCTATCAAGTTTTAGACAGGAAATCCGGATTCTTCAAGTCTTTCTAGAAAACGATAGTACAAAGAAAATTTCTTAAGGTAAAAGAAGAAATAAGTTAACCATTCATTTGTACGTAAAACAACATATAATAATATTCAAAATTTATATACTATATAGTACTGTATATGACGAACGAATATGCGAAAATCTGCACTAGACAAAGCTTATCCAAATAATAATATATCGCAATCAGCCCCATTGTACAGCACCAATTTTTGCTTCATCTGTCTCTAGTCAAGTCGCAATTAACAACTTTGACTTTTCAAACAAATACAGCCAATCAAAAACTTATAAATACCACCCACAAGATATGCATCTTCTAACAATATCATCTGATCTCATACTCGAAACAAAACCATGTCACGATTTCATATCTTATTAGTAACTTTAGCACTTGCCATTGCCACTGTTTCAGTGGTTATAGCTCATGTCCCTCCGGAGAAACAATTCAGAGTTGTCAACGATGGCGAGTTCGGCGAATACATCACCGAGTACGACGCCAGTTACCGCTTCATCGAATCATCAAACCAGAGCTTCTTCACATCACCGTTCCAACTCTTGTTTTACAATACTACCCCTAGCGCCTATGTCTTAGCTCTCCGAGTCGGACTCAGGCGCGACGAGTCTCTCATGCGCTGGATCTGGGACGCCAACCGGAACAGTCCTGTCGGAGAAAACGCAACGCTCTCGCTCGGTCGCAACGGAAACCTCGTCCTCGCTGAAGCAGACGGACGAGTCAAGTGGCAGACTAACACAGCTAACAAAGGCGTCACAGGGTTCCGAATCCTGCCCAACGGAAACATGGTGCTACACGACAAAAACGGCAAATTCGTCTGGCAGAGCTTCGATCACCCAACCGACACACTCCTCAACGGCCAGTCCCTAAAAGTCAACGGAGTCAACAAACTCGTCAGCCGAACATCTGACGTGGACGGCTCAGATGGTCCGTACAGCATGGTGCTTGATACCAAAGGTTTAACCATGTACGTTAACAAAACCGGTACGCCGTTAGTTTACGGCGGATGGCCGGATCACGATTTCCGCGGCACCGTCACTTTCGCCGTTACGCGAGAGTTCGATAACTTAACGGAGCCGTCAGCTTACGAGCTTCTCCTCGAACCCGCACCGCAACCCGCTACGAACCCGGGTAATAACCGCCGGTTACTCCAAGTCAGACCAATCGGAAGCGGCGGAGGAACTTTAAACCTAAACAAAATCAATTACAACGGAACGATCTCGTATCTAAGACTCGGATCTGACGGGAGTCTCAAGGCTTACTCGTATTTCCCAGCCGCTACGTATCTCAAATGGGAAGAGAGTTTCTCGTTCTTCTCCACTTACTTCGTCCGTCAATGTGGCTTACCGTCGTTTTGCGGCGATTACGGTTACTGCGATCGTGGGATGTGCATCGCGTGCCCTACACCCAAAGGCTTACTCGGATGGAGTGATGAGTGCGCACCACCTAAAACGACGCAGTTTTGCAGCGGAGGTAAGGGTAAAACCGTCAATTACTACAAGATTGTTGGTGTTGAGCATTTTACTGGGCCGTATGTAAATGACGGACAAGGCCCAACTTCGGTAAATGATTGCAAGGCAAAGTGCGATGGTGATTGCAAGTGTTTGGGTTACTTCTACAAGGAGAAAGACAAGAAGTGTTTGCTTGCTCCTCTTCTTGGTACACTCATCAAAGACACCAACGCTTCTTCTGTTGCTTACATCAAATACTAGTGTTTTACCGCTATATTTATTTACTGAATTCAGTGTGAAATCTTAGAGATTTAAAGAATAATGGGTGAGCTTGTAATGATTCACCGTTTAATAATTGTATCACCTTTTCATATATATATATATACTGAAAGCCACTGGCTTTATATACCATCTGTATAATACCTTTGATAATCAAAATACTATCTGAAGCTTTAAAAACGAGAGTTTTGTAGTCTAGTGGTCCTCTTGGATAGCTAGATGTATCACATTTCTTCTCCTACTCATCTGCGAAACGTCCATCCATTGGTAGTAATTTTTGACAAGTTTTGTGGTCTTTTTTTCTAATCGAAATTACACTATTCATTAGCATTATTACATTAGAAGAAAACAAAGCTTACCCTACTGCAATACATTCATCACGATCAACACTAGTTTTTTTATATATATATTTTTTTTTGCATAAAAAAAAAACCTTTTAGATTTTTCTAATTGCTAAGAGCTGGGGAAATTTGTGTTCTTATATATCTGCTAGCATTATTATCTCGGATGAAAAAGGATTTTGTATCATACAGCACTACAATGCATTGAGGGTATCGAATAAAGGTTGGGAATGTGTAGTTTAGAACGATACATAAAATTACTACATGACGTATATTGACTATATTCAATCAAATACAGGACGGAAAATTTGAGAAACGGATTCGAGAAGTTTTGCATGTAAAGTTAATAGTATTCAAATTTGGATTATTCTATTAATATTTTTTATTTTTTATTTTTTTTGTCAACCTATTGATTTTTTATATGCATATGAGACAAACACAATTTAACAACATATAATCAGTGATTTGTTTTTAAAAAGAACAAAAATCAATGATTTGCTTAAAACTTTATTGTATTAACGAGAGTATTCGAATAATCTCAGTAGAGTAATTTTATCCAAATCAATAAATCATAAATGAGCAATTGGTCCTCTTGCATAGCACCGATTTGGTTGACAAATCACAGTTTGCAGCTTGGGACTTTTCAAACGAGTACAGCCCAAGATGTTTATATATACAACCATAATATACAATTTTTAGACAATCATCTCCCTCCATTACTCAATCCCGGAGAAAGAAAAAAAAAAACACAATCATGCTTCGGTTTAATATCTTACTAATCACGGCACTTGCCATATCCTCTGTTTTGGTGGTCATGGCCCAAGTCCCTCCCGAGAAACAATTCAGAGTCCTCAACGAACCAGCCTACGCTCCATATATAACCGAATACGACGCGAGCTACCGATTCCTCGACTCACCGAATCAGAGCTTCTTCACATTTCCTTTCCAGCTCATGTTCTACAATACTACTCCTAGCGCCTACGTGTTAGCTCTCCGAGTCGGCACCAGGCGTGACATGAGTTTCACTCGTTGGATCTGGGACGCCAATCGCAACAACCCCGTCGGAGACAACTCCACGCTCTCACTCGGCCGCGACGGCAACCTCGTACTCGCTGAGTTAAACGGCCAAGTCAAGTGGCACACAAACACAGCTAACAAAGGCGTCACCGGGTTCCAAATCTTGCCCAGCGGAAACATGGTGCTACACGACAAAAACGGCAAATTCGTTTGGCAGAGCTTCGATCACCCAACCGACACCCTCCTCGTCGGCCAATCTCTCAAAGTCAACGGAGTCAACAAACTCGTCAGCCGAACATCTGACGTGGACGGCTCAGATGGTCCGTACAGCATGGTGCTTGATACCAAAGGTTTAACCATGTACGTTAACAAAACCGGTACGCCGTTAGTTTACGGCGGATGGCCGGATCACGATTTCCGCGGCACCGTCACCTTCGCCGTTACACGAGAGTTCGATAACTTAACGGAGCCGTCAGCTTACGAGCTTCTCCTCGAACCCGCACCACAGCCTGCTACAAACCCGGGTAATAACCGCCGGTTACTCCAAGTCAGACCAATCGGAAGCGGCGGAGGAACTTTAAACCTAAACAAAATCAACTACAACGGAACGATTTCGTATCTAAGACTTGGATACGACGGTAGCCTCAAGGCCTTCTCGTATTTCCCAGCCGCGACGTATCTTGAATGGGAAGAGTCATTTGCTTTCTTCTCCACCTACTTCGTCCGTCAATGTGGCTTGCCGACGTTTTGTGGCGATTTCGGATATTGCAATCGTGGAATGTGCGTCGGATGCCCCACACCGAAAGGTCTGTTAGCTTGGAGTGATAAATGCGCCGCACCCAAAACGACGCAGTTTTGCAGCGGTGGCAAGGGTAAAACTGTAAACTATTACAAGATCGTTGGCGTTGAACATTTTACTGGGCCGTATGTTAATGGTGGACAAGGCCCGATTTCTGTAGGCGACTGCAAGGTCAAGTGCGATCGTGATTGCAAGTGTTTGGGTTACTTCTACAAAGAGAAGGACAAGAAATGTTTGATCGCTCCTCTTCTTGGTACACTTATCAAAGATGCCAACATTTCTTCTGTTGCTTACATCAAATATTAGTAATGAGTAATGAGTAATCGGTGTGTTTGTAATAATTCACCGTTTTTGCTTTTGTATACGTACACAAGCGTGATATGCCCGGTCCTTATCAAGTATGATATAGTAAATATACTACGTGAAGCTCTCATTTAGATATAAAAGTTTGATGTTCGTCAAATTCGTGAGCCTTTTTATGCTTTTGTTAAAGCCAACGTCAAAAATCAAAATCCCTTATTTGTGCTTATATACTTTTGAACTTTGATCAAAATATCTTTTCTTTGACATAGGTAACGAAAGTAATTTTTATTTAAATAACTTCGGAACGACGCAAACTTTTGTTAATGTTGTCGTGGTAATTGATTACAAGGTTGCAAATCTTACAATCTCTACATCGATCTATTCTATCTACAGTATATATGTTCTACATGAATGCAATGCATATGTAGGCCAATAAATGATTTGTACGTCTCATGACTCATCGAGATCTTGTTATCCATGATTTTTTTTCACTTGTGATATTCCATCTTACTCGAAACTGGAACCACTACTTCAATCTATAGTCCTATATTTAGTCTCTAACCACGTGTATTTATGGATTAGTACACTTTAGAAAACTTTTGAATATAGGATTTATTTTTTTTTGTTTTCTTCAACAATTTCTAAAAGTGTATATATATTAGTGCAGGATAAAAGAGAATCATAGCATATTCGTTTTCTACACTGATGTTAGATACTCGTTCCCATTATAGATCATACCTTTCAAATCGATGATATTTAATGGTGGTAACCCATTGAATATTTTTGGTAATGTTGATATTTTTTCAGCATTTATATATGAAAGCACATGTATCAATCATACACACCCAGAGAGGCCACATGAATAGTATACAAACTCGTGTACGTAAATTGAAAAGTTTTCAGTGAAAACTTGATCCCCTACCTAGGACCCAAGAACGTTGTCTTATCCGGTTGTCCCAACATCTATGCATAACGAACCTATAATTATAATTTGTATACCCAAATTCTTTTTTTTTTTAATATGTTGCCTCATGCCTGAAGCCCTGAAATATATCTTATTCAAATTTTAGCTATTACTAAAAGACCACAGATTTCCTGAATTTTTTTTTTGTATAGATTTTTGCATGTAAATAATGTAATTCACTTAATAGCAAAACTAAAACTAAAGAAAAATATCCGAAAAATCCAAATGTTTCTTATCTAAACGCAAGTCACCATCACTCCCTCCCTCTCTAGATCAAGCGCCAATTTCTTTGAACAGAAGCCATGTTGCAAATTTAAACTTTTTGACTTTTCAAACGAAGACAGCCAAACGTTTAATTAGCAATATAAAACTATCTGGAAACATTGTGGTCCACGACTGAAAACGGCCAGCTCGTTTGGCAGAACTTTGACCATCCCACCAACACACTCCTCATAGGCCAGCATCTAGCACTCAGTGGATCTGACGGTCCGTACCGTACAGTATGGACCTTATGGTTCTTGACAACAAAGGTTTGGTCATGCTCATGTAGTACGTTAACAAAACTGGTCAGCCGTTACCATACGGTTGATGGAGAACACAGCGACTTTCGTGGCTCCGTTGCGTTTACCGTTACCGTTAGAAGTGAGTTCGAAAATCTGACAGAGCCGTCATCTCATGAGCTCCGTTTGGTACCAGTCCAGGCGCAGTATCACTGTATCAGTGGCTTACAACGCAATGGTGACGTACTTAAGACTTGGATCTCGTACTACGATCCCGCCACGTATGACGTATCAAATATGGGAAGAGTCTTTCTCGTTCTTCTCGCGATACTTCGTTCGTCAGTGCGGGTTTGCCGAGATTTCGGTTACTGCAACGAGGGGATGTGCACCACGTGTCCCAAATCCGAAAGGTTTGCTCGCCGCATAGCACGACGGTGTTTGGTGGACGTAAGGGTAAAACTATAATTTACTATTGAGATTGTGGGCGTGGAGCATTTTACTGGGCCTTATATAATAGTGGTAAAGGCCCAATAACGGTAAGCGCTTCCAAGGGGCGAAATGAGATTGTGATTGGCAAGGTTTTGGGCTTTTTCTACGAAGAGACAGAGAAGAAATGTTTGACATGACTGCTTGCTCCTCTTCTCGGCACACTCATCAAAGAAGTCAACACTTCAATTGGTTAATATCAAATATTAGACTTTTCACGTGATTTATTATGTTATTTTACACTGTATATATAATCTTACTTTCTTACTATAAAAAAGTTAAACGTCTCTTTGGTATTTTGATTTATGTGCCGTGTTTGTATTACGACCAAATACTGTAATAGGCCTAAGTTACGCCATTTTGAAGTGGATTATAAATAATAAATATGCAATTAATGCCTTTGTTTTGTATAAATAGCATTGAGAGACAACTGGGGGAAAGTAATATCGAGACAACTCGATCGATATTGTTGTACATTTCATAATTTTTCTGTTAGTCAATGATTTGAATTGAATGGCGTGGGACCATTTTCTCTACATACGACTGGATCGGCTTACTCAGATTTCATTTTCTTGGTCGAATGAGTAATCTATAACTCTATAAGAAAGTGAAAACATAATGAAAATTAAATTATGAAGAATCAAAACCTAGGAGAGTAGGTGGTAATGGGATTTCTATAGTAAAATAAGGAATCCTTCCTTTAACCACAAAAGTTATGCTATCATTTGAAAAATAAAAACTATTCAAACAACCCTTGAATAATGGATATTCACCTTAGTTTATTAGATGGGTTATCATCTCCTTATAGTTTATAACGATTGGTCAGTGCCTCAGTGGCAGCCAAAAAAAGGACTATCCTTAATCTTAATTAAGTAGACAACAATTTACTAATAGAGAAATACTAAGGGGTATTAGCATAACAATTCTGCAGATGACAAATCTTTAATTAAGCATATGCAAGCGTCCATCGCAGATCTTTCCGATTGGGATCTCCATAGATTTTCTGTTAGGTGATAGAATCACATTTGTTTTAATAAAATTTTATAATCAGACGAGGTCCATTGGGCTTTATTTATGGGCCTATTTATTTTTAGATCAATCGATTTCTGTTTTTTTTTTTTTTACATGCACAGAGAAAACGCTTGCATACGTAAATATAAAATACTGTTTGATATTTCTAATGGATCATACTTAATACTTTAAGACAAACTTTATGCCTAACAAAGAAAAAAAACAGTGTTGAGCTATATTTCTACACGAATTAGCATTTATTTAACTATTGTTTTTTTCTTTTGCTACACATAATATTAGGGTGGCAATATTCGATTGACAATGATTGCTAAGCTGAATGGAAACATGATTTTAATGTTTAATGGCAACAAATATTTAAATAAAGTAAATAGTAAACCATTCTTAAATGCTAATCGTACAAGATTAAAGGAAGAGAAAATAATTTGATAGGTCTACCGATGGAAAAAGAAAGAACTAAAGCACTCTTACGGGTCCCATCTCCTGTCTCCCTCATCTATCACTTAACTTGATAATACCAAAACTAATCATCTAATCAATTTGCATTTTACTTAATTTGTTAAATTTGTAATATATCTACGTTTTAAGTTTGTTTGGTTTGAAATAACTCTCAAAACTAGTCACTTTACTTTCGACTAAAAACGAACTTAGTTATAAAAAATCATTTATTCGAGGTTATTAAATTATAGAACACTAGATTTTGCTGACAAGAAAAAAATAAAACAATAATAGAACAATAGCTTTTAGTTTTTTTTTTTTCTTTTTTACCGCTTGATTTGATGCTCCGTGTGTGTCTAAATATGTATATTCCCATCAAATAATTTACGCGAGAATATAATAAGATTATTTCCAATTAGTGTAGAAATTTTTCTAAAGTTTTCCCCCACCATCATTGACATAGTTTCTCTATATTCCCCCTCTTCTTCTCCTTCCAAGACCCATAAAAAAATAAATCAATTTTTTTTTATGAATAATCTCCTAGTAGCTATGAGGTGATTATATCAAGATAACCATCATCGATCGATCTACCATGGCTAGTAGTAGCAACAAAAGCAAAGGCATAGCAGATGGATTGTCGCAATCTCAATCCCAACCACAACCGCACCAACCGCAGTCACCTCCTAACCCACCAGCGTTAAGCAGGTACGAGTCACAGAAACGACGAGACTGGAACACGTTTTGTCAGTACCTGCGTAACCAGCAGCCACCAGTTCACATCTCGCAGTGTGGCTCAAACCACATCCTCGATTTCCTCCAATACCTCGACCAATTCGGGAAGACGAAGGTTCATGTCCATGGATGCGTTTTCTTCGGACAGGTTGAGCCGGCGGGACAGTGTAACTGTCCTTTAAAACAGGCGTGGGGGAGTTTAGATGCATTGATCGGACGGCTAAGAGCGGCTTTCGAGGAAAACGGAGGGTTGCCGGAGAGAAACCCTTTTGCCGGCGGCGGGATTAGGGTTTTTCTGAGGGAAGTGAGAGATTCGCAGGCAAAGGCAAGAGGAGTTCCGTACAAGAAAAGGAAGAAGAGGAATCCTATGAAGAGTCATGATGGTGAAGATGGTACTACGGGAACTAGTAGTAGCTCCAACTTGCCTTCTTAGCAAGCAAACAAAAAAAAAATCTACTATAATAAAACAAAAGTGGGATTAGTTAATGGTAAGCAATTTATTTATATAATCATTCTCTATTTAATTACCACGTACTGATCTGCAGCAATTCCACACATGTATTAAATCGATCTTGATAAAGCTTTTATCGCACACTTGAGTTTTTTACATACGAAACCATAAGACATCCTAAACTATGATCTTTTCATATATATTATATATATAGCATGTGAATCATGAGATTCATAATCACTTGCGTGACTCTATGTATGTGGGCTTAGAATGACGTATATTCTTTTCATTTTACGACACTGTAAACCCTAGAGAGCATATATACATACTAATACGCACACACACACACGAGAAAACCCTAGTTTCGGCTTATCTAAGTGTTATTAGTGCATATATGAATGTATGTACAACCGTTCTTGCAATTAGCTGGTTATTGTTTGCTCTTTGTAAAGTAGTTTCTTGTCTTGTTGGATCTTAAAATGTTTTGAGTTTTCTCCTCGAGGATTTGTAGATGCTAAAAATGTTGAAACTGCTTTTGTTTTCTCTTATATACCGTATGACAGTAAAATATATATAACATTTTCTTAAATTCTTAAATGATTATAATATTGTTCGGATTTGCAGACCTTGGTTTCAGTTATATTACTTAATCGTGTATTGAATTTAGACGGGAGTCTTAGGCTATCCTAAAACTTGTTTGAACGCTAATTTTATGTTGTAGCTAGTACTGACAAAGGAAAAAGCTAGTCAGATGTGTATTACGCCCACTGTGATGGCATTCAGTTTCTCCTTGATTAATCCGGATACATTATATTATACATTTACGTTTGCGTTTGAAATCTGCAAAGAATTCTTAGATTATAACATATAATTAATGTAAACACTAATGCGAAGTTAGTTTTTACGTTTGAAACAAACGTGGTCTAGCTAAGTATCACGGTTTTATTTACATACAAGTTCTCAGTTTGCCAGATTTGGGAAATTAAAATAATACTGAATTTGATTCATATTACATTAATATAATGTTATTATCACTCTCACTCATATGACATATGCGTTGTTTAAAATTTTCTAGAGTAATTAGATGCAAGTACTAAACTATATCCAAAAATATTTCACCTTCTTGGGCAGATATTGTTTTTCTTGAGTTAGAAGGTGTAAATTTCAAAACTAAGTACAAGTTCCCGATAATTTGTTTAATCAATTGTGGTTAAAATGGACTTGACGGTAATATTGGTTTGCGGAGCCAGTCTGTGTATAAAGCCAATAATGGAAGCGTTGCTAAGTTATGTATATTTAATCCCACTGAGAGTAAAGCTAAGTTTTGAAGCTGGAAACGAAGATGTTATTATAGAGGTTATTCGATCGAAATATGGCTACTTTCTACTAAAAAGAAAAACCTCAACGGTTGAGAATTATTAACGACTGAACGTTTGTATTGTCCATGACACAGTGCCGGCCCGACATTAACAAGTGCCTTACGCAAAAAAATTAAAAAATGCCATTTTTTGTGCTTTAGTTGCTTTAAAATTTTAAATTTTCTATACAAGGCCACAATTTTAAAGGCTTTTCACATATCTAACAAAAACAAAAGGTCTTTTACATATAAGTATTTAGCTCTTATACATATCTCATCCACAAAAAAGGCCTTATTGTTTAAAAGATTTATATATAAAAAAGCTTTCAAAATTAGAGGCCCGAATCCTTGGTTTCAGTGACTTTCCCTTTGGGCCGGGCCTGCCATGACAATAGTGTACAATAACGGGATTTTTTGTATTTAGTGACAAAATTTTGAAACACAACTATACGTACTTTCAAGCAAAACGCTATTCATTCAATCTAAGTTAAGGAAGTTGTTAAATAATAATGGTAAACAAGTCGTGTGTACAAACTTAAAACCAAGTCTCTGAATTTTGCATCAGCGAGGGTAAAAAGAGAGAAAAAATGAATGTTAGTTTTCTATTGGAAACCCATATTAGACCTGGTTTTAAAGTCACTGATCTCGGCTAAAAAAAGTCAAATATAGACTGGGGAAAATTGTCAACTTTTTGGAGTATGTGAGAGAAAAGTCAATAGATAATGAAATGTCCGCGACGCTTCTCTTTCCTTTGGGTCAACTCTAACAGTCCTGCTAAAATATCCCGATCTCGTCTGTGTGCTCCTTCAAATCGAAACTGGTTGAAGAACTAATCCGCCTTTCGAATGGTGACTACAATCCTTTCCGTGTATTCTCTGAACACGATCTGAAGCAAGCAACCAAAGACTACGACCAAGATCATGTCTTACTTCTTGACGACAACTATAGATTGTTTCAGGGATTTCTTGAGAACAGAGGAATTGTTCTAATCAAGAAAACGAACGATCATGATGAGCTCGTGGAATATTGCGCAAGGGAAATCGCTATAGCTGCATACGTTAGTACGAACAGGAATCTGGTGAAGCTTCTTGGTTTTTGTTTGGAGAGCAAGGTACCGATTATTGTCTTTGAATATGTACCAAACGGGAATCTATCAGCTTACTTGCAAGGAGAGAAAATGATTCTACCATGCAGATGCAGGATTCGTATCGCTGCTCAGGTCGCAGCTGCGATTGTTTATCTCCATGTTGGCAAATCAAGACCTCTGATCCATAGACATGTGAAGACAGGTAACGTTTTACTGGACGATAACTTAAACGCCAAGCTATTTGATTTCGGACTTTCCCTAGAAATTCCTTTAGGTGAGACCTATGTACAAGCATTGGTTGAAGGAACAATAGGGTTTATAGCTCCAGAGTCAGTAGATACCGGAAAATTTAACGAGAAGACTGATGTTTTCGCATTTGGTGCTACGTTTATTGAGCTCCTGACTGGAAGAGAGCCTCATGATGTGTTCAATGAAGCCTCTCGTGATCTGTTTCCAAGCCTCACTCCAGCTGCAGAGTCTTCTCTAAGGCCTGTTCCTTTACCCACAAGAAGAGATCTTTTGGTGTTCTTGAAATAAAATCTGATAAAAGACGCTAAGAAAAACGCGTTAGAGGCTAGCGCAGAGCTCGCTGCAAGATGTGTTGACGTATCGCCAGAGAAGAGGCCAACGATTGAAGAAGTGGCTAAGGAGTTAAGGCATATTTAAAACATGTAATGACTTATCTTTGACCTATTTTTTTTCCAGGAAAGTTTGGATTGATCTCCATCTCAATTCGTTATCTAAAATGTTCGTTATGTTCAGAGTTTATTATGACGAACCCAAAGTCCAGAGACTACAGAGTTTTAACTTCTCAAAAGCAGAGAACTAGGGCGAAAATATTACAAAGTGAAAGTTCAAGGTTTAGCTTGTTCAAAACAAGAGACTTGTGGTGGAAAAATATGAAACGTCAAAAGTATAGGGTTTTACTTGTAAAATATAGAGAAATTAGGTGGAAAATATAATAAAGTTAAAAAGTTCAGGCGTTAAGTTGCAGTAAATGATAAATAGTTATATAATGAATTTAAAAAAAAAAAAAAGCGAACTAATGACACAAAACGGAGCCTGAAGTTGTTCATCGCCGGGAAATATGAATCTGTACGACGATGAATCTCTGAAGCAAGAAGTAATCTACCTTCACTCGCTCTGGCACCAAGGTCCTCCGACCCGAAACCCAATCCCTAGCCCTAATTTCAACCCGGTTCAACGACCCAGCAGGCCCAATTACATCCCGCCGGCGGATTTGCAACTTCTCTCTCGATATGGAGCTGTTACTCCACAGAAGATCATATCCAGAAACCCTAACAATCCTCCAATTCTCTACAATAACAAGCGTCCGAGGCCTGATTCGGGCCCAGAATGGCCTGTGAAGGAACTGCTTCAGTCTCCTTCTACGGGATCTGGATGGCCTGAACAAAGGCCGTGTAAGAAGGCGCGACCTATTACGGAGGAGGAGAAAGCGAGTTTGGCTGCGAATTTGCTTCAGAGAGATATCCATCGAACCTGTCGCGAGTTCTTCGGTAACAAATCAGGGGAAGATGATAGTGATGAAGGAGATGAGGATCAGTCGTTTGAGTTTTTGACGAGAGTGTTTGAAGAGAATAATGGGAAGCTTAAGGAATACTATGAGAAGAACACTGGGAATGGAGAATTCTGGTGTTTGGTTTGTGGTGGCACTGGAGAGAAGAGCTGTAGGAAGTTCAAGAGCTGTTTGGCTTTAATTCAGCATTCGCTTTCCATTAACAAGACGGATTTGAAAACTCAGCATAGAGCTCTTGCGCAAGTTGTTTGCAATGTTCTTGGTTGGGACGTTAACAACCCTGTTGTTTCGAGCCAGAAGGACGCTCATCAGGTTAGATTCTTCTATGCCTTGGAAGAAGTTTAGTTTGCAACTAATGTAGTCTGTGGCTTCAAAAAAGATGACTAATTTACTTGTGTGAATTATAGCTTGATAGTTCAGGTTACTATTTGGTTTTTATGATCAAAGACAAGCTTATCAGTTTATTAATATTGTTATGAGGAAAGGTTTTGATCTTATCAGTTCATTATGGTCCTTGTAGGTTTCTTGAATAGTTCTTCTGGTGATTCAGAGATACTTAAAACATTTTTTTGGTTATTTTTTTTTTTTTTTTGACAGACTGTGGGCGTAGAGGTGGTTGTGGAAGGTGCATCTGAGCTGCGTTCAGACTTGAAGATTCCTCAGGAGAAACAACGGGTCATGTCTGTTGAAGAACACGCAAAGGCTGCCTTGTTACTAATGCAACAGAATGCATCCGAAGCTTTCAAAGACATTTTTGCCAAGGATGGTACTGGTTCAGTTGAGGAGAATGGTGATGAAAATTTTTCTGAGGAGTTGGAGTTAATATCTAGAGTTTTCTCAGAGAATGTTGAGCTCAAGAGTCACTATGAGAAAAACTATGAAGGTGGAGTATTTATCTGTCTGGTGTGTTGTGCTGCGACTGATAAGAAATTGATCAAAAGATTCAAACACTGTTATGGAGTTGTTCACCATTGTACTAAAGTACCGAAAATGAAGATACGAGCTCACAAGGCTTTTGCTCGGTTTGTCTGTGAACTACTTGGCTGGGATTTTGAGCTTCTACCACGTAGAGTAATGAAAGGCGTTACCCCTCTTGCTATTTCTAATGCTAACCAGAACAATGAGAACCCGTCATCTGTGATCGAGGTAAGACACCATATACAAAGAGAACAAGCACTCTCTCTTATCCTTTTGTTTCTTTAATTGAATTGTGAATCATTTCAGGAACATATGTGCGAAGATAAAGCTGATAAAACCACAGGCCAACAATGAGGCTGAGGCATGCGTTGGTTAGTATAGACAGTACCTGATCACTTCTAATCACAGTTGTTAATACAGAACCTTAGTTATTGCTTTCATACATTTTTATTTATGTTTGATGATGCAATGAACCAGTCTTTTATGTTTTGGTTACGCAGAGGCTTAATCATATGGTTTCTCCTCTGGGGAAATCAATTTAAGAGTCAAGATGCAACAAGTTATGTTATATGGAAGGCACTTAATCTTCTTTCAGGTACGATTATTTAGTTTCCGGCATCTTATCAAACTTTTTATGACTTGGTATGATGGAGTCATCAAAGACAGTGTGTATGCGTTACTCAACTTTTGATACGAAATTTTGATTAATGAAAAAACATTCTCTTAGAGGGGGGTTTTGAACTTGTATTTTAAGGTATTTGGTGGGATTTTAATATTTTAGGATTTTGCAAGATTCTATTGATCTTTTTGAAGATGTTTTGTTATTTGTTAGAGTTTTTATATTTTTTTTTAAAATACTTTGTGATTTGGATAGATTCTCGTTTCAGATTTTCGGAGATTTTAGGATATTTTATAACAAAAAAAAATTGCAACTCAGATGACGATGATAGATGCTCTCGACTTCTCATCAATTTTTCATGAGACTGACCGTCGTTTGGAAGAAGATGAAGTTTGTAAGAGCCTAAGAAGCAAATGTTAGAGAAAAACCAAGGTGAAGTATCGAAACATAAGTAAATGATGGAGGTGTTGTCCTTTGTACGCATTGCTCTAACTTCATTCAACAGACCGTTTGCTATCTTCTCTGCAACATTCTTTGTCCCTCTTTCTCTTTCATCTGTTTCATTTGTTTTATACATAGACACTACATTAGATCTAGGTTCTAAGAAATACTACTAACAAATGTATTGATGATTAAAAAAAAATTGTTTACCTGAAGTACAAGCTGCGCAGCTTTCTTCGCTTGAGACTTCAAAAAGAGGTATGTTATGACTCTATGTACATTTCCTATGCTTGAGCGAGCCTTAACTATTTGTGACGCTGAAGTTGCTCATTTGTCGAGTCTCTTGTTCTGTTCTTCACCTGCACTTTTGTTTATATGAACTTTATTATGCTCTTGTTAGTTAGGCATGAACACTTATTAATGTTAAACCCACGCTAAATACGCTTAAACATTAGGCATGAGCAAATACGCTTATAAACAAATTGAGCAAAACGTTTATGTGTTTAACTAGTCAACTGAGCAAAGGAAATGTTTATATATGACTCTGCCAAGAGCTAGAAGATGTGACGAGGTGAGACTTTAATTTTGATTTTCCACGAAAAACTGTTTTTTCTTTTTATGAAATCCTGTAAAATACTATTTCAAAGGGTATGATTTTGAGTGAGAGTATTTTTAACTAAAAAAACAAATCAAAATCTCCTAAAATCATTCAAAGTAGTGGTTTTTTAAAAAGTTGTGATATTTTGAAAAACAGTAGATTTTAAGTAAGTTTTATAAATCATTGATTGAATAACAAGAGATTGTAAATTATTTTAAATGATTTTACATAAATCTAAGTTGAATAACATAGGATTTTTAAAAATCATCAATTGAATAACAAATGATTTTAAGAATACTCTAAAATCTACTAAAATACCAAGTTCAATACCCTCTTCTTATTTTCGCACTGAGAATTTTGGAGTACTCTAACTAAAATTTAGGATAACTAATTCATTTATCTACATAATAACCTCATAATAATTTCAACATTTCTTTTCAGAGAAGAGACTAGTTAATGTCGTAATAAAATATTCAACCATTCTTTTTTTGCATCAAAAACTGTTGTTACTGTATAAGTACAGCATAAATTAAAAAAAAAATAGTAATCAATTTCGTGATAATTAAATAATTTAATTATGTGTTGGGCTATCTGGGCCGAGCAGATGTGGGCCTTAAGCATCCCTCATCTTACCCAAAATTATTAAATTTTGTTTTTCACTTTTTAATCCAATCGATCCAAGACGGGCGGGTCAAATATTTCTTGACAAACTTCTCAGGAAACCCGCAAACAGAATAAGAGAAAACGAAACCAGTGGAGTCTGGGAAAGTCAGATCAAAATGGGGGAAAAAGAAGCTTCAAAGATGAACATCGCCATCATACATCCAGATCTTGGGATAGGTATTCACGATCTTCATCCAGTGTTCGATTTTAGTTTCCCCTGATTAATCTTCTTCCTCTCGTATAATTTGGTCCTTCTTCTGGGATCTATCTTGCTTCCGCTTCCGAGGGAGTTATTATTACCACCAAATTCTAAGATTCAAAATAACGTAATTGAGAGATCACGAACGATTTTATCAGACTTATTAGATTTGTTCGGGTCTCACAAAATTTACACTAAGTGCGTTGTTTCTTTCTGGTATATGCTGCAGGTGGAGCAGAGAGATTGATCGTCGATGCGGCGGTTGAGCTTGCGTCCCACGGTCATAAAGTTCATGTCTTTACCTCTCACCACGACAAATCCAGATGCTTCGAGGAAACTCTCTCCGGTGAGTCTCTTTTTGCTTGGTTTTCCGATAACAGATGCACATGACAGCCGAAGCTAGTCCTAGTCTATACAAAATTTCATGTTTTGAATAAAAGATGTTTGCTCTGAATAGCTACATAGAGTTTAACTCTCCATTTGTCATCTGGGTTTCTATATAGCTTTTAGGATATTATTCAAATTTGTAAGCAATGTATATCACAGTTTGAGATTTTTATTATGATTCAATGTCCTTAAACAACTATCCAGGTATCTTTCAAGTTACGGTGTATGGATCTTTCCTGCCACGGCATATTTTCTACCGACTACACGCAGTGTGTGCATATTTGCGGTGCTTGTTTGTTGCTCTCTGTGTTCTTTTGTGTTGGTCTTCGTTCGATGTTATACTTGTAGACCAGGTTTCAGTCGTAGTCCCATTGCTCAAACTTAAAAGGTCATCAAAGGTATTCCAATTTTGCTGCTTTACTCATTATATCTTGTGCTCACTTTTTACAATAGCTTTATCTTGAACTTATGTGGATATAGGTTGTTTTCTACTGCCATTTCCCGGATCTCTTGCTAGCTAAGCATACAACAGCACTTAGGCGGATGTATCGGAAACCCATTGATTTCATCGAAGAACAAACCACAGGTTTGGTTTTCCATTCCTTTCCTCTTTACTTGCATCCATCTGACAGCAATTGTTCTTATATTATCCCTTGTGGGATTGTAGGGATGGCTGATATGATCCTTGTTAACAGTAACTTCACGGCATCAACATTTGCCAATACATTTAAAAGGCTAAATGCACAAGGAAGTCGCCCAGCTGTACTTTACCCAGCAGTCAATATTGATCAGTTCAATGAACCCCATACTTATAAGTATTGTATATCCCTGAACTCCAAATTTACAGGATACTAAAGCAAGCTTCCATATGGAAAAATTACTTCTCTGCCGATTTCTATAAGTTCTTCTTTATCTCGAGCAGGTTGAATTTCCTCTCCATAAACCGCTTTGAGAGGAAAAAGAACATCGATCTAGCCGTTTCAGCTTTTGCTATGCTATGCAAACATAAGCAAAATCTGGCTGATGTTACCCTTACCGTTGCAGGCAAGTGTATTATACTTGACCTCCTTATCATTATCATATGTGCTGTTTGTATTCTAACAAAGCTCTGTTATTCAGGTGGATATGACGAGCGATTGAAGGAGAATGTTGAGTACTTAGAGGAGCTCAGAAGTTTAGCCGAGAAAGAAGGAGTTTCTGATCGAGTTAACTTCATTACATCTTGTTCAACCGCTGAAAGAAATGAACTTCTCTCTGGTTGCTTGTGCGCTCTCTACACGCCCACGGTAAAAGTCACCATCATTTTTGTTTCATCCTCCAAGTTTCAATATCATCTGATTCTCATGGTCCATTTCAAATGTTAGGATGAGCATTTTGGTATTGTTCCATTAGAAGCAATGGCTGCATACAAACCCGTGATTGCCTGCAACAGCGGTGGCCCTGTGGAGACAGTAAAGAATGGAGTAACAGGCTATCTTTGTGAACCGACTCCAGAAGATTTCAGTTCGGCAATGGCTAGATTCATCGAAGATCCTGAATTGGCGAAGAGAATGGGAGGTGAGGCCAGGAATCATGTCGTCGAATCATTCTCTGTGAAGACGTTTGGACAGAAGTTGAATCAGTATCTCGTTGATGTCGTATTAAGTCCTAAAGAAGATTGAGATTCCTTTTTTTAGTGATCATAGATTGTTCGTTAAATCATCTTCAAGTTAAAGTTAGAAATACTGGAGCTTTATTGTCAGTTCAATCATCTTTAACTTGAAGATTGGTTGTTGACAGTTTTGTTTTGTTTTCGATTTTGGTTTGTGGATATAAATTTGACGGAATAAAATCGAAATTCGAAACAGTACTCTGTTTCATATAGGCGCCAAGTCAATTGAGTCTCGGTCTATAAAATTTGTGCTTTATCGGTCTTGTATATTTATTACATGATGTGGTACTATATGGGCCAGGCCTGATTATTCTACAGAATAGATTACAATTTCCTAAACGGTGTCGTTTGGTTTACAAGGGTCTGGCTAACTTATCGCGCGTGTCACACAACAGGCAAATAATCGAAGTCAACGCCCAGGGGCATATAGAGCGCGTAACGCGCGTTTCACTTCACCAATTCGGCCAGGTTATATAGACTACAAAAATCAAAGGATTGAGTATGACAAATTTAACCAAACACAGACAATGCTGCAATATATGGGCTGGGCCGGGCGGGGCTCATTACTCCACCACATTGCGATTTTACTAAACACTGTCGTTTTTGAATATATTTCGTGCTTTCTTTCTTTTTCGTCTTCCAAATTCCAGTTTTCTTCCCTCCTTGATCCTCCTCCATCTGAGCTCGTCGTCGCCGCCGCCTCACTGTTAATCGCTGCCTTCAGTTGTATCAACATCTCAAGGTATCAATATCGTTTTTGCGCATGAAAAAGTAGTTTTTATGATTTTGTATCCCATGATTCTAATTCTCCTTTTTTTTCAAATTAATGCCCCTCTCCGGTCGACGTTTTGGTGTTTGTGCCCCAGGAGGAAGCTTCCTTTTAAATACATGCGCAAAAACGTCATGGACGCCAACAGTACCTTCGATTCTGTAATCTTTGCTCGCGTCTTCCCTTTCTCATCCTCCGTTTTTTTTATTATCGTCTCCATCTTTACCTCCTTGTGTTTTCGTGGAATTAGGATCTGATTCACGCCATTTTCAAGCACATTTGGGCTCGAAGGTTTCGCGGTACACCTCCATGTTCTCTCAGAGTAGCTTTAATTCGTCTTATGTTGATCTTCTCTGTTTGATTTCTCTGCTCGATTATACAGAAAGGGAGAGGAGCGATGCCATTGATGCTACTGAAGCTGAGGTATTCTCTATTTCACGTCACAAGATTAGAATTATTATCACTAGATACTGCTGTATGAGGTTGATTCTGTAACAGCTATGACCTTTGATACGTTCATCAAGTGGTGAAGATATCATTTGTTGATGCTAAATTATGCATTACATTTACTTCAGGTTGCTTTGGGAACAACCAAGAAGAACAGGCTTGCTTCTGGTACCCTTGTTTACTTTCTCATGTAAACTGTGAAATGAGACATGGTTAATAGTTAATACTTATGGTTATTGGTTCTCTCGTAGCCAACGCAAATGCTTTAAAGCTCAGCTGTGAACTTCTCAAGAGTTTTGTCTCAGGTCAAGTATCCATCCATGTTTTCATTTTTTAAGAAACTACTCAATTTTCTCCTTAACTCATGTCGTGATTTTAATGGGCATTGGCAGAGGCTGTGCAGCGCGCTGCTATAATCGCTGAAGCTGAGGGAATGGACAAGATTGAAGCTACTCATTTAGAGAGGATTCTTCCCCAGCTTCTTTTGGACTTTTAAGGTATGATTGCTAACAGCACATGCTTGTCCCTGCATCTTTTCGTTTTTTTTTTTTTTTTTTTTGCTTCTGTTTATGTTGATGTTGATGAACTAATGAAAGTGAAGTCTAGTTTCTTTTGCTCTTTCGTCTATAAGTACACAACGCTTAGATCATGTCATGTGTTCTTGTAGTGTATATGTTCGTTCATTGATATTTTCCTTTGTTAGAAATATGTGAAGATATTAACAGGGATTATTCCACACAAGTTATTCTAAAGATCATACTAGTACTACTAGTTTGTTTATAGGCTAGGCTAATGTGGTATTACATGATCCATGAAGAACGAGATATATGCATTTGACTTGATTCTGGATATATTCACTATGCGCTTCAGAGCTGATTCCAATGCTACCACCCATAACACACCAAGATACTTTGAAATGTAAGACGAAATCTTGCCCTTCGTCGATCTTCTGCTGTTAGAGATTTTCCTTTTCTTGATCGTATAAGGTTGACCTAATGCGGAAGAGCGAGATGTAGGAATCTTCTTACGGTATGAAAGAGCAATTTCTTTAGCCTTAGGATCTGCAGAAACAGCAAGCACTATATTAGAGCTAGTCTTAACTGAGGATACATTATCTTTCTTAGTATCCTCCACAGGTTTACGGTAATTAAGACTAAAGCTATCAATGGTAAAGTGATAGTACCTTTGCGTTCTGGAGACAAATTAGGCTCTTCTTGTTCTGAAGAGGTCTCAGCAAATGTTTTATCAGCCTTAGGTGACTCGAAATTATCACTCATGTAAGAATTACTATCACTGTCTGCTGAATGAAACACTTGTTCCTGAGACTCATAACAACGTAGATCTAAATTATTTATATCCAGGATCGATACTCCCACCGGGTAGTTACATGCTTTGTTGGAAGTACTGACATTCTCATAACTGTGATCAGATACACACTTGTCTCTCCAGCTAGTCTCAAGCACTGGCTTTGTTGAAAACGTGAAATTATCGCTATTCTCATAATCGTGACCAAATGCAGACTTCTCTGTCCAGCTAGTCCCAAGCACTGGCATTGTTGACAACTTTAAATTATGGCCATTCTCATTATCGTGATCAAATGCATACTCTTCTCTCCAGCTACTCTCAAGCACTGACTTTGGTGAAGAATATAATGGACTAGCTTCATACCAAGGTTTCGACACTTCGAAAGCACTAGAAAACGTAGGAGTTCCTTCTCTTACAAAAAATAATATATACGCATTTGTTGATAGAGCATCATCTTCGCTGATTCTTGTGACCTGCCAAGAAAAACTTGCATTTATTTAACACCATTCAGAGAGGTCTGTTTATATAACTAACTGATTAAACCACAAATCAAATAAAAATGTTATATCACACTACCTTGGCGTTATCAAACTTATGCCATGTCTCAGGAGCTGATCTCACATAAGAGGAGTAATGACCAAAAGATGCTCTATATCCAAGATGCTCCACAATGGCATAGAGATGGTATTTAGTAGAAACCTGAAAGAAGCAAAAGTATAAAACCTGTTAGGATGTTAAGACTTAAGACATGGAAATCTCAAGATTGATTTTATAGAACCAAAAGTTCACTTACTTGGGAATCTTGGTTACCGCTCATGTAAGGAAGCAAGTCCAACTCCAAAGGGAACTCGACATGTTTGGATATCTTCTTCATCATTAGTCCATCATTCTTGAATCTCTTCAGGTGGAATGCTGCGACCAATGGCAATTTATCGAGCTGAAATTGCTTCTCCTTTGAAACTTTCTCCTTACAGTTATCACAGGTTAACTGATCCTCGAGTTGTTCAACACGGGTAAAAGACTCTAGCGCGTTCAAAAGGTTATCAACATCTTCAATTTCCAGACTCCATCCGAGAGAGGTTTCTAATGTTTCAGAAAAGGAATTGCAATTGCGGCAATGAAGCTGAAAAGGAAGAGATGAAACATAATCAATATGAAAATTAATTGCTTCAACAGTAAGATTAATATACCGTACGGTAATAAATTATTAACTTGTCATACCCTACTCATGAGACGGCCACCGAAGACGTGATCAACAATGTTGACATCTTGAGAAGAGACAGAGCCAGGGCTATTATTTCTCGGAATCAAACATCTCTCTAACTTATCCAAAAACGACTGTAGAAACTCATAGGCATCTTCTTGGTTGTTTATCTGAAAGTCAGGTGAAAAATCTGTGGTGGCTTAAAGGTTAAACCATCCATATGAAGAAATCTCACCAAAAAACAAAGTATGAGGAGGGAGAAAAATAAAGAAGAAGTTAACATACGATTTAGATTATCACGAAACTGATTCGTCGTTATATAAGATCCTGAAGACTTGAGAGCAAGCTTAATATGATCTTGGAGAGCCTGCATAACACAGAATGTCTCGCTGCCACCTGAAAACCCAAAAGGAGAGATTAAGACCATGAAGAAACAGGGGTCTAAAATCAGAGCAGACAAGAGAAAAATAGGAATATTGAAAAGTACTCTGGAGTCTTACAGTTGCAAGGGTTTTGACTTTTGTATGAGCGAAGGCTCTCAAGAAGAGGCACGGTGTGAGTTAAGCATTGCAACACTGAAGCTATGAAACAACTGTTGCCTGAATTATAAAGCCCAGCACCCTAAAGAACGTTTCAAACATCAATATAATCAAACATTGGATGAAAATAAAAAAGATAAAAACAAACAAAAAGATTTAGGTTGACAGGGAAGGGAACATACAACACCGGTTGGTTCAGTGCATGGGAATGCGACGGGTTTGGTTGAATACGAGTCTCTCGTGACGTCTCGATAGAATGACAAACTATCATCGCTTCGGAGAAATTCGTTCTTGTTTGCAGACGGTGGCATGGTTTGAGAATTGAAAAACCCTGTAATCGTTTTCTGTTATTATCAAAGTGTAAACGGAGAAGGAGAGTTATATAAGTATTATATATATACATTAGGGTATCCATATCTTAAATTAACAGATAGAATAGAAAAAGGAAAGTTAACATTATTCTAGTTTTCCTATTGTTTTTAAATTTTTTTTTTTTTTTTTTCTTTTTCACGGTGTCAAAACGGAGTTTAGAGTTATGAAGTCGATCCTACCAGTAAAATCTTATCCAAACCGACCGTAAGCAATGATGACTCCTCTGATCTTTCCGACTAAATCGTGACATCTGTCTTTTATGCTAACATCATCGTCGTATGCAAAAAAGGTTACTTTGCGAGGTGCTATATAAATTAGTAGAGAGTCTTTCTTTTATCTTTATAATCTCTACTCTATGCAAACTCACGAAAATGTCTTCTTCTGCGGATGCTCTAGAGGGTGGTCGTTCGTCTCTGAAGTTGGCCGCGGACAAGTACCGATCGATCTTGAACGATGAAAAAACGGGAAACATACGGTGGAGATATGGTGGTCCTCCGATTTTTGACACCGTTGAAGATGTTGTGTTGAATGAAGTTTTATAAGGTTTAGAACATGTGGTGAAATTTCTATTAAGTGGCTGTAATGGATGAAACATGGATAGAGAGATACATCATAGATGTCACAGTTATGGTGCAATAGTTTAGACAAAGATAGTGGACAGAGCTGATACGAAGGATGAAGTATTACTTGATACATATGTTGGTATAGCAAAGCTTAAATAGCGTTTGGTGATCGTGCTGACACAGTGATTGACACAAAGCAGAGAAGAAGATAAGGTGTTGAATCAAGAACTTTGCCGTTAGATATATCAGAGGAGCAGTTCGATGTATCAAACGTCTGAAGCAGTTCTTGTACTAGTCCGACGTTAATACAGGAAGTAGTACAAGAAGCTGAATTGAAGACGGTGATTTGATTTGCATCACGTTCTGGTTCTTCGTCGGGAAGAGAAACTATCGAGTACTTAGATCAAACAGAGGGTTTTGTTGGTTCTCCTTAGGAGAAAAAGGTCGGTTATGTGAAATTGAAGAATACTCTTAAAACATATGCTCAAGTTTCAATGAGAGAGAAAGGAGAAGGTGATCAATCGGTTGGATCAAGCTTCTATCAAGAACAACTTTAATAGTAAAGCTGGTTTTGAATTTGGGAGTCATGGAGCTCATATATAAGTGGAATCATTGTTTGACTCTTCAGAAAATTTCAGGTTTTTTGGAGACAGACATGAATTTAGAGTATTGGAGGAATCGTGGAGGTTGATTCCATGGATTTGATTATGCTTTGTGACGATAATTAAAGAGTGGATTTCTAGCTATTGTGAATGGATTTCTAGCTGTTGTGATGACTAGAAAGAATGAGTTATGGTAAACGTTGGTTCGAAACTACAGATGAATTAAAGAAAATATGTGATTCAAAAGAAGCCATATGACCGTTGTGAGCTCAGGAATGAGAAAAAAAAAAAAAAAAAAAATCAGAGAGGTGGTTTGTGATCAGAATCATGTCGAGGAAGAGAGGAAATTTATCAATCTGAGTTTGGTTACAGAATCTTGGTCCAAAAATCTAGTATAATCACATCAGGCCCAGAAAGAGCCCACTTAGAGCAGGAAAATAAAACGCGAAATCCACCCATCTATAGACTTTTTCTCTGGTTCGTCACTTGGATAATGAGAAGAAAACATCTGTTCAATAGCTCGTGAAATCAAATGTCCAATTCTGAAAATTGACGGAATCATAACAAGTCTCTCTAGCAGATTTTTGCAAAATCGACAGCTTAAAGGACTCCCAACATCGTTAATATTACACACGCTTCGAAGAAGAAGAGGAAGATATCAAGAGCGTTTTCTACATGATTGTTGGAATTTGAAAGGAAGCAAAGTGTTTATAGTTGGAGAATCTTTCAAGCAAAGGTGTATTCAACTTCTGGTTAAAAGAATTCATCGAGATGAGAAAGAACCACAGAATGAGATGATTGCTGATGCAGAATCAAAAGTGATTCATAGACAACCAAAAGGCGCAGAGAGGGTTGTGAAATTAAAAAAAAAAAAAAAATTACAGAAATTGTTATTCCAAGGTTAGACTCTTGCTGACATAGAAGATGTTCATCAATGAAGACGCTAAAAAATTTTGAGGTGGAATTTTAGGGATTATATGAAAAGATGGGATTTGAGAAACCAGTGTATGGAGGGTTTTGACAGTTTGAAAATAAATCTCCAGTGGTAGTGAGAGTGAAATGTTGGCTTGCTGTAGAATTGGTGGAGCTTTGGAACTGAACTGGGTTTGATAGTGTTTTTGAGGTCTAGATGTTTCATATGTGACTTTGTTGGCTGTTCGGCTCATGGGTAGTGAATTATGAGATATCTAGTTGTCACTGAAACCATGTTCCTTTGGTGATGCTTATATTGAGAACTTGTGTTGACAAATGATGATCGTCTCCACATGATCGATTTGGAGCTGATATGAAGTTTGTGGGGTTTGATGATAGTCTACTCAGAACTAAGATGTCTGGATTTCATGGTGTGATACTATAAGTGAAAGTATGTGACTTTCCGATAGAAGAAGAAATGCATAGATTCTAAATAAAGGATTGTCACTACATTTGAGGGAGTACATGAATATTCCGAGAGAGCTGATGAGATGATGATTAAGGAGGAGACTAAAGATACATGTGTGTCACTAACTTGGAACAACAAGAAGGAAAATTTTAAAGGTTGGAGAATCACCAACTGGTCTAAAGTCATTTCTACGTAATCAACATATGGAGAAAGACTATTAGCAGGATCAGTTTTTGGTTTAATGTTCAGTTGTTGAGGAGCTTCTATTGATCGAAAGGAAAATACTTGGAACATTGTGTCCAGTATATATGCAAATCAGGGAAAACTGCTAAGTTTGTAGGAGGTACCTATGTCACGACGTGATGAACATCAGAGAGGTGCTAATGGGTATTTGGTGCTGGAACAAGAATATATCAAGAAAAGGATATGATGTCAAGAGATATGAGTGCAAAGAGTTGTTTCCTATGATAATGTAGAGATGCAAGTTCTCAAATTGTGTTGTACATAAAAAATGAACAAGGGGGGGAGAAGAATGCTGAAACCAAAAGCTTTAAAGAAGAAAATCCAAAGTTAGAGAGAAAGGAATTTTTTTTTTCTTGATCATACGGCCGCCCATGATTCTCATCATGAGAAAGAGAGATGAATCAAAGATGAGCCTATGAAATATGGTTCTTAAGAATGTCGTTGGTCTTTGTGAAGAAATTAAAGAATGTTGCGAGGAAGAAAATTTCAGGTTTTTTCTTGATCTAGGTGCTACTTTCTTCTTCAGTTACTTTGGCTACAGAATTTGGATTTGAGTTCTAAAAGTTGTTCTAGAAACTTGGAAACGAGATCTTTCCAACGATATAAATATCTTCTACTCATTCCTTGTAGCTTGACGGGAATTTTCTCTTAAAGAGGCTGCATTATTTCGGATCTGTGTTGGTATTTTGGCCATAACTCTCAAACGGTAAACCCAAATCATGATCCGTTTTCTCCTGTGAACTCATATGGCTGCTGTGGACGTTTCCACTAATTCTCTTATTTTTCTGGGTTGGTTTGCTACTCCGTTTATGCTCTGCATCAAGACTGCATCAAGACAGATGATAAAAAGCCTCAATACAAGCCATTGAAGTGTGTGGAGTGATGGATGTGTTTATGGAGTTCCATCAAGGATTTATAGACATTGAGTGGTTCTTCGACTTGTTTTGCTCCAAAGGTTTAGCTAAAAAATATTTGACCAGAGCTACTATCATTGTCAGGGGTATGAAAATTAATATCAAAACAGTTTTTAAGACATCCGCTGCAAATTAAAAGACTAAGGGGAAGTTTGTCTAATGATTATGTCTCTGTGGAATGAAAGTGATTCTTGTGGTTATAAAAGATGTTTCAGAAGTTGAAGAATGAAGGCTAGGAAGAACTGAACTTAAACATCAAAGAAAGGAACTGTAATTTGTAAGATCTGAAAAAGAATGCAAAAATCATGTTTGTGATGGAATCTTCAAGGCAGTGTTTGGAGATCTACAAGGAGTTCGATCAAGCTGAAATTTTGTGATGTGATTCATACTGCTACTATCTGAATTTTCAACGGTGGGATTGAGATTTTGACGGTTGGTTTGTGACTAATTCAAGCATCTTCAGTCGGTTTCAGATATAGTTCATCTGAAGTTTCAGAGTTGACCAGTTCCGGTGGAAACATAAAAAGAAGGACCAAATGAACTCGACATGGGATGAAACTTGGCAGAGATACTCTAGACATGTTGAACTAGACTCTGGTAGAAGGGAACTGGTTTTGTAATCCGGGAACCTAGTAGAATGATGGTGGTTCAGACTAGTTAATTCAAAGATATTTAAAGCTATGATTTTGCAAAGTTTTGTGTGGTGAATGTAAAAAGAGTTTCAGGGATCTGCAGTTTTTGAAGTTTAAGACTTTTGGTGTTAGAATGAAGCTTATGAAGTGCCAAAAAGAAGATTATGTGAAGCCAAGTATGTGAAGCCTTCATTCTGGTTTTAAAGAATGATGTGGCTGACGAAGTTAGGCTTTCATCATGTGGTTCCATCGTTGGAATTTGATGTGTCTGCAAAGTTTGTGCTCATTTGTAAAAAGAAAAATTGTTAAAATAGAAGTCTCAAGAACATCTTTGGATTAGTTGATGTGAGATAGCTACAAGAAAAGCTACCGTTTTGGAGTCCGACATATCAGGTTCAAGTTTGCTGTAGAAGTTTCATTGAATCAGTTTGTGTGAGACAGCTACTATCATAAAGCAGTGCACAGAAAAATCTAATAGTTGATATTGGCTGCTAAAATTTCTGGTAATGGAGTATGATCCATCAGGGAGAGATGAAGAGATTTGTGGGAGAGATAGTTGTTGGTTTGGATATGTGATGTTACAATCAGCTCGTGGATGTTGTAAGAACTAACTCATCAGCTCACAAAGATCACTGAAACAGAGGTCAGTTGCAGGGCTACGAAGATTGTTTCAAGTAAAAGTCAATAAAATGAACTTCAATGTTTATGATCATAAGATGGGTGCATTAAAGGCATAACAGCGGGTATAATTCAAGACTAGTCAAGTGCTATGCAATGCTGTAGTAATCCAGATGGGTGAATTCAATATGTTGTTTATTTTTTATCTTAGTTTGCACTCAAGCTGGGGGAGAAGAGCAAAGAGCTAAGAGTTTGTAGCGAGCTAAGAGCAAATATTATGGGGGAGCTCTACTAGTGATTAGAGATTACTTATGTGCTTGAGTATCAAACTAAGTTAAAAAGGGGGAGAATGAAGTTGTTTGATCTTTCAAGACACATTGAATGATGAACCATAAAGTGAGAGTTGAGGAGATTTAAAATTCAGTCATCAAGGGAGAGATTGAAGAGATTGTGATGATTGGTTTTATAAGATGTATGGAATTGAAAAGTCAATCATCTAGGGAGAGATTGAAGATGCATAGCATTCTAGTTCTAATAGGTACATGGACTATAAAACTCAATCACCAAGGAAGAGATTGAAGATGTTGTGTTGAATGAAGTTTTATAAGGTTTAGAGCATGTGGTGAAATTTCTACTAAGTGGCTGTAATGGATGAAACATGGATAGAGAGATACATCATAGATGTCACAGTGATGGTGCAATAGTTTAGACAAAGATAGTGGACATAGCTGATACGAAGGATGAAGTATTACTTGATACATATGTTGGTAGAGCAAAGCTTAAGTAGGGTTTGGTGATCGTGCTGACACAGTGATTGACACAAAGCAGAGAAGAAGATAAGGTGTTGAATCAAAAACTCTGCAGTTAGATATATCAGAGGAACAGTTAGATGTATCAAACGTCTGAAGGAGTTCTTGTACTAGTTCGACGTTAATACAGGAAGTAGTACAAGAAGCTGAATTGAAGAGTTTGAGTACAGAAGCTTAAGGCCGACTTGGACAAGCCAAGTGGCGGTTGTTGAGCTGGATGAACATCTTTAATGGAAGATTCAAGATGGGATCATGGAGAGAAACTTTCCTATTTGTTGAACATCTTGAATGGAAGATTCAAGATGGGATCATGGAGAGAAACTTTCCTGTTTGTTGTATTATAGGAAAATTGTCAATCCTAGAGGTTGTACAATTTTTAATCTTCCAATTCCTATTTGTTGTATAATAGGAAAGTTGCTAACTCTAGGGGTTGGGCAATTCCTATTCTAAGGTAGTTTCAAGATATGCACACAAGATGTGTGGTGTCGCCCCATCAACAAGATAGAGATATCTTTTGATGGTTTTGTTGCAGATCTACACTAGTCGGAAAAGACAATTAGTGGTAGTCTTCTTTCATTGTAATTCTAGGAAAGAATGGTGGGTGCCATATAGCAATTGTAGGTTGCAGCTTTTTCTAGTGAATGAATTCTGGACTAGGTCCTGGGGATGTAGGTTATCCGAACCCTGTTAACAAAGCTTGTGTCTTATTTACTTTATGCTCATACATACTCAGAGTCGATCATACACGTAATTAGACTTAGCCACAAATATGTGTTTTCAACCGTGAACAAGCTTTTCGAAGAAGAAAGAACCCATGTAAACTCTTTTCTCTTGCCTATCTTTATCAAAAATATGCTTAGATTGTGAGTTTGTGACCAACACAAATCACGACGCTGTTGGACTATATGTCCTAACTATGTTCAGTATAACTATTTTTTAAAAATTAAATATTTACTAGTTTTTGCAATATTTCTATTTTTTAAAAAAGTCTAGAAGCTTTGATGACCATATAATAACCGATGTTGACATATACCAAACTTTATACTTGAAAAAAGTTACACAAGAATTTCTCCTAAAATTCCTTGGTTTGCTTTTTTATTTCCTAGTCTTGGGAAATGTCATTATGTCATTGGATACAAAAGAAGCCAATTGGGACAAGACGAAGGAATTGTGGGTTATTGGTAGCAACTAATTCATGATGATGATATTTAGTATTGTGATTGAGACAAATAACAACTTCAAAATGTCAACTTTAGGTGGTGTTACAAAAACGGGGTTGATCACTTATCCATTTAACCTATTTTGTTGAATATCAACATGTAATGTGAGATGATTATAAAAGAGACAAGCAAGCATTACTATCTGTACATCATCCTTATATGACTACTAGGAAAGAGAGAGATAAGTATAGATCTGCGTCTGTCCTTGAAGATGCAGGAAAGGTTCAGTGGAGGTTTGGTCACCCTCCAGACTTCAATAGTGTGAATCAGCTCTTTGAAGAAGGCCAGACCAAGGTCCTCGGGATTTATTGACAAAGACCATGATGATATTTGCTAAAATATGTTAATCTGATTCGTTGATCGTGTTTGATTGTGAGCGCAGGTGTGGCCAGAAGGGTCGTTAGAAGAGACTGTGCAAAACGCAATCAAGTCATGGGAGATGGAGTTCTCACACAAGATCCATTTACAGGACTTCAAGACCATAAATCCCGAGAAAATTTAAGCTCTTTGTTAATGGTAATTACCACATGCACCTAATCGATACGATCTTAAACTGTATAGTTACCAAAAAAGAAAAGGATTAAAGTGGTTTTACTTATTAGGGAGGGAAGGTTTATCAGCTGAAGAGACGCTTAGGCTTGGGAGTTACAATGCTTTGCTCAAGAACTCTTTGCCTCAAGAGTTTCAGTACTACAAGCCAGAGGAAGAGAGCTTCGAGTCATCACATGACGCCTTTAGATCTGCTTTACCACGCGGGTTTGCATGGGAAATACTCTCTGTGTACTCAGGACCGCCTGTTATAGCCTTCAAGTTTAGACACTGGGGATACTTTGAAGGAACTTTCAAAGGTCATGCTCCTACTGGGGAAATGGTTCAGTTCCTGGGTCTAGGAGTTCTAAAGGTATGTCTGAAGCATGAATTTGTGTCCCTCCCTCCTAATCTTTAAATTGTTAAAACTCTAGCATCAGGATTCACTTACTTCTAGAGGTTCTCTACAGGTTGATGAATCGCTTAGAGCAGAGGAGATTGAGATTTACTATGATCCAGGAGAACTGTTCGGGGGACTACTCAAGGGACCTCCTATATCAGAGACCGAAACCACAGACAGTGGAGACAACACTGCAGAGAAACAAAGCTGCCCATTCACACACTAAGAAAAGTTAATTATCTACGAATGTCTACTGTCCGTATAACGTTGGTTTATACTAGAAAATTAAAAAGCAGAAGTATATTTGACCCTTTAAAGAATATATTGTAACAGTCTCTTGGTTATTGATGCATGGAATAAATCATAAGTTGTGTTAGGGGTCACAATGATAGTACAGATAAATTACAACAAGAACTAAAATAAGGCGGTTAATTTAACTGACCAATTTCTAGCAGAACTCAACCTTTGCATCAACCCCAGTCTGACATTCATCCATGAGAGCTACGTTCAACATTTCGGTACAAAATTGATCATCAGGTTTCAACCACAAGGCCTGAAAATAGACAAAATAGTTGAAAAACGTATAGCTCACCGACTGTCAGAGAAGAAAATTATGGAAATAAGTATAGTTCTCTCGTATTCAGTAGTGTGTTTACCTTGTGATAATATGAGATGGCAGCTGAAAATTTCCCCTAGACAAGAATGAGATCGAAATGGAAAAAATGTGATAATCAACGTAAGTATTGTTTCAAAGAAATGACTGGTGTTAAGTACATTAAAATACCTGCAAATGGTAAGTGTACGCCAAGCCAGAATAAGTGCTTAAGCTTTTAGTTGATAGTGTAAGTGCTTTCTCATAATATGAGATAGCTTCAGGGTATTTTCTGTTTATAAGAATTCAAGAGTCAATAACTTCATTACATTCACAACAGAAGATGCTAGTTGTGTGTGCACCAAAATATACCTTAGCTTTCTATATGCATGAGCGAGATTGACCACAGTTGGTTCCCATGTTTCAGTTAATGCAGATGGTATATGGGACAATGTCTTCTTAAACCACCGCACAGCTTCACTATACCTGAAATATAGTTAATATTGTTGACTCAATTTACTGGACCGTTAACTTCTCCCCATTTTGTAGTGTAGCTTTGTCATTAATAGCATTTGGAAAATTCAGAGATAAGCAGACTGTAAAGAGAAGAGGAACGCACTCTTTCATATGATATGCAACAACTCCGAGTTCATTGTAAACAAGTGGATCCGAAGGGCATATCGCCTTAGCTTGCATGAAAAACTGGACAAAGACAAGGGATCAAAGTAAATACAATATTTGCACAAAGATAAGTCATATAAATTGAAGATGTCAGACAGCATTTTCTAACTTTACCTGGTCCGCAAGCTTGTAGCTGTGAGTTCGCATATACTCCATTCCAATGTACAGAGTTGGCAAATGACACCTGGAACAAGATAATATCAAGATTCAACCTGTAAAAAACAATTTGTGACGTAATAAGAACACTTCTACATTGCTTGAGGGCTAAGAATGACTCATTTTAGACACAAGTTATACATTTACAGTCACTAGTTTTAAAGAAAACAAGAGTAACTTGATTACCCTGGAAATAGCCTAGCAGCAGTACGATAGGCAGACATGGCTTGGTCACCCTCCTCTTGGGAAGCAAAGGAATTACCATAACCTATCCAAGCTGGTGAGAATGAGCCATCTATACTCGTAGCTTTACTGCAAAACCATATTAGAATAAATGGGGTTCAGGTCAGACACATGCACCTACCACTAGAGTTGATCAAGACTGCATCATGGCATTACCTAAAGTACCGCCGAGCTTCAGCATACTTTTTGATACAATAGTAGTAACAACCCACCGCAAACCATGACAACGCCCTACAAAACCACGCATGAGTATTTATACCACAGAGCATCACGCAAAGGAATTATGAAACTTTGACTCATACACAAAAATGTGAAATCAATTTCACATGTTCAACGAGACCAAGTACATAAAACATATTCCACCAAAAAACATGCTCTTGAAGTTGATTCATGGTCTTGACAAGCTGAACCATAAACAGGTTAACTATCCTAGCTAGGATTGGGATAAAATCATAAGAACTATATTGACATGCTCACCCACTGGCCATATAGCTTGAGAAAATAAATTTCATACTCACTTTGAAGGGTAGTCTTTTACCAAATTGCACGCCATTAGATAGAGCTCATTTGAATTACCAAGTTCCATGGCAGCGGCCAAATGTACCAAGGTACACTTCAAATGAAAAGGATCTTTTTCAAGGAGTCTGTCAAATAAGACCAAAAGAGAATCACATTGCTAGAATCATTCAAGTTTCATATAGCTCAAAATTTAGCATCAGCAGTAATATACAACTTACGCAGAGGTTAGTTCGAAACACTTCTGATATTCACAGCATTGATGGTAGTACTCAGCTTTACAGGCCAACAGATCAGTGTTATTAGCCAATGTGATCATCGATGATCCAGAGACACTACCACTTTCGTTCTCAAGCTTCTTGAACTTAGCATCTATCGTGCTCTGTATGTCATACTGGACATGAAGAACTAGTAAGTACCAAGAAGAAAAAGGAAAGATACTTGCCAAAAGAAATTAGCAGAATAGAGAATCAGCAAGCAAATTCCAAATATAAGTGCCACATAACTATTGACACATATCGGATCAACACTGTACAACATAGAGATGTTTACCTTTTTTATCAAGCATAAATAGAAAGACGAGAGCCATCCGTCTTCTGGACTAAATTGCAGTGAAGAAAGCAGACTCGATTCTGAGTTTTATGTAATTAAAGTCTCAGTTAACTTCCAGTCATGTAAACGACTTCACCATGAAACAAATAAGACGATAAAATGAAGAAAAATGAAAAACTATAACTCACCTTCTTCAGATGTAAGCATATGGCTTTCAATAAGGCATTCCAAAGCCTGAAAGGATAGATTACAGAAATCACATCCATGTACCAGTTTTCTGATAACTACAGGAGCTACATCAGGTTTTTTACTACTATAAAGTGATGAAGAGAATTTTATCTTCCCACATTAGCTTTGCAACTTCCATGGTAACTAAAAATAACATGCAGCAATTGACTAGGGCGCTAGTAGTACCTCATAGCACAGAGGATCAGCCTTAATAGCAGCTTTGTACCTGCAAACTCAACCGAAAGGTCCGAAACTAATGAGTTAAATGGATATGGAGTTCAAGATTCCCACACACCACTCAATCATGATAGATGGATCAGCCAGATTACACACAAGATCCTAATATTTCCTACTAGCAGTTCAGTGAAACTTATATACATGCTCAGATCAATAAGATCGGTCTCTCAAAATCATGAAAATGCAAATGATCCGCTGAACAAGAAAGATAAGTGAAAGAAGGCTCACTGACCATTGTCGAGCCTGAGAACGGTTTTGTAACGCTCCATATGCTTTCCCTCTTAAGAAGCATATTGCCGAAGAAATCTGCAAAAGAAAACCCCCCATATATCAGTGCAGGTACTTGCAAAACCTTCAACCTCAGATGGTATAGTGGAGAAACAGTATATAGTAGTCAGACCACTTAATTGCCTAAACCATCTAAAGTCGTCTACATAATACTACCTGCAGTACATCTAGAACAGAGTAAAATAATACATTTGAACAGAGTAAAAAAAAAAATCTAACTTACATTAATCTCTCGGTCCTCTGCATCTTTATCAAAATCTATGACGTTACCATCTTTGGCATCATAGACAATTCCATCTTCATCAACCTTAGCATCACCAAGCATCAAGAGACACTGATCCCATTCCTTCAATTCCTCCTGAAGACACACACACAGAATTTACCCGATAAACCCTAAAACCCTAGATTTAAGCGAAACAATCTGAAATTCAAAATCCCATCCCACGAGAAATAGATAATTAGAAAGAAGAAGAAGGGAGAAATCGGAATTACGAGGCACTTGGCGGCGAGGTAACGGAATCGGAGATCCCGGAGGACAATCTTAGAGGCGTTGAGAAGGTGAAAGGCGCGTCGGTAATGGCGACCGAGAAAAAGAGCTTGAGCTTGCATATAAATGTCAGCTGGGTCATTGGTGAGTGCCGCTACTTTGTCGGCGAAGAAGATGGCCGACGAGTACAAATGCTTACTTACGCAGTCACGAACCACGCCGCGGATCTTCTCAATTTCTTCTTCCCTCATAGTTTCCTCGCCTCTCGACTTCTTCTAGACGAAATCCACAATCAGCAAAGATCTAAGCAAAAATCTCAACAAAACAAAACAATCGGAAAATTTTGTTAACTCCGCAAAAAGTGTTTGCACGACAGAGGCGGGACAATCGCAAGATCCTCCGGCGGGAGTGTAAAATATTTTACCCCCCCTAACCTTCCATGACTATAGGCCCATTATGCTGCAACCTAAAGCCCATTAACATAGTTGTGAAACGTAACAAGCCCTGTAATTTAAAATATTGGGACCCACAGCGCCGCGAGTCAATTGTTCTATTAATTTAGCAACTCTCCATTGCGCTACCCTACCTATAATCGATTCTCTCTACTGAGGATTTCGCTTCTATTTGATAATTGCGGTTATGGAGGATGAAGACGGTGGGAAACGTGTTCGTGCCAAAGGCTACGGTGAAGTTGATTGGATAAGCGATTTGCCAGATTGTTTGATATGTCAGGTACTCTTGTGTCTCCCAACGAAAGATGTAGTTAAGACTAGTGTGTTATCCAGTAGATGGAGAAATCTCTGGAAGTATGTACCTGGATTGAACTTCGGTTATCGTGATTTCCAAACCCGCAGCACATTCCCGATTGGCTACAGCGCATTCTTGAGTTTTGTCGACCGTTTTCTAGGTTTTAATAGTCAGTCGTGCTTACAAAGTTTTAGGTTAAAGTGCGAATTTGATGGTTATGGTGAGCCTGGAGATGCTTTTGTTAGGCGGTGGATCAACAGTGTTGTTAGATGGAAAGTGAAATATCTCTATATTTCTGACGATTCTTGTCATGTCATGATGCCTCCAACCATTTACACTTGTGAGAGCTTAGTAAGCTTGACGCTCTCTGGACTAACCTTGCCTAGTCCCAAGTTTGTTTCTTTACCTTCTCTCAAAGTTCTCAGTCTAGGAATTATGATGTTCGCTGACGACGATTTGGCTTTAGAAACGCTCATCTCACGTTGCCCAGTTCTTGAAAAGCTTATATATAGAGAGGAATTTTTGTGATAATATTGAAGTTTTACGAGTGTGTTCTCAATCCCTATTGAGCTTAATTCACTCATGTTGCAGACGGTTCCGAGGAACTTGTTGAAGATTTAGTAGTTATAGTTGATGCTCCTAGGCTTAAGTTTCTGAATCTCAGTGATTGTCGAGTTGCAAGTTTCGTATTAAAAAAATCCGAGTTCCCTTGTAAAGGCCGATATCGGTACCGAGTTCAACCTGTCTTTTGGAAAGAAGTTCGATCCAGATGATCTGTAAAAAAGAAATATGATTCGTAATTTTCTTGTTGCCATCTCTAATGTCAAAGATTTGATCATTGCATCTAATACTCTTATGGTAACCTATGTTGAATTTGCTATTTGAACGTTTTTAGACTTTATGTTACAAGTTTATCTTGATACATCATTTTTGTTTGTTTCTTTGTCTAGGTCATTTATGATTACTCATTAAGTTCTACAGTTACAGGTGGGAAATGTTGCCAATCTTTCTTGAGAGCTGCCCAAATCTACAATCTCTTGTCATGGTAAGGATGTCTCTGCTGAACCATGAACTTCCTCTCTTAAGATGCAAATGGTGAAAGTAATCAATCATATATTGAACTCGGTTAAATGGTGCTACTTGCAGGGATCTACTAATTATCAGGGGAAGGAGGGAATTAATATCTTGTCTGAACCTCGGCGTGTCCTATCATCTCTCAAGTATGTCAAGATAGAAAGGCCACTGAAAGGGGAGGCGCTGGAGATGAAACTAGTGAGTTACTTCCTTGAGAACTCAGCAACTCTTAAGAAACTAACCTTACGCTTGGATGATTCCAGAAAGATAGAAGAATCTGTCATCTTCAAAGAACTCCTTACCATTCCAAGACTCTCTAGCGAATGCCAAGTTGTTTTTGGCTGATCTCCATTGTTCTCAACGATGAACATACAAGATTTGTCTTTGAGTACTCTATTAATGTGAACTCTGTGTAATTTAACTTCTTTTGACTCAAACATGATTTAGCTCAATAATATTTCAGACGTTTTGAGTAGAGAAATAACAATAAGATGCTACAGTTGAACCAATAATGTAAAAAGATTTTCGTGTAAGAAGACCCAAGGAGTAAAGTTTCTGAAACTCTTTACCAATAAAGCTGAAAGATAGTTAGATGAAACTAAACTATAAATTCCTGGCCAATAAGAGTCTATCTCTATTTGTTTAGGAGCTTTTAAGCTATACATGCATGAATAGTGAGTGAAAACTTCTAGGCTCTAGAAAGAGCTTTACAAACCGAAGACACCTAGCTCGCTTGCTTTTTCTTTTTCGAAGGTTTCAAAATATTGATATATGATTGTCACTGCAAGAAGGATTCCAGTGCCGGACCCAATAGCTCCCATTAAATCAGCCAAGACAGTGAGTGCACCAATGCATACACCGCCAAAAGCTGCAGCCGTGGGAATGTATCGATTCAGTTGCTTTTGAAGATTTGAGTCTCGGTGACCAGGCATTACCATTTGCTGTTCCTGAAACAAATCAACACAAATTTATGAGTTGTAGTCATGCAAAAGACCAAAGATAATAATTGTATCAGCAACTTTGCTTAGGACAAGGTTGATCCAACAAACACAGACATACTCTTAGTTGTCTGGCGGCATCTTTGGCTGATGAACCGGAGACCTCAATCCAGGTTTTAGAGAACAACGCACACGCGCCTAACATGAACACAAGGTAGAACAGAGCGTGGAAAGGATGAGTTGCCATCTCAGCTAAGCTGCAAAACAGAAACACACAAAAAAATTCAGATGAAGTTAACCAAAAGGTGGACAACGTACAGATAAAGAAAGGAACCAAAGAACTAAAATATACCTTGAAGGGGCGGTTATGTAGTACGCAATACCACCAACAGGGATAGACTGCCCGCTGTATTCTGACTCCTTCCACATACCGATAAAGTTCACCAAAACGTTTCCACCAAACTTTCTGTATAGTAGCTACAGAAACACATTCACAATACTTTAAGTTAACAACTTCCATATATATTTTAATTTAGCTCAGAATTAAGGATTTTTGTATAGACTGCTACCTGAGAGATGAAGTAGATGTTGGAGACAAGAGCTGACTGCAAGATGATAGGCATGTTCGAGGTGTAGAACAACTTGATAGGATAAGAGCCTTGCTGTCCACGATTATTCTTTGATCTCACAGGTAAAACAACACGAAAGCCTTGAAAGTAAACCACAATCAGAAAGATCAAGACTGTGGCAAGCAGATTTGTCACGTTCGGGAGGTTCTGTCTGAAAAACGCTTCACGGAGTGCGCTGACTTTATCTGTTCGAGTGATGAGAAGGTGGAACAGAGCAATAGCAGCTCCTTCAAATTGAGCTCCACGTCCACTGTTGATGGTTGTAGGACTGAACGCTTTCCAGATAATGCTCTCACTACAAAAGTGTTTTCATCAACATTAAAATATGGACATTAAGGTTTTAACCGAGAAAGCTTGAGCTAGACGTTAGAGTTAAACTCACCAGATATTAGTAGCAATGAAAAGGGAAATTCCAGAACCGAGGCCATAACCTTTCTGGAGAAGCTCATCTAGACAAAGGACGATAATGGAAGCAAAACAGAGCTGAACAATGATAAGCATAGCATTCCCAACTCCTAGCTCCCCAACACTACCATACATCCCTGAGAGAACATATGCAACTGCTTGGCCAACCGCGATGAGGAGTCCTAACAGCTTCTGTGCACCGTTCCTATAACCAAAAAACATAACCCTATTGGTCTCTGAATCTTTAAAGACTTTGATATGAATGAAACACATATATAAGGGTACAGTAGACTTACAAGAGTGCACGGTCTTCACGGACATTGTTATCGATTTCTATGATCTTAGAACCAGAAAGAAGCTGTATAACCATTCCGGATGTAACGATTGGTGTGATACCAAGCTCCATAACCGTACCTCGGCTTGAAGCAAGAATGACACGCATCCAATAGAATGGATCCGCGCCTGTAGTGGAATGGATTCCATAAAGTGGCAACTGACTACAGACCAGGAAGATGAAGAGAGAGATGACAGTGTATATGACTCTCTCTCTAAACGGGATCTTTCTTTCAGGAGATTGGACTTCTGGTAAGAATGCAAGGAATGGTCTCACAAGATGAATCACTCTGAAACCTCCTCCTGCCATCTTCTTGTCAAGTGATTTATCTTTAAGAAACTCTGAAACAAAAAGCAATTAACTAACATCAATAATAGAAAAAACGATTCACTATAACCTAATAATCCCTAAGCTTCAATCAAAGGAATTCAAAAAAGAAAAAATTAAGGCAAGATTCAACTTCAAAAAAATATCACAACATGCACCTATATACGAAGTTAGGTATCGAAGTCTAGTACATAGGAAAAGAATTAGATACCCTTATCCGATTCCAGAGAACGTACGTTTCTAATAGAAAAGAAAAAGTATAGAGGAGAACCTTAGAAAAACAGAAATATAAGTTGGAATCTTGCTGAGAGCTATTGTTAAACAAAAAGATAGGGCTCTAGATATGGGGCTATTTATATAACAAACAGAGTTCGAAACCTGAACTGATTTGACATTCCTTTTCCTACTTGGAATTTGCTTGGATTTTTTTTCTATTACAAAATTGTACGTTCTGATGATTTTAAACTTTTGATTTTGTTTAATTTAATTATTATGTAACTAATTTAATTAGTAGGAAAAGAGGAAGTTAATGTTTAAGGGAATATGTTATTTTTTTTAAAAAGCATTAAAATGATATATTATTAAAAGTTGCTTAATTATCTTCAGATTAATATAAATCCAAGCTTTTTTGGTAACAGAAACTTCTGGATCCGAAATGCTATAATTTTAATTTGCCGCCCAAGCAAAACTAGTGGCTGAGAAGAGCCGTATAAAGGAGCTGGTTCCATGCGTCGGGGACTCCGGGGAGGCACCAATGGCTGCAGTCATTTAAGCGACTGCCTCCACCTGCGTAGATGGAAGGGTGAGCGTCCTTCCTCAGCTCCGTCATAGCCGTCAAATCAAGGAGCTCCACCGGTTTAGCCATCCCTCCGATCACTCTTCTCACTATCGCTTCACCTATGTTATGTCCGGGGTAATTACTTGATCCTTTCAGCGGTTCCGTCTCGCCCAAGCAAGTCTTCCCCGGTTTACCCCATTCACTCCCGCTTCAAGAATTAACCAGAAACAAAGAATCGTTAATTAATTAATCAGTTGATATATAATTACTAGAGGAAGATAGATCGAGATTAACTTTAAATGAACGGGAGAGACGCCTTGATAGAAAACCCTAGTTTTTGAAGGATCAATGTTGTGATCAATCCACTTAGCCCAAGTTGTCAATGCAATCTTGAAAGCCTCCATTCTATTCATCTCTTTCACTATTTGGTCTCCCGTTTGAAAATAGTCCCATCTACCATCATCAACAACATCAACATTAATGGATTATATGATACATATGGTGTAGATAAATAAGCTCATGCATAAGATCGTTGGTTACGTTTTGGCACGCCCGGTGTGAGACCACCAGTGGAATGTGTTAAAGATGGCAACATCTGCTCCCAACCATTGATTGCCCGAGCTGATCGAATCTAGTTTCAGAATCAGTCCCCTTGTTTTGTCCGCTACCAGATCTACTAGGAACCCATTTTTCAGGAAATTTACAGATATTCCATATTCCTGTAATTAATTGTAACACATATCAAAAATGAAATTGGTCATATATAGTCTATTAACCGAAGCCGATAACCAGGAATAAACCATTTGAGCTACGTACGTACCGGAATGGTGAAAGTAGAGAGGCGGCGCTGGTTATAGTCGAAGGTATACGTAGCGTTAGGAACGGCCGCGTGAAGCATGCAACTCATAGAGACCCACATATTGTTGCTTAGTGAATCTCCCACAAAAAGTATTTTCTTTCCTTTGAATCTCGTTAAGAAATCTTGTCCGTCGAATCTGCCACATCATATCCCCCACGTAAATTTCAGACGTTTTACTTGATTCTGACAAAGTAATTTTGCTATATGCATGTATTTTTTTTGGTCAAACTCATAGTAGTGATATGCTAGCTAATCAATTTCTAATGCAAATTCATAATTTTCGTTGAATATTAATATGCAATGATTAAAAGCGTCATAAATTGCTAACTGTATACTGAATAGTCATACAATTACAAAAAAAAACAAAAAAAACTAGTTATTACATTAAATAAATGTAAGATTAGCATCACATTTCATTAGTACTTGAGATTTTCCACAAATTAATTTATAGATATGAAATGAATGCGAATCTCGAAGATCACAATTCTCCATAATTTCAATTATATGCTCCTTGATATTGATATTGAACGAGACAATGTAATCATTTAATCGTGATCAAGCGAAAGAAAAAAAAATCTTTTAAACATTTTGATTTGTATTGACAGAAGTGAAACTGTGAAAGTTAATATATCACCTTGGGATATCGCATCCGGAGGGTTGCCATCGGTAATGAAGGTAGTTCCTGTCCGGCCGACCAAGTTTCTGGCAATCCAATCCGATGAATGGACATGTCGATGTTCCATAAAGAGGATTAGAGGTATAGTCATATATCCAACGTCCTTCGTAAATGTTACACTTTGATGCGTTATTGTAAACATCATTGGTATTATATGCTAGGACATCATAATCTGATAAATCAACAAGAAAAATAAGAAGAATGAAAAAGAGGACCTGATGGAAATTCATTCTTTTTTGTTTTTTGCAACTACAGCTAGTAGAAGAGACGATGTAACATGATTTTTATGGTCATCAAATTGTTGCATTTATAGGTATTAATATATAAAACACGTATTCGAATGCGTGTCTACGTAAATAGTCAAATATCTATGATTTAATTAGGGGAAGTAATAAAAACCTTTTATAGGATATAATCTATATAGTCAAGCAAAAAATCTCTTCTTTTTTGGTTAATTCTGCTATAACATAACTCTGATCTAGAGAATAATTTTCAAATATAAAATCGACATTTGAAAAATGTGATAAGATAAATTGAAAAAATCTATTACTAGAGAAGAAAATCAGTGTTATCAACACATATTGGGACTTTATTTTTGTTTAGAGCCTATAAGTAAGATTATATTTCGTACACTTAATTTCACACATTTTGGAGTCTTTCAAATGTTGGTGACATCTTGCATTCTTGCATAACATTGTTATGATAACAATTAGATAATAATACTTTACATAATTAGATTTAATTTACTGAATAAATAGATTATGCACTTGGTTCTCAAATGGATCATATGGTTATTGATATTTTCATTTTTTTTGTTTAACATCAAATAAATATATGATACCATCTGATATATTTTTTAAAAAAATCTTCTAAAACAAAAAATCAACAAAAATAATATTAATATCATCCATATAGTTTTAATTCACGATTTTCATCATCCAAATACTTTTTAATTGTAAGTTTTAAAATACAATTGAAAAGTAGGATAAACACTCATAAATAGAAAGCTTTTTGCTGGGTGTAAGATCATCTCCAATGTACATCTCTATTTTTTTCTCTAGTAACTTTAAAATAGATCATTCTTTTACTACAATATATTACTTTATTTTCGACTTTAAAATAGAGTTAGTGTAAAAAAAATAGAAGTGAGAATAAAATTGCTCTATATATAGTCCTATCATTTTCTCTATTTTAGAGTAAAATATAGAGCAGGGTTGGAGCAAATGTTGCTCTATAATAGAGTTTTAACTCTAAAATAGAGAGGGGTCGGAGATGCGTAAGGTAATAATAATAAAATGAAATGAATAGGGTGAAAGTCAATAATTTTCATAATCACACGTGGCAGAATATTAGTGGATAGCATGTAGCCATCTATCAGTTATACGTACGTGCATTGACCACGACCTAAAGATTTGTTTGTCTTCCATGTGATAATTATTAGCTCATAGTATATGGATCATGGATGGATACACTTTCGTCATCCAGCTTCCTCTGTGAATTACAACTGAAGAAGGACTGAAGACGAACAAAATCAAGCCCATGTCAGATTATGAAATCTGTGTAGCCGTTATAAACAGAGGCACCAGCTCTGTCACCTGCAATGAAGCGCTCAATGTTGACTGATAGCGATGATAATGCTATAAAACAATAACATAATTTTGCTTCGTTGACTATGAGTTTCTGACAGTGTTAACATGAACCGTCTGATTGATTATAAACCACTCAAACCGGGGTTTACGTTTGCTATTAAACCGGGAATTAGGTTGGGAAACAAGCAACGACAGTTAAAAAAAAAAAAGGCAGTGTGATCATATATTCATATGATTCAATCTCAAAAATAATACTAGGACGAGAAGATAACGGTCGGGGACAGATAAACGAATATTATATAAGCTGTGTTTCAACTTTGAGCATTACATGCATGGGAAGGAGTACAATTGAAATAAAACTGGAGCAACATATCATCAAGAACGGTTTTGGTTCCACCGGTTTTGAAAATGTACAGATGGGTTGGAGTTACCTGGTGCTTGAGTTTCCAAGAGTGAGTTCGAGATCATCCGAACCACTCTCCTCGTGTATCCTCTCTCCTTCCCATGCTTTCACTAACCCGTCTGTGTTACTCCCGAACGCAAACTCTGGAGGAGCCACGGCTTCAGACATTGGAACATCAGCTGTGTGGTCAGCACCAGGAGGAATAGCAGGGGAGCAAGTCCCGCTTTGACCTGGTGTCCACATCCTTGACCCGCCTCCGCCTCCAGCAGCAGAGGCTGCTTCTTCTTTGAATCCAAACGGGTTTTGTGAGACGAGGCTAAACGTTGGCGAAGCTGGAACGCTTTGTGCTAGTTGAATCCCTGAGAACCATTCAGAGTCCGGGATGATTTGTCGGGTGGGACTTGGCGGTGTTGAAGAGACAAAGAAGGAGTTGTTGAGTTGTTGCCAGTCGGGGTTCATTCTTGGGGTACGAGCAGTAGGAGAGCTTAAAGGAGGGGTAACAGGAGCGCTTATGGATCCCCCAGGGATGTAGAGGTAATTAGGGAGTCTTGATGACGAAGAAGCTGATGAGGATGATGTTGTTGAGAGGTGTTTCAGCCATGGGATGAGTGATTGGCCGTCTCCAGAGGTAAGATTAGCAAATGAGGATGATGCTGGACTCATGAAGTTGGAAGAGACTGGACTAGGATTATAAGAGGCACACGGACTTGGCTGATAAGAAGAGCAAGGACTAGCGGTTGCTGAACCGCCACCTATCTCCATACGCTCTACAGGTCTACTAGATCCCTGAAATAAATAAATAAAGATCACACAAACATGATCAGTGGCTGATAAATGATATCTTGAATGTGAAACCTAGCTGAAACAGCCAGTAAGTTTCAAATAAACAAATAGTAGTAAATACTCTGTTTCTAAGAATCAATCAGGTCAATGATTCCTGAACCGACAGATTATCATTGGACTCGGCAATCGAAAATTAGAGTCAAAAGACTGGAGACATAAAAGCAAAAGTGCCCACTTGCTTTCCCAAAAAAATCTACAGATCAAAACGTACACGTTGAACTCTGTGCAATAATCAGTTTTATTGAGATCTATGCTATGCTGCTTTGCTTTTTCTCTTTTTTTTTTTTTTTTTTGTTTGGTGGGGGATGGTATCATCTGAGAATAGACTGAACACACAAGTGAATCAGTTACACACACATCATGAAACAGAGAAAGAGAGAGAAAGAAAAGCATCTTCTTTTTTAGAGAAACGCATAATAATAAAAAAGGTCACAGAGAAAGAATCCAACATTTGACTAAACAAACGCTCCTCTATAACGCTAGCTAACCTACGCACATGAGGTATCATCATGAAACACGCTAGCATTCCGGCCACCGGGAAAGACTCCGGCGCATGTTAGAATGTTCTTGTGCACCCAAATTTTTAGAATTTTCAAAGTTTCTTCAAAAGCATAAAGATGAAAAAAGAATAAAAAAAATGAGATCCGGATTGGAGAAAAAAAAACGAACCTTGCGGTAAGTGGTGCCATCAGGCTCGACGATCCAACCAGCTTCGTTGCAGAGTGCTTTAAGAACTTCGTTGTTATCGCAATGCTTAGGAAGCTCGTAGTTACCGTACATTCTCAATCCGGTGAAAATCTTAGCTGCGATTGCTCTCCGTCTTCTCTCTCTCCTCTTGTTGTTTTCTCTCTCCCTCCATGTCGGCATTCTCGTCCCCGACGTCATCTTCCTTCCTCCTCTGTTTCTTTTAACGATACAGATCAAAGAGACAATTCGCAGCGAAACTCAAACTTATTCAACCTCAGAATCTTCGATGAAGCAATATATATAGCAGATCTGCGTGCACCAACACTTCCCAATCTCCGATCAGCTTAAGATTATATAAGCAATTTGGCTTCTCCGTCGGAGATAAAATGCTCTCACGGATAAAAAAAACTCCGACGGCGAGAAACTTGAGGGAAGCAAAACTCTTGGAAATAGTTGCAGTAACTTTGTTAGCTTCACCTTCTTCAAATTGAGTGTAGTTGAGAGAAAAAAAACACAGGTGATTTCAGATGAAAGCGGCGGATCAAGATGCTCGGAGAATTCGATAAAGGTGAGTTTTCAGGTGATCGGAGGAGGAAGATAAAAAAAACCCGGGAATAGAAGAAGAAGATGAAGGGAGCTTTAAGCTAATCATGAACTCTCTCTCTCTCGTGCCAGAGAGAAGAGAAGAGGAGAGTTATTTACTTTCATTAGTGAAAACAAATAATTTTTTCAAAGTACCATCTTTACCCAAGATTTGACCCTATATTTACGAAGATTACCACTACATGAGGTCACGCATGTCCTCCGGACCTAGCACGTGGGAGCTTCTACCTTTACCCCTCGATTCGGCCTTTATTTACCAGTTTTGCCATACATCCATTACCACGTGCAAGAGGTAGCGTTTACCCTTAAAACGTGATCGGATTAACGAGAATGCCACGAGACCGTTTTAGCTGACCTTTTTTGGGAAGTTTCGTTTTCACGTGATGGTGCGTCCCCGGCGTGACCCTGTAGGACCCATTAACTGTTTTTTTTTTTCGCGTAGGCACCACTCGCCGCACCGGTGGCTCGATTGGCCTACGTGGCCGCCGCGTCTGTTTTGCCACCCACGTTGTCTCTCTTCTTAATCAGAACCTTCTCTCTCTCTCTCTTCAAACTGGTCGTTTTAATGCTTGCTGTTTCTTTCCAACATCATTACCATTTTAGCAGAAGTGCGACAGAACAGAACTGGGCAGATCATCGGCGTTACAGACATCACACTAATAACGGTCTTTTACATTATTAAAAACAACAAATTATATACATTTTAGATTAGTTCCGACCAAAAAAAATACTATATTTAGATATTCGATTATTTTAGCTTTTTTGATTTTCACTTAATTTTGATTATACTGATAAGACACATTTCAACATACGTTATTGCGGCGGGGTTGCTATATATCCGAAACGGTAAAATATTTAAAAAGGCAAGTTCTCTAGTTTTCGAACTTAAATAATTTGTAGAATATCTCTCAGCTTCAGAAAATTAAATTAAGCTAATAAGTAAATAACTGATTACCACTGCGGTATGCGGATCTAAACCGGAACTTAAGAATTGTGAACCGGATTCTGAGATGAATTTTCCCGGCGGAAGTCACAACCGCTTAGCTAAGAGCCTCAAGGTTTCCAAGGAGGATTGAATCTTCTCGGAAAGAGCTACGTAGAGGCATCTCTGAGCAGTTTCGTCTAGCTCCTGGCCAGCAGAAGTGAGGATAGGCCATTTTGATTCTTGATGAGGAGCAGTTACATGGCGGGAGTCCAAGACAGCAGTCTCAACCATCATGGGAACATTAAACTCAATTGGTTCGCCAACCACAACTTTAAGGTTTTTGTTGCACAGCGGTACCAGTGGTCTTCTACCATTCAAGTAGTTCTCCGGCATCATCTAAGTGGATACAATAATGTGGATAAGTACCATGGAATGAAAACATATAACTATCAGAAAAGCAAATTCGAATTTTGGAAAATGGATGCATCATAGTTCATGGTTTATTCTTGTTTCTGCAGGCATTTAGCTATACTAATTTGAACGATTATTAAGTTAAGCAGACTAAGATGGGACATGGACGAGTTACCTCCTCAAAACCACGGTGAATTATTGGCAAGACGATTGGGGTAACTGGAGAGCGGGCGATGAGGCTTGCAGTTCCCCATTTTAGTCGTCTTATAGGAACATCTTCTTGAAACACCTTTCCCTCTGGGAAGGTATGCAGCTACTAGTCATGGTGAGTAGTACCAACGGTTAGAGGTCAGAAAAGCCCAGAAAGAAAGAATGTTTAAATGTGCAAGATAACTACCCAAGATCCATCTTTTAATCGCTGGAGAGATTCATTCATGTGTTCTTGGTAGATTCCACCACCTCTAGTTATAGGTATACATTTTCCTGCTCAGAAGAAATCATTAACATTCATCATGAGAAAAATCCTATTTTGGTAAGAAGGAAAACCACCAAATCCTACTAACAAAAGTCCAAATCGGGAAAATCATACAAAACACTGATTGCACAGTCTTTCAGCTGAGAAGAAGACAAGAACGAAAACATATGACATACCAGTGCGGAAAATGTAGGAGAAGATAGGGTTCCTGAAACATATGTCCTCTGCAGCAAGAACCCAGCGAGCCAATTCTAGATCAAGGGAAAGGAGACCCTTGAACGCACCCCACATTACTGGATCATCCAAACTGATTACAAAAAAGAAATCAACACCAAAATACAAGTGAGTGTAAGTAAAGAGATTATGACAACAAGAAAAGATTATGTTTTTTGGAGGTTCTAAAATTAACTAACGTCGACATGTGATTACTAACAGTGATGAGAGGAACACCAGGTGGTCTTGACCGGACAAGATTCATAAGGGTATCTGCATTGTGAACTGAGCTTTTGTTGCAAAGATTAGCTACTGCTCTTGCAAACGCACTAACAGCCATTATCACAGTTTTCCTTGGAAGTCCTCCCAAATGATCAGATCTTGCAGCCCATTCCATTATCCTCCCCATTTATGCCTCTTCCCACGAAATCAAGAAAGCTTCAAAGTTGTCTCTCTTCAACAGATCATAATAGAAGCTAAATCTACTTGCATTATACAGGGCCGGTTTCTGAAGTGCAAACCGGAAATTAGCATTACAACCGACAAAATTCGATGCAACGATTACATAACTAGAGTTCGTTTACTAAGCATAAGTCTCTAAATAAGTAATCTCGACTAATCTAGTAAAGTTTTAACAATCAAACGGAACAATTAGGGATTATCAATCTCTTTACTTAAATTATCTCCAAAGACGATCTACATTGAGACTAGTCCCAAACAACACTTAGAGAACGAAGAACACTTACGATTGGAATCGAGACCAGAAGATTGGCGTCAGAGGGAAATCGAAGAAGCTTGCTTGAGAGGATTCAGGATTCATCCAGAGAGAGAGAGTTCAAAGCCAGGACGAACAATTGAATGTGGTTGGTTTAACTCGGTACGGTTAGATAGGGACACCGATTTAAGGGATGAACCAGGATTATTGGCAGGTCAGAGTTCCCACTTCCCATTGTCGTCGGTTGGCGAACTGTAAACAGTCAAATTGTTATCTGCCCGTTATGCTTAATTGGGCTTTTATTTAGCCCAACTCATACTATTTATTGAGGTTTTTTTTTTTTTTTTTGGTCACCAATTATTGACGTTCTTCTTTCGTATAAAAGACTAAAATTTCTTCTATCTTTATAATGAACCGAACACAGATTATTTTATCTTATTAACACTAAGTTAAACATAAATCAAAGACTTTCATGTTCTATATACAAAAGCGTACATTGTTTGATTTTTTATTTCTTTTGACAATAGAAGGGCGAGCGTACATTGTTTGATTATATAGACATGAAGAGTTACAACAGATACACTATCACAGAGTTGAAAACACAATTTGCACTGGTTTTCCCTGAACAAACACACGAGAAGGCGACGTTGTTCTCAGAGAAGAGATCGTTCTTGTGTGAAAATGTAAACCTCGTCGTAACCTCTCCTGCATTATCTACCATATTAGATGATCCCAAAAATCGTTGAACATACAGTAGAAGAGAAAATTATGTAAAGATTGTCCGAGTGGCTTTTTACCCTTCATATCCACAGTAAGTAGGGGTGTAGTTATAAATGAGATTGCTCAGCACTTTCTCAGAAGATGGTCTGTTCTGTGACTTCCTTGCTTCACTGCACCACATTCAACAAAACTAAATCCATCAGAATCCATTACATGAATACTTCTTTATATTGATTCTAATGCCAACTGCTTTCCTAATATAGCAATTAGAGTTGCTGCTGCACTCTCTTATCAGTTCTTAACAAACCTTGAAATAAAGAACAAACCTGACTAAATAATTTGCAACGTGCTGAGTCACCTGGATCGCGTCCTCAGAGTGTGGAATGCCGGATAACCCCCACTCGAATGCATTCTTCTGCAAGAGTATTATAGGGAACTTTTCTTTTAAAAAAGCTGTATGTACATCAATATACAATTATTTATAGAATAACGCAATGAACCACAGTGATAACTAAGCCTAGCCGCTAAAGGACTAAATGAGAGACGTAAGTTAACTAGTGAGTATGTACCTCCGGATGCCATTGGAATCCCGTCACTGGATATTGTTTTGATTTAACTGTTGAAACATATATCTGGAAATATATATAAAAAGTAGATTGTTTTTATGAGGTTAGATTTTAGAATATATGAAATCTGTATGGTTATTAAGATCATAACAATACCTTGTTGTGGTTATCACTGCATGTTGTGACGATGTTAAAGAAATTAGACAGAGCAACAGTGCCTTCAAAGCTGTCTGGTGATATACCATACTGGAAAATCATGATAATTTGTATTAGTATCAGCAAGCAGATAGAAGGAAGATATTAACTATTCAAGAACAAGAAAGTAGAAAATGGCAAGAAAAATTGCACAAGTGTAGCGGTAAACAAAACTAATAATGTCAAACTGCTCTCTATGGAGAATGTATAAGCATGTTAAGCAACAAATATAGTGACAACTATATTCCATAGTATAACTGTGATATAAATTAGAGGTTGCAAATACTAACCTGATGGTTCTGCATAACCAAACAGTCTGTACTAAGCTGGTTAAACAACTCTGGTGGAAATCTGCAATATGTGAAACATTACAATTATAAATAAAATATATTGCAAAACATATATACACATCATGAAGCTGTATGCACCTTTGGAATACGGTTCCTTCGATATTAACATTTTCAATGAACTGAAGACTTGATGCACAATTTCTTGCATCAACTTTTTCAAAGATGCCTCTGTTCTGTGACAAAGGCAAGGATTATAGACTTTGAATGGAGTTTGCTGATTCTCAAACTGTACTACATTCATTCACATTCTAATATTCTCTGCTTGCCTTAGACTGATTCCACATTCTAATATTCAGCTACATTTATTCATTGACCGAAAAAAGTTCCCACAAGAAGTAAAAAAAAGGCATTTACCTGACTAACGATCATTGTCAAGAGCTCAAAGCCGAGGCAAATAGCATATAATGGAAAGTGCTCACCAGCATCGTTTCTTTCCAAAACTTTCTGAGAGGATCGATCATAGAGATATATCAATAAAATCATTTTATTGGAATTCTATTGTCCAACCCCCAAATAAATTGAAACCAATGTAGAGCTTCTTACATAGAAGATTTTCTTGACGATTTCAAAATACAATCCTTCTTTAGCCCAACCACCAGTGAGTATCACACCGTTGACCAACTCTAGCTTCTGCAGTGATCCAAGATAATTTTAGAAAATAATATCAGGAAGAAGCAATCCAATTCTTAAGCCATAACAACAACACCTTCAAACCTAATTGATGAAAAAAAAAACTAAACGCAGCCAAAAGGAAACTTATAAAGATTATACAGAATCGGCTGAGCTAATAATATAAGAGTAACCTGGAAGAGAAGTTCTTCGGGCTCGTTATATATGAGGGGGATAACGCGTGCTCCACCAGCTTCAGCCAATTTCACATACGACGCCGCAATGTTCGACGCGTTCGTAGCATTGTTCAAACGACCCGACGCGCCGTCTCCAGGATGGCTCAGAATCCCGATAACCGGTCTGTAATTGAGGTTCAGATCAGGCGCGGAGCATACCACAAGAGGACTCCGAGGTGAATCATCGAGTCCGATTTGACTAGGGAGGAAAATCGCCGCAGGCGACTCGTTGGCTTTGGCCATTACGGTGATATCTTTGAACACGGATAGTACCACCACCGGTACTAACCAGACGTAGCTCCACATCTCAGAGAGGATGATGAAACGCGAGATGTGAAATTTCATACCACAGGACAAGAGTATATCTTAAAAAGGATCGTCTCTGCTCCTTTCTCTAGCTAGTCTCTCCTCTGCACAAGGCACTTTTTCAAATCAAGAAAACCAATATCCACCGTCCACGTGTTATGGATTTAACGATAAGCCACTTTCTCGTATCGTATTCGTCGTCACTATGGGGCCCATTTTTCCTCATGCGTGTCCCATTTAAATTGCCCAATACCAAAGGTAAGTTTTGGTAGAATAATTTCTTCAAAAAAATATGATAATAATTTGCTCCTAAAACCTAGCATAGTTTTTTTTTTTTTTTTTTGAATTTAATGTTGAAAAAGCTAGCATAGTTTCATCGACACAAATCAACAATACGAACAGGGGAATAATGCAGGTGAGCGAAACAATTTTGCTCCCTATATTGAAATCAGAGTTACAATACAGTATACAGACAACGAGTAAGTTCTTAGAAACGGGATCTTGGTTGTGTGAAAATGTAAACCTCGTCATAACCCCTCCTGCAAGATCCAAAGAATCGTTAAAAGAAATCGACAACAACATAAACAAGAGAATTCTGTAAAGATGATGGTCCCCGAGTGGCTTTACCCTGCGTATCCACAGTATGTTGGCTTATAGTTGTATATGAGATTGCTCAGCACTTTCTTAGGTGGTGCTCTGTTCAGTGACTTCCTTGCTTCACTGCACCCCATTCAATTCAAACCCCAATACATGAGAAACGAGTGCACAGAATGTTTTTGGAAAAACGCTGATGAGAGACCTTACCTGACTAAATAATTTGCAGCATGCTGCGTCACCTGGATTGCGTCCTCAGAGTGAGGAATTGCGGATGATCCCCATTCAAATGCATTTTTCTACAGAGAATTTATATTGCATAAAGAGATTTGTTTTCCTTTTCTAAAATCAAAGCTGTCCACAGAGAAGAGGATTAGAAACATAAGTAGTTTAATTGGCCAGTATACCTCAGGATGCCACTGGAAACCAGTTATTGGGTATCTCTTTGCTTTAACAGTTGAAACATAAGTCTGCAAACGAAAATATAATTAGCTCCGTTCACAAAGTAAGGTCAGATTCTGGAATTCATAGAGTTCTCATTGTTTATAGAGGTTCTCATGTTGTTACCTTGCTGTTTTCATCAATGCAGGTTGTGAGGATTTCAAAAAAACTAGACAAAGCAGGATTGCCTTGAAAGTTTGCTGGTGTGATACCATACTAGAAAACAACAACAACTCGTATCAGCAAGCTTATAGAATGAGAATATAGTCACCGTTCAAGGAACCACAGAGGTAAACCCTAAACAATAGGAAGAGAGCAACAACCAAAGCAGAATAAGTTAACGTTCTTCCATGTCCTGCAACATTACTAACCTTGTGTTTCTGCATAACCAAACAATCTGTGCTGACTTTTTTCAACAAAGGTGGAGGGAATCTGCAAGTATGAAAGACTACAATTATACCATGGGAAAAACTTGTGTTCTTAATATATAAACTGTGGAAAACTATGTAAAAGCTATGCACCTTTGGAATAAAGTTCCTTCAAGATTAACGTTGTCAACAAATTGGAGACTAGATGCATTATCTTCTGCATCAAATCTTTCAAGAATGTCTCTGTTCTGTTACCAAATGACAAGGATTTGGAAAAAATATTTAAGAATGGAGTCTGAAAACAAGAGTTTTGTAAATAAGGAAAGAAGAAAGTAGTCACCTGACTTATGATGATTGACATAAGCTCGAATCCTAAGCAAATCCCATAAACAGGAAAATGCTCTCCAGCATCGTTTCTCTCCAAAGCTTTCTATGAGAAACATAAAACTTTTCTTAGATCTTTAGGAGTTTAAAATATTGCAACACAAGAATGTCCCAATGTTTTCAACTTACATTGAAGATTTTTTTGACGGTCTCGAAATATTCATATTTTTTAGCCCAACCACCAGTGAATATCACACCATTGACTAGTTCTAGCTTCTGCAGCAGATTCCAAAATATAGCAACATTCAAAAACCCTAATTGAAGTCCAGCTAAGCCAAAGTATAAGTAGTAATTTTTTTTTTTTTAAGAGATGAGAATGACCTGAAAGAGCAATTCTTCAGGCTCGTTGTAGATTAATGGGATAACACGAGCTCCACCTGCCTCAGCGAATTTCACATACGAAGCGGCGATGTACGTCGAGCTAGTATCATTGGTCAACCGACCCGACGCGCCGTCGCCAGGGTGGCTCAGGATACCGATGACCGGCCTGTAGTTAAGGTTCGGATCCTGCGCGGAGCAAACGGGACTCCGAGAACCGGTTTGACTAGGGAGAAAAATCGAATCAGACGAATCGGCAGCTTTCGCCGCCACACTGATATCTTTCCAAGCGAAGAGTAGCATCGACAAATAGATGCAACTCCACATTCTCCGAGCTAGAAGATCGCCCAACAATGGTGGATGATTCGCACCGTTGACGAATGTGAGAGAGAGAGAGAGAGAGAGAGAGAGAGAGAGAGAGAGAGAGAGAGAGAGAGTGTGTGATCTGAAATCAGAAATTAGGATTTGTTTTTATGTATTTTATAAACCCATCCGATTGTGCCACGTGGCCCCATTGATTCAAAATCCACGTACACACTTTTCGAAAACCAATCCACTTCCTTTCTTAAATTATTTAATTTGTAACCACCCGGGAAACGTGTTATACATTTAAATATTTATATTTTAAAGCCACGCGACGTACCGACTTCTCCGCGTGTGGAACATTGCTTCCTTTTTTTTTTTTTACTTGTTGGCTTCAAAGCTCTGGCCGTTTGATTAAATGAGACACTCGACGGCTCAAGAGTTATATAACGGATTCAAACATAGAATCAGATGAAAACCAAGTTCCTGATTTTTATATCCTTCAATCAAACTCGGCTGTAACATAAAACAGAATGCTTTTTAAACTTTCTTGAAGAATGACATTATGTTCCCTTGCTTTGGATCTTTAACGTTTCCTCCTTTCTTGCTTCCTACTTTTCCTCCAATATTTGTGGCTGCCGCATTTCCAATGGCCGGGCTCTTCTTCTGTGCTCTGAAACAATAAACTCAGATGGATGCTTTAGAATTGTATTCGGGGTTTCACTAAGTTTCAAATGCTCTTTGTAGATTGGTCTTATAATGATCTCAAAACAACATACCTATTAACAGCATTTGCGTTTTTGCCGTCATTTAGCTTCTTATTTGTATCAGTATCCTCTTCCTTCTTCACCTTCGTTTCTGTCTCCTCCCACACTACCTCGGTTACTATATGCAGTCAAAAGAGGATTGCATAAGTAAAAGAGACCTTGAACTTTACCAAACAAGAGTTCGCATTTAGCCAACTCGTGGCTAAAGCTATGAATATGTGTGTTTATTCTTGTTATATTTGAAACTGTATTGGCTGCCTAAGTGTGTGAGAGAGACCATACCTTCTCTTCCACGTTCGTCAATACGTGTCTTCAACGTCTTTTTCCTTTTCGGTAAGCTAGGAGCTTCAGCAATTCTTCCCTTTGAGGGATTAACTTCAGCTTCGGAACAAATGGCCTGGATCTTCTCCATTGACAAAGTCGTAGAAGCATCAATAGAAGCAGTTTTTTCCCTGTCTTCTTTACTGACCTCTTGTTCATCAGATTTTATCTCTCGAGAAACACCTGCATCAGGCTTCTCTGGACCTGAATCTTCGGAATTGAGATCACCATCTGTACGTGAATTAACCTTTGGACTGCTAGGAGACGCTAAGCTGATAACATCTTCGTACTCTTCATCTGAAAAATCAAATATCACCTTCCTTTTTCTGTTCTCACTCTTAGGCGCTCTCTTGAAATTGACGTCTTGATTCTCATCATCGCTGCCTCCCTTCTTGTCAGCATCATGAGAAGGTTTTTGGTCTTCTGCACCAATTACAGAACATTGAGGAACAAAACTAACTAAAACAGACACCAAGCCATTGATCAGTACCTAAAGCAGGAATAAATGCCAACTCCACATAAACATTCAATATTTAAAAGAGAACTGGAGTGGATAGATTAGATGGCATACCCGAATGATCAGTACTGTGATTTTTAACCTCTGTTTTCGCAGACTTATCTTCCGTTTTCACAGGCACACGGCCCCACATATTTTTCAATGAACCACCAGTTCCAGTCACGCTTTTTTCGCCCTGCCCATTCTTCTTATTAGGAGGTACAGGAAAAGATTTTTCTTTATCCGAAGAGGACTTTACAGACTGGTTTTGAGCTGGAGCAGCATTAGTTTCACTCTTAGCCTGATGGCTTGAGTGCTGAAAACTCTTTCCCTGGTTTGATAGAACTGTACCCTTTTGAAAATCTAAGCTACTTTTAGATTGTACTGTAGTTCTCACACTTTCAGTTCGTGGGGCTGTAACATTGCCAGTGGTTCCCTCTATGTTACGCTTTACAAAAGAATTGGAGATGCCACAAAACCTGGTATACCTCTCTAGTTAGAATGGATAAGGCTAGTCAACAGTACTGGACATCTTTCATGCAACAAGAGAAAAAGTGTACCTGTTGCCTCTCAAGCAATTCTCAGTGGCAGAAGGCTGCCTGGAGAGTTCTTCTGCTTGTACAAATTCAGCATTCCATATGGCTGCTGGATCCATTGGAATACTAGCTTGAACACTGTAGATATGTACTGAATATTTTCCATTGAACTCTTTCTCCACTTCTGCATAGAAGTAATGACAGGGAAGTGTCAAATCATTTGCGCTTTTGCCATCACTTACTTCTTACTTGTAACATTGAAATAAATAAAACGATTTGAGATAATATCTTGAACTACAGACAAAGCAGCGCACAGTACTTGTACAACTAGTTGGCGGAAACAGAATCAGTAAGATGAAAAAACTAAATACTAGCAAAACAAATCATTACCATTATAAGCTTATCAGATAGTTGAACGAGAAGGAGACAACTAACAAAATTCGCAAATCTATGAGAACTATATGCAAAATGGTAACTAGCAAAAGAACCCTAATACAGAAGACGGTCATGAAGAATAACAAAGAGAATAAGAGGTCGTTGAATGAGAATGAGACCTGGAAGTTGGGTACTGGAAGCAAGCTTAACGGAGTAATCGGAAGGTCTGTTCTTTAGGCACCCGGACACAATATATACAACTTCAAAACCCTTGCCATGTTTCTCTACAAAATCCTTAAGCAACCTAATGACATACGAGTCCCAAATTTTTAAACAAAAACAAATCTGCAACAGCCAAAATGTACTGAACTCCCAATAGGTTAGGGGGGAACAATGTAATGTACCTCTTGGCAGTATTTGATGAAAGGGAGAAATTTCGACTGAGCCATTTGTAAGATACCTGAAACCAAATTTGATTGAGCGAATCAGTAATTGTAAACCCAAATTACTCAATTTTTACAAAACCCTTCCGAATCTACAGACTGATTTTAAAAGCCCACGCAGACGCTGATTACAACAAAAAACTACAAACTAACCCTATTCCGATTAGGTTGCAGCAAGGAGCGATAACCAATTTTGGACAGATTGTTTAAAATCAGTGAAGTGGAAATCGGAACCCTAACCAGAAAAAATCAAAGGAATCGAGAAATTAAGGGAAAAAAATAGGGAGTAATTATTACCACTTGAAGCTGATCGGAGACGAGAGACTCAATTTCATCGAGAACATTAAGGGTACGGGTGAGGGTCATCTTTTCCGATTTCTGAGATTTGGTTGCGAGGATTTTTTCCTTTTTTCGTCGAGAGAGGCAATGGCTGAGACTTTCCCGCCATTAAACAAAGTCACGCGCGGCATTCTTATTGTGGATTTGTTGTAGCGATTTGTTTGGGCCGCCAAACCCATCTTCTAGCGCTAGCTATTTCATCTCTGTTTTGCTCTTTTACCTTTTTACCACTTATTAATTTCCTTATTCAGATCAGATTAATCGGTCCGGTTCGCTTTATAATTTTTGGAATTTTGGTGTTTCGGTTTGGTAAACCCTCATCGTAGTAGACCGGAATTGAAATTCGGTTAAATAAAATTTGGTGTCAAATTTTTACTAAAAAACCAAAATCTGTTCAATTTATTGTAAGCAAACTACATAACTTCTTCAGTAATTGATATTAAATTTGGTATTTTTCTTTCGGTTACGGTTTGAAAGTTCCGAACCGAACCGGACCGGTCACTGTTTTTTAACTTCCTTTTTGCCTATCGCGAGGGAAGAAAGATACTAGAAAATGTAATTTCCCAACAAAAATATGATTCGAGTAATTTATTTATACGGTTTTTGTACGTCCTATTTCTAACAGAATTTACATTCTCCCATTCTTGATCAAATTAGGTATTATTAATCCAAAACAAAACCTACATATCCTTGATCGTTCGCTCTCTATATATATACGACTCTCTTTAATCACCTTTACTCACAAACCCATTCTTTCGACTCGCTATAGTTCATTCGAGATTCCTAAGCCTCCATCGAAGAAGAAGAATGTTCAAACGAATTATGGCCGAAGAACAGTGGGACATCCCTCACGCGAACTACCTTTCCTTGGGAATGGGACCTTATGATACGACGGCTATCTCTCCGACCAAGAAGAAAGAAGGCAAACCTCTACGCCTGTTTGGAAATTCGATATTTCCAGCAGAGTCCTCTTCCGATGACACGGCCATGGCTCTCGTTGACGTTCCAACATCTTCGGAGAAGACCCTTTCCTCGTTCGAAGTCGAGCTCGAGTCCTCGGAAGAAACACATAACAAGGACTCTCTCTCGTTAGAACTCTCTTTGGGGATTTCAGGAAGCTGTACTATTAACTCTAATGTTACTTGCGCAGGAATCAAGAAAAATATAACCAAAGATGCTAGAAAGTCTAAGAAGAGGAGATCACTTTCTAAAGAGGAGAAGCGAGCTGCAAGAGTCTTAGCGGAAGTACCACATCCCCATCCATGGACCATGGCCAAGACTCTGTCCGTCAGCGATGTCAATGGACTAAGCCGACTTATGCTGAACACAGTGGACGCCGAAACCCACATCGTTAGTCATCTCCCTACAGATGTCCAAGAGAACATCCAACAAGGAATTGGAATCGAGATCACAGCTTACGACCAAGAAAGGGGAACTGAGCACAAGTTGGTTATCAAGAGACACGTCAATACATCAAAAAGCTATGTTTTAAACGGTGGCTGGTCTGCAGTGTTTTCTAAGAGGAAGAAATTGGTGGAAGGAGACACGATTGGACTCTTCTGGAATAATACTAACTCTAGGCTCCACGTTGGTGTGCTTCAGAGAAAGAAAGATGAGAAAGATCTAGTTTGCTGAAGAGATCGTATTTCGAAGATGATTTGGTTTTACTTAGTTTAGGTTTTTTTTTTTTTTAATTAAGTGTGGTCAATAAAATTGAAAAATATTTCTTTCTAAAATTTTGAAGGTTTATATGGTGAATTTCAATGCAAAGATGTTTAATCCAAATAAACCGATACGGTTTAATCCAAACCGAATAAAAAAACTTGTTACGAGACGAAATCAAATCTAGACTGAAACCGTATTCTCTCAAGAATTGTTTCAACGATAAGTCGATAACTCTTCGAAGTGACTGTGTATCTTCGATAAAAGAAGATTCCAAGAAGCGCGAGAGATCTCTAAATGGTGTTTCTTTCTTCGCACCCAAGGAAGCAGTGAGATCGTCTCTCTCCGGCGATCGAAGAAGATTCGAACGAATATAAACCAAGAACCGCAGGAGTACACAATCATTCTTGACATCCAAAGAAACAGAGATCTCTATCTCCGACGTTCGTTCCTATATCTCCGGGAAAGAAGAACCGCGAAAAGACTAGTCAAGATCCTTTGTTTCCATCAAATAAAACGAAGATGCCTCTCTTTGTTCACTCTACATCTCAGGCGAAGAAGAATCAGACGAGTATGAGCCAAGAACCACCTCCGATGAACACAGACGAAGCGTTGAAGAGTCATTGCTTCTCGCAAAATCCAAATTACTTCGAGAGTAATAACATCAAAGCTAGTAAATATAAGATATGGCTCGTGAGTTTTCTGGTTTGTATTATCTCTGAAAACGTACCTTCACTTCTTCTTGTGTTTGCAGGTACTCTGCCTAGAAGATACCATAGTAACTTTTCGCTTGGCTCACAAAGACTCTCTGGCCAGTTTCTTATGATCCCTAACCCTATATTTGTCGAAATAAGTTTGATGAAAAATACTCAGGATACCAATCCAGCAAGTCTTCAGTCTAGCTCTTCTTCTCTGGTAAGTAATTAGTGAACTTTCATCTTGTAAGAAAAACCAGTTGAACATCAATCAAGTTGTCAATCTGAGCATACGGATTTGTGATTTCTTTCTACGGTGCCATCAACAGCAACAGAATACAAAGACTATCTCGAAAGAGCAAAATGAAAATGAGGAGCCACACTGGACCATCAGGAAGGAACTGACCAAGAGTGATGTTAACTGTGTTAACAACCAAAAACTTATTCTGGAAAAAAGCTTTGTTGACGAGCACATTCTGAAACATCTCCCTCTAGAAGATTCCCAAAAGATAGACAGAGGTAAACCCGGAATCACGGTTAAGGTGTATGACCACGATACTGACAGTGAGCACGAGCTGTGTCTAGCACTCCGGAGTAGCTATGTTCTCAAGAATGGTTGGTTGAAAACATTTATTCAAAGAAGAGACTTGAAGAAAGGAGACGAAGTTGGTCTCTTCTGGGAGTGTTCTACTTCTAAGCTTCATTTTAGTGTGCTTTCTCGTGCAATCGCAAAAGCTCCTGCTTAAGAAATGAAGATATATTAATCCAGTAATCTCCCGGAGAGATGCAAGTGAAGATAAATTTTTGTTGTTGTCAAACGGTGGTTAGTGTTGCTTATGATAAAGATGTTTTAAGTAGTGAGCTTGAGAACTTGATGTTTTGTAAACAAAAAACTTGTTGACTTCAATAATGTTTACGTGTGCAGCTTTTGGTTCTGCTTATTTTCAAATTAAAATTCAGAAAAATACTTCATTCTCTATCTATGTAAAAGTTGGATAGTGAGTGAAAAAGATAGTCAGTAGCAAACATGGAATGAGAAATATTTCACATTAGAAAGCTTTATAGAGTTGATAGAAGCAAAATACAAGAATCTGCAAAGTCTCCTCTGGTTTTGAGATGAAGAAACTACAGAAACCTGAAAAGAAAAAACTCTATGCGCTTAGTGATAATGGGACAGAGGAGCTTATGCAATGTTCCGCAGTGTTTTTATTTTTGCAGCTGTATTCTCTTGTCCCTGATAGGCAGATCAAGCGGCTTCTGGGCCTCGTGGGGATGGTCCGGACCTTTGTACACCTTCAGGTGATTAAACAGAGCTCTCCCAAGCTGTCACAAAATGGTCAGACCAAAGTTAGAGAGAGTTCGAAAACTAGTACCAATATCCACAAGTGTTTCACAAGTTCAATTTATAAACCAAAGAAAAACGTTTTGCTCAGTGTCCAAAGAAACTAATGAAGGACTAGGATCTAACCCGTCCCTTTGGAAGCATCCCACGAACAGCATGCTCAATGATTCTTTCAGGAATTCTCTGCTGCAACTGATCAAAAGTTTCAACTGTCATACCACCAGGTCGTCCTGAGTGCCTCCTGTATAGCTTTTGGTTCCTCTTCTTTCCAGATACAGCAACTTTCTCAGCGTTTACCTTTAAACAAAACAACCGAAAAAAGCATTAGTCATCATATGAAGGAGAGCTCGTTGAAAACATATGCAAAGTTACAAGCATTGCCCCAAACATGTACATAAAAGGCCTTATATCTCCTTGTGGTTGGTTAAGTAAAGCATATCACATATCTTTTTATCCACAGATAGCTGAAGAAACACATACCACGATCACAAAGGCTCCCATGTCAACACTAGGAGTGTAGGAGGCAAGATTCTTCCCGCGGATGTGATTAGCAATTGTTGATGCCAATCTACCAAGAATTTTGTCAGTTGCATCAACCACAAACCAGGGCTTATCCGTGTTCACATGGTCCGAAGCTTTTGGATACCATGTCGTGTTCCAGATGTCCTGTAACCCACAGTATACAATCAATAAAGGTTTCAACTTTCAAGCTACTTATAACTTCCTCCCTAACCAAACATGAAAAAGTAAAACTGCTCAGTATGAGTCAAAGGCAAAATCCACTACCTAGTAAATCGCAATTGGGAGGGGAAAACAAAAAAACTTTCTACTTCAAATTCCATAAAAATTTCAGGGCAAGAGCTAAATTTCGAAACTTTATAAAGACATGGTTAAGCACACAAGTTAGAGAGATATGAACAGATGAAAGACAAAGAGGGGAGATAATGTCGTTACAGGGCCATTAGCTTCTTCTTCGTCGAACATCCATCGCTGATTCGCCGGAACAAGAGAAGTCGTAGTACTAGTCGTCTGCTCAGCTTCACACTTCACTTGCAATCCTCTTTTCACGTTGGCATAAATGCCGACTCGTGCCGACGGCTTCGAGAGAGCCGTCAGAGAGAACCCTAAAAACGGAGACCTTCTGTCACTTCCGGAGGATTTCACTGAAGAAGAAGGGAGAATCACCGTCGTAGACGAGCAAAGAACCGCCATTTTTGTTTTTTTCTCTTCTTCTCCAAAACAATTCTTCTGCTCTTTTTCTGATTTCTCGGATAAGATTGGGTTTCTTCAGTAAATAGTACTTAGTGGCACAACCGTAAATAATCTCAATTTCTATGACCGAGAAAATAAAATAAAACGGGTTAAGGATCCGGCTTTTTTTGGAGCCCCGGATCCAACCCGAAACACAGATTTTTTTATTTTTTCTTAATTGACTTTTTTATTTTATTTTTTCTCAATGGAAGAGAGAGAGGGGTCTTCGTAAGCAGGCTAAGTCATGGCAACGATATCGTCAACTCTACTACTCTTAAATCCTTGTAGATCAGTTTCTTCACCTCCTCTGAGAATCCCAATACTCTCGGGATTTTCATACGCTAGATCCTGTCGATTCGGACGGCGTAATCTCGAACCCTTTTCAAACGGAATGCTATCGTCGGGAAGCAGAGCCGACGGTGTTACGGTGGCGGCTGCTGCATCGGTGGAAGGAATGATGACGGAGGCGATGAAGCTGATTCAATTGGCGTCACCTACTTGGAAATCCGCCTTGGCTAACAATTTGTTGATTTTTGTTCTCGGTTCACCGCTTCTTGTTACCGGATTGTCCGCTTCTGGGATCGCCGCCGCGTTTTTGCTCGGTACTCTAACTTGGCGGGCTTATGGCTCTGCTGGTTTCCTCTTAGTCGCTGCTTACTTCGTCATAGTAAGTGCAATTGTTATGGAAACTTGATCCGTAATTTGATCCCCTGACTCTGTTAAACATAGAAATCAAAATCACATTCTTCGTTTTACCTGCTTGAATGATTTAAAAAACTTATAATTTTACTAATCTAATGTTGAATTTGATTTTGAGCTGATGAATGAAGAAGAATGTCCTAAAATTATAGATGAGTTTTGTTGTAGGAATTGTGGATCTGTTGGAGATCCTCACATTTAAAAGGCATAATTCGTTTGATAATAATAATACTTGATCAATGAGCATGATCAGAGCTTTGTAAATACAGATAGCTTATTGTCGCTATAGATTGAGTTTTGATATTACGAAGCTAGTTTGAGATCTGATCATGTTCAACTTTGAGATACTTTGTCTTTTACTATACATATACAAGTTTGCCCAAAGTTTTAGATTTTAATATCAGAGTTTGAAATAGTAGCACTAAATTTGGGATTGATTCTGGTTTAGACGATTTACAATGTCACAGGGAACAGCGGCAACAAAGGTTAAAATGTCGGAAAAGGAAGCACAAGGCGTGGCCGAGAAGAGAAAGGGTAGAAGAGGACCCCGCAGTGTGATTGGTTCAAGTGCTGCTGGTTGTGTCTGTGCTTTTCTTTCAATATATCAAGTGGGAGGACCAGCTTTTTCTCAGCTTTTCCGGCTTGGTTTTGTTTCCAGTTTCTGTACCAAAGTGTCTGACACTGTCTCTAGCGAGTTAGGCAAAGCGTATGGAAAAACAACGTGAGTATGCTACTGTTATCCTATCCGCCTATTCATCTCTTCTGTATTGGTTTGTGTATGTTTCCTGTTTTAAGTATGTCAAAGACTTGTGTTGTCATAACATGAAACTAATTGACAACTGAATTGATCTGCATGCATTTTCTCCTCTTACTAACTGCTGCAATTTTGCAGGTATTTAGCCACAACATTCAAGATTGTACCAAGAGGAACCGAGGGAGCTATGAGTGTTGAAGGAACATTGGCTGGACTTTTAGCATCATTTTTTCTTGCCTCTTTTGGGTGTTTCCTGGGTCAGGTAATAGATGTTATCAATTATACTGTTGAGGAATGGAGGCATCTTTGTTATTTGCTCCAAAAAAATTTTCCCTTTTCACATCGTCTTTATGTTGATAACGACGTTTTCATAAAATGATTTAAACTATTTTCCTTTTGATCCCTTGAGCACAGATAACTCCTCCAGAAGCAGCAGTATGTGTACTAGCTTCACAGATTGCCAATCTTGGAGAGAGCATAATAGGTGCTTCGTTTCAAGACAAAGAAGGATTCAAATGGGTATATGCTCACTTTACTGAACTCTTGTTTTTGTTTGATTGCTCTCGCTCTGTCTGCTTATTGTCAAAGCAATAAGATGATAACTACTAAACAAGAATGCAATGATCTCGTTGTTGTTCTCCGTTTGCGGTATGTTGTCTTACGTTTGTCACCCCATTTTTGCAATGTGTAGCTAAACAATGATGTAGTCAACGTGATCAACATTAGCTTGGGAAGCATTGTCGCGATTTTGATGCAACAGTTTATACTCCAGAATTGGGCCTAAGTAAAAACGATGAGGAGGGCCATTGTCTTCTCAGTGAGGTTAGATTTAATCTATTGTTAAACAGCAGTATGTATTCTATTATGTGTAAAATACAATCTGTTGTGTGCAATTAGTAGTCCAACATCACAATGATGGAGATAAAACTTCTGGAACCTTTGTCTTGAAAAATGTGAGAAAAGAGCTTGAGAAAAAGGCAAGGCAACAACAAAGCACCAAGTGTTAGTTCAGAAAGATGAAAGTTAAGAAGAGTAGTGATTAGTTCGAATACATTCCTCTTTTTGTCATTATTACTACTAGGATTCAGACCCCCGCAATGTCGCGGGGAAGTATTTTAGAAAAAGTTAATAAATTTGAAATTTGAAATTATACATTATGAAATCATTTGAATGTAATAGAATAGTTTGAATATATAAACATTAAACAGAAACTGTTACTAAAAGCGCAACCATCAAAATGAAAACTTATAAACAAAAAATATTATGTAGAATAGACGTAAATTTGCAAAAAAAAACATTTTCTAAAGTATTATAAATATATAAGATATTTTATGAAAAATTATGGTAAATAGCTACAATTAAAAAAAATCATAATGACAAAGTGATCTTAACTAAGAATATTGAACTAATAGTTGTAATGAGTAAATGTAATTTTTATCAAATAATTATAATTAAAAATGTATTTAATAAGAGTGAAACTATATCAAAGAAATATTGAAATTAAAATACAAAACTTTTAAAAACATGGTAAAATTAAATTTAAAATATTAAAATAGTTTTTAACGATAAGTTACGACAATTAGACGCAACTGTAAATTCTATAGCAAGTTTTCTTAAATTTCTATATTGCTATAATCATTTCTAAAATTTTAGTTAGATTATAGTATACATTTAATATTAGGTATTAAATGTTATATTATAGAAAGTCGCAACGAACTATGATTTGTTAATTATTGATGAAGAGATAATAATATAGAAAGTTCAAAAGACATGACTATTTAAATAGATACATCTATTAGAACGAAAAAATTGTGATGATAAAATATAAATAAAATATAGTGCAAAAAGACACAACTCTACAATGAACACATACAACTGTTTGAGTTAAAAAAAACAAATAATTTTTTTTTTTACAAAAAAATACTAAAAAAGTCGTAATTGTTGATCTCATTTATTAAGATTGTTATTATTACTTTTAAATATTAAATTTTAAAATATTGTTTTAATGAAAAGTTATGATAAATAGACACTACAATAAATTCTATAGTAAGTTATATTAAATTTCTCTATTGCTATAATCATTTCTAAAAGTTTAATTAGATTATAGAATAACATTGAATATTAGATATTAATATTCAATTATTTAGATTCAACATAAAATGAAAAATTTGTTTCAACGAACTTATTGGTTACTGATGAAGAGACAAATATAAAGAGAGTTCAGAAGACATAACTATTTAAATAGACACACGCCAATGACGTTATACATCTATTAGAATGAAAGTTGTGATGAAAAAATATAAATAAAATATAGTGAAAAGATATAACTCTATAATGAATAAATACAACCGTTTGAATTTTTTAAAAAGCATATAAAAACAAAAAATTTACGTAAAGGTACTACGAAAAATCGCAACTGTCTGCACTTCATTGTACCTAATAATCCATATAAACTACCATATTGAAAATGTCAAATTCAAAAACTCACTATATAATCCATCTAACTGTTGGAAAAAAACTCTAACAATTTTTATATTTAAAATTAATTAAAAGTTGTAAATTAGATTCATGATTCCAAAAATCTTTTGTTAAATCAAGAATTGGAGGATTTTCTTTACTTTTAAAAGAATGAATGCTAGTGAATAATTTAGAAAGCTGTAAAAACTGTTGAGATTGAAAATTTATATTGTGCTGTGTTATTGCAAAAAAATGAAAACAGATCAAACAAACAAATATATATAGATTTCAAAAGATATGAATGTCCCAATAAACACAAGTCTACAGTAAACAGTTGTAATTTTTTATAAATAATAGTTTTAATGAACTATAACAGCTTTTTAGAAAATGTACAAAAATACGAAAACATGTTTGTATTTATTCTGATTGTTATTATATATAGATTATGTCGTGGTCCTATCATCTTCTTTTGCAAATATTCTCGACGTTACATAAGATAAGTGCCTGGTGGCCAGTTTATAATAATATAGAAGCCTCAAGAAAAAGATTGAGCATCCATCCATTGAGACTTAACAGGCCTGTTACTTGAGTGTTTTGGAAACATGAAGACAACCTTACTATGCGTTGTTTCTACGAGCCTGTGGTCCGGGATCTGATACGACAGTGGCCCATTAGCCGCGTCATTCATCCAATACACAGCTGACAACAAGTGACATACGCGCTTCTCAAACGCGTGATTCTACCGCTGATATTACCGCCGCAAATGTCGCTTTTTTCTTTCCAAAGTCAAATCTCCGCCTCACACAACAGAGAGACTTGGGAAGACTCTTTTTCTCTGATACTTTGTTAAAATATGTATTCAATAAATAGATCAATTTACAGGTTCTATAACATGAATGGGTTTATTGGCTCCACAACTGTAACTTTCTCATTTCTGGAACTCTCCAGTAATTTGAATTTATTAAACTACTAGTAACTAAACACCACTAGAAGCCTTTTAACACTTAAAAAAAAGTATTAAACCACGATACATGTGACGAATGTCCCATTCCCCACAAACCTAACCTATTAAACAATACCAAAAATGGAATAATCAGATATGGCTAGAGAATCAAACAAAATATGTAAAACGATATCCACAAAAGGAAGACATAAACAAAGATAAGTTTGCCAAAAAGTTTGACGAAAAGAAACAAACAAAAACCCTATATGGTTCTCACCCGCCGTGAGCATGTTCCCATCTTCTTCTCGAACTTTGCCAAAGTTTGGTATATCAAAAAAATACTAATATTAAGACAGATAGAGAGAGAAGAAGAAGAGAAGAAGATGTTTTAGAAGTTGTGTTTCAGCGATTGGCTTACACGCGTCATACTTTAATTAGATAATTTTATTTCCTTACTATCTCTCCTTCTCTCTCGCATACATTAGTCATAGAGAGTCATCACCAGCTCCTCTGATCAAAATAAAAGAAAAAGCGTTTTCTCTTCTCTATAGCTTTTCACAGTTACCCAAAAGTGTTATAATCCTTTTTTTTCTTTCTTTCTTTCTAAAATCGGGCGGTGTGCACGCGAAACCTAAATTTCGCTGGATTTTATTCGTTTTTGGAAACGGTGAGCTATAATGGCCGTAGATTCGGCTGACCGGCGTGAAGTAATCGTCAAACTCGACGGTGACAAAGGAAGCACCGGAGAGACTGTTGGAAGGATTTGGCGAGACGGTAGTTACGATTTCTGGACTGATGGAGAAGGTAACCTCAACAAAGGCCATAATGCTGCCGCTGCGGGTGGTTCCGATAGATCCGCCTCCACGACGGAGGAGCTACATGACGAAGGGTTTGAGTTTCGCCGCGGCGAAGATCCTCCGACGAAGCTAATTGGTCAGTTTCTCCATAAACAGCAAGCCTCTGGTGAGATTTGTCTTGATATGGACCTTAGTATGGACGAGCTTCAGTCCAGAGGTTTGACTCCGGTATCGGAATCTCCGACGTCGGCGAAAGTGCCTCCTCCTACTACTACTAAACCTGACGCCGAGGCAAGACGAGACAGCCGTAGCAATAATAACAACGATGGTGGAGGAGAAGTTGTCAAGTGTAGTGGAACCGCTCCGATGCCGAGAAGCTCTAGCAATTTGCTTAAGATGCGGACTAGGTCACGGCTTTCGGATCCACCGACGCCTCAGCTGCCACCTCAACCGGCGGATATGAAATCGGGTCGGATTCCGAAATCCGGGCAGATGAAATCAGGTTTTTTCGGTAAAAGCCCTAAAACTCAGGGGGAGGAAGAAGAGGATGACCCGTTTGCAGAGGAGGATCTGCCGGAAGAGTACAGGAAAGATAAGCTTAGTCTATGGATTGTATTGGAATGGTTGAGTTTGGTTTTGATCATTGCTGGGTTTGTTTGCACTCTTTCAATACGTTTCTTGTATGAGAAGAAACTCGCGGATCTTGAGCTGTGGAAATGGGAATGTATGGTTTTAGTGTTGATCTGTGGTAGGTTAGTCTCTAGTTGGGTCGTTAAGATTGCCGTCTTCTTCATTGAAAGGAACTTTCTTCTCAGGAAAAGGGTTTTGTATTTCGTCTACGGTGTCCGGAATGCTGTGCAGAATTGCTTATGGTTAGGACTTGTTTTACTCGCTTGGCATTTCTTGTTTGATGAGAAAGTGGCTAAAGCAACAAAGACCATGTCCCTGCGTGTTGTGACTAAGATCTTTGTGTGTTTGTTGGTTGGGCTTTTGTTGTGGCTCGTGAAGACACTCTTGGTCAAAGTTCTTGCTTCCTCGTTCCATATGAGCACTTACTTTGACAGGATTCAAGAGTCTTTGTTTACTCAGTACGTGATTGAGACGCTCTCTGGTCCTCCTTTGATTGAGATCCAAAAAAACGAGGAAGAAGAAGAGAGAATCAGTGTAGAGGTTAAGCAGTTTCAGAATCCTGGAGGTGTTGAGATTCAGTCAGGGGCTCAGAAAAGTCCGATGAAGACCGGGAAGAGCCCGTTGATCTCTCGTATTCTATCTAATGGAGGAGGGGCAGGAGGAGGAGGAGGAGGAGGAGACAACAAAGGGATTACGATCGATAGCCTTCATAAGCTGAATCCCAAGAATGTTTCAGCGTGGAAAATGAAGAGGCTGATGAATATAATCCGGAATGGATCACTTACCACCTTGGATGAACAGCTTCAAGATCCAAACTTGGATGATGAGAAAGGGAACCAAATCAGAAGTGAGTTTGAGGCAAAGCTTGCCGCAAGAAAGATCTTTCATAATGTTGCTAAGCCAGGATCAAAGTAAGTAAAATCACTTTTACCTTTTGCATACAAAGTTTTTGCCAATATCACAATATGGATACTAACCATTAGCAATATAATTGCACATTTTCTTATTTAGGTTCATCTACGTGAACGACATTATGCGGTTTCTGCCAGATAACGAAGCTTTGAAGACTTTAAGTCTCTTTGAAGGAGCAACTGAGACGAACAGGATCAGCAAATCATCTCTTAAAAACTGGGTGGTAAGCAATCTGCAATGAATGAATTTACACTCTTTTTTAACATTTTCGGGTATTAATAGATATGTGAAAATGTAGGTGAATGCTTTTAGAGAGAGAAGAGCTCTTGCATTGACCTTGAACGACACGAAAACAGCAGTAAACAGGCTTCACAAGATGGTGAATATTGTGGTTGGGATCATCATAATAGTTATTTGGCTTATCATACTTGGAATCACTTCCACCAAATTCCTCGTAGTCATGAGCTCGCAAATCGTGGTTGTTGCATTCATATTTGGGAACATGTGCAAGATAGTGTTCGAATCCATCATCTACTTGTTTGTTATACACCCGTTTGATGTAGGCGATCGATGTGAAATCGATGGAGTCCAGGTAAATTCATACAACCAATAATAACCTGTAGTAAAATAAAACTTCTCATTTTTATTTGTATCGTTTTGAATAAAACTCTCTTTTTGTCCAGATGGTTGTGGAAGAGATGAACATATTGACAACAGTTTTCTTGAGGTTTGATAACCAGAAAGTCGTGTACCCGAACAGTCTTCTGTGGACTAAATCTATTGGAAACTATTACCGTAGTCCTGATATGGGAGATGGAATCGAATTCTCCATCCACATTACTACTCCAGCTGAGAAAATCATCCTCATCAAACATAGAATCACAAGGTACATTGCAAATTTGGAATCACAGTTTCAAAAAATTTAATACCTGAATCCTTATTGGTGTACTCATTACCTGTAAATTATTGTTGTGGTAGTTACATTGATGGGAAGAAGGATCACTGGTATCCGGCGCCGATGATAGTATTCAAAGACATGGAGTCATTGAACAGTGTGAGGATTGCAGTTTGGCCAACACATCGAATGAATCATCAAGACATGGGAGAGAGATGGGTTCGAAGATCTCAGCTTGTTGAAGAGATTGCCAAGATTTGCAGAGAGCTTGACATTGAGTATCGATTGTATCCTCTTGACATCAATGTCAAAAACATGCCCACTTCCACTGTTTTGCCAGTTTCAGACAGACTTCCACCTACATGGACTGCTCCTGCTTCTAGCAGCAACTGAAACTATAGATGAAACGTTTTACATGGTTTGGATCAAGAGGATGTGTTTTTTTCTCATGTGTCTTTTTGAACTCTACGAATTTAGAACTTAGGAAAATGATACTTGATGAGATTACTCGACATCCGTGTAATGTATAAATTTTGGTTCCTTTAATCTGCATAGTTGTCTGGATCAAGGCGTTTTGGATTTTATGGTTTATGAACCCAAAAACTAAAAATACAAATGGATGGATTAGTGTGAGTGTACCCAGGGATAGTGAGCAAAATGATTAAGCATCAAGCAAATTATAACAGACACCTAATGAAAGAACACGTTTTCTGATAACTTAATTAGTTAAGCCAAAACGATAAATTCAACAATTTCATCTCCTTATATAACCTTTCAACCAAATACAGTACATGTTTCTGAAAACGACCTCTTCTCTGTTTTTTTCAGCTAATTAAAGAACAAAAACATCGACTCTCACAGACCAACTACAGTACAAGTTTCCAAATCATACATGTGATCTACTGAGAAAGCTGCCGATCTCTTTCCTCAAAACGGCCAGAAGATAGTTGCTTTTCACCATCGCCGCCGTTTCCCAACCCTTTGTTTCGGGGATGAACCGGCGTAAAGATCTGAAGAAGATATGTCTGGAACAAACACTGAGTGGTGGTGAAATTGCTTAGGCCAGTTTAGACCAGAAGCTGTAGGTGGAGACTGAATCTGTGGAACAGCCCATGATGTCTCACCGCCTAAGCAGTTATTGTTATCTTCTGCATCTTCTTCTGCAGATCTCATCATCGAAGAGCTGTCTGAATCTCCTCGTCCACTAGTATCAGCCTGCAACAAACAAGTATCAAGCTAAGCAATTTTCATATATGAGAATCCAAAATAGATAAATCACAAAGGCCACAACAAGATCATACTTTCTTTTCACTTACTTCGCAAGACTCACTATCTAAAGCTCCAAAGAGGTCTCAAGAGCCAACAAAAAAGACTTAAAATCAATCTTGATTATAAATACAGACAGTACTAGATGTGTAACTAAACTGCTACCTTAGAGGATCCATTGTTCTCCATGTATTCATAGCTCTGATCAAAGTCGGTAAGCCCAAAAATCTCCTCTATTTGCCACTGAGGAATGCTTCCAGTAGCTGATCCGCTGCTTGCAAAAGGAAGCTTTGTCGAAACTTGATCACTGACTTTACTTTCCGGGAAAACTCCTTTTTGAGGCTCATGAGGTAAAGACTGAACAAGTGGTTTTGTGTCCATGGCATCATTGGTAGGTGAGGATTTAGAGGACGGACCAGATTCTATAGATTCGAGACCAACTTTGATTCCAGTGAGAAGAAATCTCTGGTGAGCTGAGACATGAGGATTCACAGTGTGGATTGCAACATCACATTTCCTACATAGTAAAGCTCTATCTTGCAGACAGAAGAAGAATCCAGAAGCTTCCTGTAAGGGATTTGCAGACAAACACAACACAGGAACAATATGAAAAAAAAAAAAAAAAAAAAAAAAAAAAAAAACAGTTCTCATATCAGAAGAGAAACTGGTTTTATGAGCCTCCCTACCTACACCTAAGAAAGATTCAAACTTTAACACAAAAATTGAGGATCTAAAAAAACATGGGGTGATTTGCAGACAAACACAACACAGGAACAATATTAAAAAATCTTTTTATGAGCCTCCCTACACCTAAAACTAAAAAGATTCAAACTTTAACACAAAAAATTGAGGATCTAAAAAAAAACATGGGGTGATTTGAAAATCAGATCAAAGACTCAGATTTAATATGAAAGGATGAGGTGATTTGAAAATCAGATCAAAGACTCAGATTTAATATGAAAGGATGAGAGAGACTGAGAGAGAGAGAGGTCAGACCTGACAAATGTCACATTTGGGTATGGAAGAGGAAGAGACAGAGAGAGGGACTCTCTGATGTTTTCCGGCGAGTTTATTAGCAGCGTGAATCTTCTCATCGCAAGCCCAACACAGAGCAGCCTCGTCGGCGCAACATAGAACCACCGCTTCCGCCGCTTCACAAACGTTGCACTGAATCTTCATCCTCTCTGATCTTTCTCCTTCCTTTTTTATCTCCAAATCATCCAAAGACCTTTTTCTTTCTTTTTGGATTGGAAAAGATTCAAATTTCCAGAAAACGAAACTCAGATCATAAACATGAAATTTTTTTAAGGAAAAGAGAGGTGGAGCCAACTAAGTTCTTCTGACTCTTGCTATTGTTGTTGCTTGAGGTTTATGGTTTAAGCAACTCTTACGTTTTCTCTCTTCTTCCTTCTGGATTTTTTTTTTTTTTTATAGCCCCCTAGAAAAATGTGATTATTTGTAAATTTTCTGACTAAAAACAAATTAATTGAAACATTTGGGATTCTAGATAAGTCGTCGTTGTAGGAAAATATCAATTATATTACTAAAATAATACATAGTGGGCAAATAACATTATTTCTTTTCCAAAAAAAACAAAAAAAACCAGAGAGGGGGCTTCTGTGTGCAATTTAAAAGTGGTGGGGTAAGAATTGGAAATATGGAGGTGTTAAAGGAAGATATTTATTTTAGGCCAATTTAGTGAACAATGCGTAGACACGTGGCTAAAACAAGTGTCTTAATTGCAGGAGACCGTCTCTGCTGTGTCAAGGCTGTAATTGTTTATCAAAAGATCGCATTTTTAAGGTCCCCAACAACAAAAAAAAAAAAAAAAAGATTTTTCTTTTACTTGTGGCTGCGCTCGTTTCTCTGTAGGTTTAACTTAGAAATTTCTCAAACTCGTGCCTGAAAATATCTTTTTTTTTTTTTAAGTTGTGTGTATATAAATGAAAGTGATATTGATATGTATGTTCCAAGTAGAATATCTAGTTTCAAACGACTGCGACATTGTCTACTATTCATTTTGACCACTTTCTAGAAAGAACCTATTTAAAACTTATCTAAAGGATTATATGTTATATAAATATTTTGTCCTGGTTCATGCATCGTAATCTTGTATATGATACGATAACACGATAGCGAAATGTTTATTTCAGAGGAAAAATATCACCATAGTATAATTTATAATATCAATGTTATACTAGTCCACGCATGGTTATGAGTGGAAGAAGTGAAGGATTCGGACCTACATAAGACTAGATTTTTGTTTCCAATAACACAAGCCATAAACAAAAGTTATTAACATTAACCAATCAAATCATTAATAAGGTCCCGTTTTGAAAAAGATAATTTTCCCAAAATCAACAATTTGCACGAGAGATAGGGAGAGAATTCTAGATGAATATAATTTTATTCAAGAGGCTGAGATACATCCACGTTCTTGGTAGGAGAAAGATTAGCTACTTGAATTAAACTTCTTCGAGCACCAAAGATTCATAGGAATCAACGAATCTTTCGGACCAAAGAATCTTTTTTACCATATGTTAGACAAGTGGGCTAAAAAGGGCTCTTCAAATGTCTGTCTACCAACTCTTAACTTTATGAACAAATCTACCATCGTACCAATTCTAGTACCTTGATCTGATCTGAGAAATGCCGTGAGCCAAGAAAACATTTAAGACCGGTGCATCGGATGATATCTCGATTGTATCTCCGATCTGCACGTTGTGGCGAACCTGACAACCATCAATGTAGATTGTCCCATGGTCTGAATACCAGTTAACGTCCATTAGTTGGTCCGGTTTGAAGGCCGAATGCATAAGAGAAGCGGTTGAACCTGGAGAGATTGGCTCTCTGACCATAAACTGTAGATCACGAGACAATATTGGCATCACGAACCCACCTGCTGACTGCATTGCTGCAGTTGAGCCAGCAGCTGTGCAGACTCTTAGACCGCTTGAGCGGCAGTTCACTGTCTTATGACGGGTCTCACCATCTTTGTTCTTAATCCTGCACACATTGTAGAGAACAGAACACTGACTAATAAGTGCTGGATTTGGATATCGTATTCATAGGGATGCCCAACAGCTGAACCGAACCGAAGAAAAGATCAACCAATTCGGTTTTGTTTTTCAAGGTGTAACCAACCCTATCAATCTGAAGAAGATTAAATCCTTTTCTTTGAAAACTCATTCAATTATAGGTTTAGTTTCTAAAACATCATATACCAAACCGATGATAGTTGGTATTCTGCGTATAAGAAACAACTCTAACCAAATGAACAAACAAGGATCATGTCTACCCAAGCAATCAGGTCTAAAAGAATGCCTTTTTTTTTTTTAATTGGGAGCTCTTACTTGAATGAGAACCTTGAAACCGCGGCAGGGCATGGGTGTGCAATCAAAACGTCATTAAGTGCGTGTGAAAGAAGAGGTTCTGAATTTAACTTGAGTGATATCCTCGATACTTTTGAAGGAATCACTCTGCCAAACAAAATGTCATCCAGCACCTGTGAAGAAATGATAGCTGAAATGTTCAAACCAAAATATTGCGTAGTCACTGAATTTTCTAAGGAACAAATGAGGACCAGTGACAAGAGCATAAATGGGCTGCCTCACTTTCTATATCTCTGATTTACTTTTACCTGTTCAAAATTCTCAACTGTTGCAGCACAAAGATGACCAGTACTTCTACTAGCGTCAAACTGATCACTCAGTTCTTCTACCTATAACAACAAAACTTGGCTACTTTGTCACATTCTTTATAAAGATAGAAACATCGTAACAGGAAATATCAGAGAAGTTGGGTTGGGCTACAAAAAAAACCTCGTGAGCTTGAGTTGGATCAGAATTGACTCCTAGAACCGGAACAGAATCATGGATGAAATGACTGGCATGCAAGAGGGTACCATCTCCACCCACGGTGATAACCATATCCACATCACGAATGGGATGCGCTAAGTCATTACGCGAAATAGGTTTCCATTCGACTGGCTTCTTACTTAGTATTTCCTGACAAAAATTTATAGCATTCTTGTGTACTTTGCACCTGCTTTCTAGATATTTAAGAACCTGTTCAACAAAACAAAAAAAAAAAAAAATCCCATTTTTATTAGAAGGAAGCCATGAGAAACTAACTAGAGCAATAAACAACAATAGTTTTCGAAGTCCAAAGGCTAAGTAAACGCTGCAGATATGAATTTCAAATTCCAACATATATTTTGTGAGCTTTGTGTAGATATGATAAAGAAGAAACTAAAATCTTCGCAGTTAACACATAGGTAACACCCAAAACTGGTTCCTTTTTTCACGTAACTGTCAACGATTCCGCCTTTACTCTTTTGGGAATTTTGCGTAACGAAATTAACATGATCGGCCTTTCAAAATTGAGACGAGACGCATTGGGGAATAAATTACCTGAGGGTTTTTGATGAGCGATGCACCTTCGGTTTGGAGGAATGAGTACGGATCAATCGGTTTCAATAGTAGCAGAAGCTTCCTGATCGCCATTATCGTTGAATCAATCTATCTATCTATCTCTCTCTCTCTCTTCCTCGGCGCCGCGCTCACCGGACTGGAGCAAACCACGTTTAGAAATATTCGACAAGTCTCTCCAGCGAACCCTCTGTATCGTTTAGCGCGTCCTTCCCCTGTGAATATAGTCAAAATGTCTCGGGCCCAACTAAAATCCTACCAAACTGGGCCTAGTTACAAAAAAGCCCAACTAAAAACTACCCTATATTCGTCGGCCTAACTACATATGGTTCCAAAACTGGACTTATTAGTTCTGGATTAAGCTCATCTGTTTGTTAGTCTTGTTTCTGAACTTTATGCTGCTTTTACATGTATTTTGAAGGGAATTTGATTAGAAATGCTACTTTCCAAACAAAAGTTGTGGAAAATACCATTTTTTAATTTTCATTTTCAAAACTGCTATTTTCAATTTTGTGTCATATATGAAAAAGACGAAAATACCCTTTTATTAAATCATTGATTATTAACATTTACAATTAAAGTTTTGAAAATAAATTAAGATTGACATTAATTGTTTGTAAACATGTTGTTCATCATTCTGTAACAATGTGGTGGACAAAAACCTTGGTTGTTGTATCTGGTCTCCCGGAATTGCATATATGCAGTGTGGACATTGTTTTCCAGTTAGTAGTGCACACGAATCTTCATACTAAACTTTAGTTATGGTCCACTCAAGAGACAAAGAACATAATGGTGATGGACAAAAAACTTTGGCTACTAGATGTGGTCCACCGTATCTACAGACCTGCGGTGTGGACACGTTTTTTTGTTAGCAATGGAAACAAAACACATGAAGATATGGTCCACTGAAGAGATAGAAGGACATTATAGTGGTAGACAAAAACCTGTTCGGTTGGATCTGGTCCACCGGATCTGGAAACCTGTAGTGTGGACAAGTTTGATAGTGGTAGACAAAAACATGGTCGGTATGATCTGGTCCACCGAACACCAGATTTGCAGACCTCAAGTGTGGAAAAATTTTATTGTTAGCAATGGACACAAAACGCATTACCAAACATATATAGTCCACTAAAGAGAACAAATGACATAATAGGAAATGGACAAAAACCTGGCCGGCTGGATCTGGTCCACCGGAGTTGCAGACCTGCGGTTTTGTCTGCATGCGGTCGGGTATAAGAACTCTGGAACTAGATCTAGCGGTTTCAGCTGCCATGGTAGAGGCAAATGGATCAGATGGAGATCTCGGTCGAAGAATTGTGTCTTGATGAAGAATTTCTCCATTATATGCAAGCTACAGACTGAAACAAATGGAGTTTTGCAGAAAGAGATTCATTTTGTATTACCAAAAAAGAAATAGAGATTCAGTTTGTGACTAAGAAACATTGAGATAGAAGAAGATGAAAAATTGAGAAAGAATGAAGATGGAGAAACAGAAAAGTCAAGCGTTAGAATGAGGAGAGAGAGATTTGTTTTTTGGACAAAAAATTTGTATTAAATTATTAGTTTTTTGTTAAAAAAAAGAAGGATATAATGGTATTTCAGTTACATGGTTGTGGCAAGCGGGAAAAGAAATTGGAAAAAATGACATTGATCAAAATGTTTGGTATTGTACATGATAAAATTTTCTATTTTGAACTTTGACCATAAAGTTAGTTTTTTTAAACTATCGTAGTCGAATAATCAAGGGATTTTTTTTTTCTTTTGCAAGAAATACATTTTTTTACCATGTCAGACCATCCCCAAATCACTTGTGGACACTATGTATTATGTAAAAATATATTTTGTGAGTTACATTTAATTTTAGAAAAAACATAATTTATATGGATATTGTTCTTAGATTTTTTTTTTTTTGTCTTTATATACATACGATCCTAATATTCTTTATTGGAGATCATGTTCTAGATGCAATACATATTTCACTTTATATGGTAGACGGTCCTAACCGGTCCCATGTCCAACCCTAAGTGGAACTATTCCGATCGTACCACGGTCCTCAAACGTCTCGCCTAATGGGAACAACGCGTAGTAGGATCAGATCCTCCGTATCGAGCGCAATCCTTTGAAGATTGTCCGGTCCAGAATCTAATCAGAAGTGGGGTTAGCTTTTTGAGATCATACCGACCGGACCGGTTATGCTCCACGTGTGGGTAATAATTGTGGTACTGCGTATAATGTAGTGGCCAACAACAGAAGCTATGAAATTTGACCTCGAAACATCGGCATTCACGTGATTTTTTTGTCTTTCATTTGGCCAAATTTAGTAACCTATTATATATTGTACGAGCTAAGACATATCTTACAATTTTCTCCACATATTATTATTTTTTGAATGGTGACAAAATGGGACGAAATTAAAAATTGTTATATAACATAAGAAAGCCACCAAACATAATATAGACAAATTATGGTGGATTGTACAAGAATGCATTCCCTTAAAATATAAAAGGCAATTGTATATATATCTATATGCTTCACATATCTTATTTTATTTAGCGATTTTAGAATTTCATTTACGCAATAGAAAAATGTTGTATCTTTTTACTGAATATTAGGTATAACACTATTAACGAATCTCATCTGTCCGACTAAAAAAAAAATCTCCAGAAGCTGGCAAGCAGTATAATCTTTTCGTTTTTATCAAATAAAAGAAAAAAGGAGGCAAAAAAAGTTGCAAGAACTAGAGTAATAATTTAAAGCTAAACACTACGTGCATGGAAAGATCACACTACAAATAGTGACCATTCTCTAATCTTTATCTTTTAGCGAGTGGGGTACAATCTCCACATCGATTGGCCCATCAGTATTAGAATTTAGATTTTATATAATCAAAGCATTTGCAATCACATGTTTTTCCATCACGTTGTTAAATCCAACCACAAAGCTCAATTTTAAATTAGTTGACCAAACACCAAAAAATCTATATTACGAAGATGGTCAACTTTCTCCATATAAGTGACACGTAGCAGTAGATAAAATGTCATTTATTTGTCATCTTTAAAAACAAACAAACCTAAACTAAAAAAAATATGAAACATCTTTCATGTCTTCTATTCTTTTTTGTATATTACAAACAGTTTGAATATTTAACTAAAGAATTTATAAAAGTTTAGAATATATCTCAAGAAAATAGATGCATCACCAAAAAGCAAAAAAGGGTATTAGGAGTGAATCAAAGAGCCACTTCTTACACCATGAACATATGGTTAACGCGTTACAATCAGTGGCGGACCCAAAATTTTTTTTAGGGGGTTTATATTTTTTTTAAAACAGTTGAAATGGAAAAAACAACTTATTAGTGTGATATTGGGGAATCGAACTCGGGTTGGGGGTCACACTTAAGAGGGGAAGACCAACTTGGCTGCATATGCTTCAACAATTTACATGCAAAAATACCTATTTGAATAATTTACCCAAGTCAACTCACCCACCTATTTCCTATGTAGGTCCGCCATTGGTTACAATTTTGTCAATAATTTGAAGAGTTGCAACAATGATCGTGATATTAGTTAATATTGTAGAGAAATTCATGAAAGTTTGTCCCTAAAAAATTGAATTTTTATATATGAAGAAGAATGAAGTTTTGTTCACTATCAAATGGAAGATAGTTGAATAAAATTGTAGAATGTTAGTTTAGAAAAATACAGAGACAAAGAGGAAGATATTTGAATAAATTTATGAATGTTGGTATTAATATTCTAATATTTAGAAGTTGTGAAAAAGAAATTTATATAAACTTCTTATAATAAAATAAATTCTAGAGTTATATTCAAGAAATTGAGGAGCTAACATGAATGTAAAATTTAGTTAACCAAAAACCTATTTGTTACAAAATATGCATGCTTATCAAGCTTTTATTTGATATATTTTTTTGATGTTTTATACAAGAATTATAGACTGATTAAATCTCTTAAAACAAAGTTGTTCGTGCATGTATCTAATCATTCAATTACAAAATAAAAAAACTTATGTGAAATATTAAAAAATAAACATCAAATTATATTTTCAAAATTTCTACAATTTAAGAAAACAAAAATAATCTTTACATATATTAAAAAACGATAGCGAAATTATTTAAAAACGTAAGTCATAAGTCTGCGCTATGCGCGGGTATTCATCTAGTAGTAATAAAATAGGCTCAAGTAAAACTCAAAAACGGAGTTGAATTAATTGACAAAACTCATAATTGCATCTATAAAAATTACGAAACATTAGCGTTGTCAAATAGCAAATCTGGACAAAAAAGTGAATTTAAACAAACCAAATCAGTTATGTCTTTTACTCCTGTCATTATTTATTTAGACCACACATTCTGCATAAGTAATTAAGAAAAAAAGTTTATACTTTTTTTTTTTGTTAAAATAAAGAAAAACGTTATTATTGTTTAAAGGGGCTATATTAATCTGTAACCCCAGAAGAAAAGGAAAATTAAATCTTAGATCTGCAAAGTACTACTAATATATGGAACTATGGACTAGCTACGTAGACTAAAATAGTGCTTGAATTTCAATATAATTTGAAGAGCTTAATTAAAAAGAAAACACAAATTAGTGCACTGACAACTGCGAAACCACTGGTAATATCTTAACTCTCAAGTTAGAGAAATGTAGATCTTAAAGCAATAAGAGAAAAGGTCGTCGACAACAAAAGCCATAAAAAATGTTAATTAAGAAAGGCGAATAAAAAGTTTAGCAAAAAGTTACCCATGCGATGCGACCACGAGAAGCATCTCTTATTTATTATAGTATTTCGTAACTTCGTAGAATCCATGGAAAAATAGTGATTTCTAAGCACTTTACAAGTTGCAGCCTTTGTAAAATAAAAGAGTGGATATATTCTTGTAGATTATTTTAATTGACGACGATCTAAATCTCAGTCATCTGAAATTGGAAATTTTCATCTGCAACACGTTGACACGAAAAGATTTATTAAAATATATATTATAAAACGAATATATAAAACCGTATAATAATAACATGAGTAATTAACAGTAAGAGTTAATTAGTAGTATAAGAAAAACGATGAGTTGGTATACTTGATACTAAAATTATATGAGATGAGTCAGATGATACCCATGAAGTAAAAAAGTTATACGCTGACGACGTAAAGGTCCTCGTCGTGGTCTCTCATGCTGCCAATCAAATTTATTCCATATACACTGCATATAATAATTTTCCATTAGATTAAGCGCTTTTGGACCATAAGAAAAGGTATTATGCTATGTTGCTAACACTTGCAATATCTTTTTAAAAGGATGTTAACAGTTTTTAATAGCTCTAAATTATAACTAGTTTGATTAACAAAAAAGATTAGAGCTTTCAAATTTCAGTTATGCTACATACTCCCTCCGTTCAAAATATAAGATGTTTTAGCCAAAACACGCATAATAAAAAATGTTTACTTTTAAAAAGTTTAACCAACCAGAAATAAGACTGCATAAAATAAATAATAATAAAATATAAAAATAGTCTAAGAGTTGCCTCAAAAATTAAAACAAGCAAAAACCTCTAAAACATCATATATTATGAAACGGAGTGAGTATGTTTTACAAGCATAAAAACACTATAATTTGGAAATTTGAATATGAGAGAGTCTATATGTTGTTGTGAGTGGTTAAAGTAAAACTAACTGCATCAGCAGAGAGAGCCAGAGAGAGAGAGAGAGTTCATTAGCACTAGCAGCATGATGGTTCAATGTCCAATGTCCACCAGTCACCAGTAATAATAAGTCTCTGATGAGCTCGAAGTCCCATGTTAAGAAAGTAGGTAGTGTGATGTTAGACTGATAACTAACTGAAACTGGAAGGATTTTACCAAATACTAGTAGTTTTTTTCTTTTGAGTAAAATTATCTTGTGGTAACCATTAACCAACCATTATGACAGAGAGAAGGAAGACTCGATGGAACCATAACATATGTTGGTCTCTCTCTCTCTCTCTCTCTATACAGCTTGCTGCTTGATAAATCTTTCAACGAGTAAACCAATGGTACTAGTGTGTTCAATTTTATGAAATGTTAATATTGGAAAACAGAAGAAAATAGTTTTATAGAAAAACAGTCTTTATTATAAGAGTATTTATTATCAGAGTAATATAAAAATTAAGGAATTGGGAGTCAGCAATAAATAATTTTTGGATTTGATAGTATATTTATTGGTAACTTTTGGTAGTGAGTGGGGGATGATGAGAGAGAGATATATTGACTCCTTTTTAATATTTGGAAATTTAAAAGAGAGGGGGGGGGGGGGTGAAAAATAAAAAAAAGGGGGAACAAATTCCCTCCAAATGATTGGGCCATAAAAACCACACAGACAGACTAAAAGGCTCTCTCTCTGCTCTCTACTCCATAAACCCCACTCTACACTCTTCTTCTTCTTCCTTGTCCATCGACCTCTCTGATCGCTATCAAACGGCTTTTATCATAGTTCGTTCGTTCGTTCGTTCGTTTGTTCGTCGATCTTCTCTAATTCCGCCGCCCGCCGCTTCGTATATTTTAAGGTTAATATTCGTATTCTCTCATCTCATCGTGAAACTAGTAGATTCCCCTGATTTTTTTCGATACGTTTTATTAAGCTCCTTCTCCTGTGAATCCGTCTTCTTATTATTATTACCAATTCGCCACGATTTGATTTAGGTTTTTTGTTTGTTTTGATCGTCGATTTTTGATTTTTTATTTATTTATTTGTAATTTCCTTTGTTTGATCGTGTGATCTTCTTTCTGATTTGCCTTTTGCTTTGAAACGGTTCCAGATTCGGAATTGTTTATCTAGGACTCGTAGTAATTCGATTTTAGCTTTTTAAATTTGATCTCTGATTCAAATCAAAATTAAGCTAGTTGATTTGATTCCGATTCGATTGCTCTGTTTCAATTAGTTTCCGGATTTTTTTTTGACTCTTTCGTCATTCTAAAAAAAAAAAGAACTCTTCAATGGTTTGAAAGTTTTAGGTTATGAAATCAAATCACAATCTCTCCTCTTTCTTTTTTTTGTTCAGTCAAAAGTATTGGGATCCTACTATATAATATATAAATATTGTACTTATGATCTAACAAAGAAAGTTCTTGTTCCCATTACTAACATGTTAACAGATAAAAGGAAACTAGATTAGATTATTAGTACAAGGTGGTCTTGTTTCCTTATTTTAATCAAGGCGTTAACAAATCTTTGGATGATTTTTTTTTTTTTTTTTTTTTTTTTTTAAAAGATGCTTTCTGTTTCAAGATCCTAAAAATGGATAACGATGAATCGATGATGATGATGATCAGTGTTGGTTGAGTTAATTGGATAGTATCTCGATTTTTTATAAAATTTATCAGCACTAACAAAAAGAAATACTCATTTTTGCATGTTAACTTTTCCATTGATCTCCCAATTAATACTTCCTAATTAAACAAAATCACTATTCGTACTAGTGTCTTTTTTTTTAAGTGATTTATGCGTAGGTTTCATCTTTTTCAAAAGGATTTTTTTTTCTTTCTTTTTTGCTTCTCAAATTTAGAAGAGATCTTTGGTGGGGTCCTAGTGATTGTGGATTCTGTGCCTACTTGAATGAGAGTCACTGCAGTCTTCACGGGAAAAAGCAATTCCCTATCTTAATAAGTATTTTCTCATCTCTCTAAATTTTTGAATTTTGGTTGAAACAGTGCCACTTGGTTACATTATAGTCTTTAGATGTTTACAATTACAGATGATCATGCAAGGTGTAAGTTATATATTATTGTTGCCTTGCCTTGTCATGGGAGGAGTTTTCTTGTGTGTGTGTGTGTTTGTTTTATTTATTTCAACTCACATGTTTTGTGGGGTTTATAAAACTTAAAAACTTATAATAATTAGAAATAACAGGACATAGGCAAAGCAAAAGTGAGAGAGAGAGAGCAAATCGTTTAACTCTCTTTTCTTTTTCTTTGGGCATAAAATATATATGATGCTTAGATTTGCTGTCTTAACTAGGTGGACCACAAAGTTTTCTTATACTTTCCTTTTCATCGCCTTTTCTTTACCGACACATACAATTGGACGCATCATATGTTGTCCATGCATACATGATCCACTTCCACACAGTGTATTAAAACACCTTAAAGTCTTCTTCTTCTACCATATACAACTAATTATCCAAGGAACATCGTGTCCTTCTCATGCTTGTTGTTGTCTTGTCTTGGGAAATCATGTGTCTGTTTTAATATGTAAAAAAAAGTCAACGCTCTAAAACAGTAAAACTCTTTCTTAGTTACAAGAAAGACATTGAATTGAGATGGATGTTGAAGCCCTTTTCTTAGTGTCCATTTTTCTAACGTTCGTATCATTCAAAAGTTTGAATTATATCTGCAACTGCAACAGAGTGAGTTTTAGAAAGTCAGTTGTCTGTTTTACCCCATTTTTATTTATGAAAAAGTCACATATTATAGTAGGGCTGTAGGGGTCGTCACTACTACTGCTTGGAAAGAAAAGAAACACTTTCTGTCTTTCTGACTTAAAGCATCTGATTCTCTTTTTTGTTACTAAACAAGAATTTCTTGCTTCACAATTTCTCTTCCTTGAAGAAAAAAGAAAAAGGTTAGTTGAATTGTATATTCTATACAGTGTCTTTGTGGCAACAGTATACAACACACTAACTTCAATCGGTCTTTTTTCTTGCATAATTTGATTTGACTCTTTACTGTTTTAGTGGTTCAAACTTCAAAGCTAGAATGAGTATTGTATTGGGGGGTTTAACTGATCTTATTTTACACGTGCATATGACATTGTCGCTAGCAACTCTTGTTTTCCACCCCTCTGTTCAGAGTTCAGACTTCAGAGCAAGTACCTTTTTATTTTATTTTGGGGGGGTTAAAACTTCGTTTACATCTTATAGCTGTCTAATTAGGGGGTTGAAAAATGTCCTTAGCTATTTTCTTGGTCTATAGAAGAATTTCCCTTTCTAGTAAAAAGAAAGAAACAGAATTGTATCAAAATCAAATCTAACGTCAGCTTCGAGGGAGTGAGAGATGGGCCAATTTCAGCTTAAAACTCTTATTTTAAATGTCATAAACTAACTAAATTAGGTCTCTCTCTCTTTGGTTACAAAAAGAAAAAAAAAAAGTTTGGGCAGGAAGAGAGGAGCGGCTCCAGGATCCGGATAGACGAGTGGACCCATATATAAAAGTAGGAGAAGACAGAACCCCTTCAAGGATTACGTCATCTCGACTTTTTAGTAATCTTTTTTTTTTTTAATAACAAACAATTATAATAATATCCCCCGTGATTGCGAAGTGTGTGTGTGTGTGTGGTGGTGGTCTCTCTCCGCCCCCAAAATCTCCGGGCGATTTTTATCATTGCGCCTAAAAAATTTACACGGCGCACGGCGCACGGCGGTGTTTATATAAACTAACTCAAAACAAAACTGTAGGTTTTCGAGGATTTTTCTTTTCGAGTTAGGGGGTTGGGGTGAGGAAAATAAATAAATTAGAAAAATTGTAATTGTCTCTCTGTTTTTTAATTTGGATGTGTGAAAAACTTGCATGGCTGAGAAGGCTCTGTGTAGTCTGTAAAGCTTACACGAGGATTTTGTTGCTCCCCTCCTCCTTCCCTAATATCTCATTCATTCATTCATTCATTCTCTCTCTCTCTCTCTCTCTCTCTCTCTCTCTATTGATAATAATGTCACTCACACACCCGTTTCCCTTTCGCCTTCTCTCCGTCTGTTTTCCATCTTTTTATTTTTTATTTTTTTGGCTCTATTTACTTGCCCATCATCTCGATGATTACGACATGAAACCCACCACCTCAATATTACTCAATTCTTCACATTCTATTATTATTATCTCATCTTAATTTCTTCTTCTTGAATTCTGTACCAACCCTGTCTTGCTCTTGTCTTCAGGTGCCCTTTCCTCTTTTCTTTTTTCTCTAGCTGCTTAAGGTATTTCTGCTTTGTTTTCTTGTAAATCCGTTTCTTGTGATTCATTCTTATGCTAATCCTTGGCCTGTTAATTATGTGACCTTAGGATCCTTTTTGACACCATCTTGTGTTTTTCTTTTTTCTTCCCTCTTTTTCAATAACCTTTAGATGCTTATTCCTTGGCCTGATGGGTTCTTTAACATTCGACTCAAGTGATTCCAGTGTATGGCGATAGACAACGACATTTCAATTTCTTCTCTTTTTTCTTTCTTTCTTTCTTTCTTTCTTTCTTTGTCTATTATGTTATATGTATATAATCTGCTTTACTTGACACTTGGTTTCTTTATGTTGTCTGATTTGCTTTTACAACTAAATAAATGCAGGTTCCAGTCGTTTCTTGGAGTGTGCATAATTTCAATCTGGTGTTTTTGTTCTGTTTTCTTGTAAGCGTATGCCTGGAAATAAGTACAACTGCAGTTCTTCTCATATCCCACTCTCTCGAACCGAACGGCTCTTGAGAGACAGAGAGCTCCGAGAGAAGAGGAAGAGCAACCGAGCTCGTAATCCTAATGATGTTGTTGGCAGTTCCGACAACTCTGAGAACGACCTGCGTTTAGAAGGCGACAGTTCAACCAGGCAATATGTTGAACAGTACTTGGAAGGTGCTGCTGCTGCAAGGGCACACGATGATGCTTGTGAGAGGCAAGAAGCAAGGCCTTATAACAGGCAACGTCTACTTGTTGTGGCTAACAGGCTCCCAGTTTCCGCTGTCAGAAGAGGTGAAGATTCATGGTCTCTCGAGATCAGTGCTGGTGGTCTAGTTAGTGCTCTCTTAGGTATCTCTCTCTCTCTCTCTCTCTCTCTTTTTCCTTGACTTCTTTTTCATTTCTCATATCACTGGCTTAGTATCCAGTTCAATGAACAAAACATTGAAGGAGGTTTTAGTTGTTGAAGTCTTTGCACGATTTATTAGTAGGCTGACATAAAATTATTGACCTTGTGAAGGTGTAAAGGAATTTGAGGCCAGATGGATTGGATGGGCTGGAGTTAATGTGCCTGATGAGGTTGGGCAGAAGGCACTTACCAAAGCTTTGGCTGAAAAGGTACAGAGTATCTCTTCCTCATGTTGCTGCCAATGAGATAATATATTCATTCTCCTCTTGATTATAGACTATGTCATTTGATTTATTTTTTCAAACTTGCAGAGGTGTATACCTGTGTTTCTTGATGAAGAGATTGTTCATCAGTACTACAATGGTTATTGCAACAATATTCTGTGGCCTCTGTTTCACTACCTTGGACTTCCACAAGAAGATCGTCTTGCCACAACAAGAAGTTTCCAGTCTCAATTTGCTGCATACAAAAAGGCAAACCAAATGTTCGCTGATGTTGTCAATGAGCACTACGAAGAGGGAGATGTTGTCTGGTGCCATGATTACCATCTTATGTTCTTCCTAAATGCCTTAAGGAATACAACAGTAAGATGAAAGTTGGATGGTTTCTCCATACACCATTCCCTTCTTCTGAGATACACAGGACACTTCCATCACGATCAGAGCTCCTTCGCTCAGTTCTTGCTGCTGATTTAGTTGGGTAAAATCTCAGTTTTGCTTCTATTTATTTTCAAGCACAACTGTGACAGGTTTAAATTCTATGTGTTATCGTTTCAACCAACCTTTGGTGACACAGCAGACTTACAGAACTCATATTGTTTACTTTTCAGCTTCCATACATATGACTATGCAAGACACTTTGTAAGTGCGTGCACTCGTATTCTTGGACTTGAAGGAACACCTGAGGGAGTTGAGGATCAAGGAAGGCTCACTCGAGTTGCTGCTGTATGATCACTTCAACCCTCACATTATTCACACTTATCATTCCACAGTGACAAAATAACTCATAATACCTGTGTTTTGAAAGCCTTTTTCTGTGTTTGCTTTGGATTTCAGTTTCCAATTGGCATAGACTCTGAGCGGTTTATACGAGCACTTGAGGTCACTGAAGTCATACAACACATGAAGGAACTGAAAGAAAGATTTGCTGGCAGAAAGGTACAGATTTTTCTATCTTTGATATCTTAAAAGGTCTACAAAAGAGCCAGTTACCATGGGAAACCTCGCTGATCTATTCTAAAGCAAGTCAATGAAAGTATCACTTCGAATTAGTTAATCCGTACTCTTCATAATTTTTGTTCTTGATAGGTGATGTTAGGTGTTGATCGCCTTGATATGATCAAAGGGATTCCACAGAAGATTCTGGCATTTGAAAAATTTCTCGAGGAAAATGCAAGCTGGCGTGATAAAGTGGTGTTATTGCAAATTGCGGTGCCAACAAGAACAGACGTCCCTGAATGTAGGCTTTCTTACCTTTTGAGTTTATTTATAGCTTCTCTGATGTATATAGTTTTGCATGTAAGTTTTCACAAGGAATCATGTCACCAAAACTTCGGTAGGCTGTGATAGATGAACTAGGAACCTAATCTCTTTAAACCACAGAAATTTGAAACCATTATTAGCTAATGGATTATCTTCTGAATGTATATTTCTTCTCTTACAGATCAAAAACTCACAAGCCAAGTTCATGAAATTGTGGGACGCATTAATGGTCGTTTTGGGACACTGACTGCTGTTCCAATACATCACCTGGTCTGTTTTCTCCTCTCTATGATTCTTCAGCTAGTTTGGATAATTATGATTTCTCACTAGCTGTAGTTCCTTTTTCGTATCATAAAAGATAATCTTGCGTTTGTACAATTGAATTTTAGACCTCTGCAGCCCTCAGCATCCTTCTTATGTTAGGAATCGAAAATTGAATTAGCAATACATTCTTGCTGGTACCATGGATAGAGAACATATTATATATACCTAGTATTCTGGATCTTATAGTTTGAAATTGCAACTCTGACTCTGATAAAATCCTCATTCCCTGTCACTGTCAGGATCGTTCTCTGGACTTTCATGCCTTATGTGCACTTTATGCTGTCACAGGTAAATTGTCTGGCTACCTATGACATGGTTACTTACCAAGTCTCAGGAATGTCATTTCCAGTTCAAGAGTGTTCCTTTCTGCCATCTCTGATATGTTTCTTTGATTTCTTTCTTCAGATGTTGCACTTGTCACATCTTTGAGAGATGGAATGAACCTTGTCAGTTACGAATTTGTTGCTTGCCAAGAGGCCAAAAAGGGAGTCCTCATTCTTAGTGAAGTAATAACTCCTACTTTGCATCTTGATATAGTTCTAATTTTAAAGTTATAAAAGTCAAGAGGTATGTGTTTCCATCTGTGGTTTTAAGTTGCATTTGTTTTACAGTTTGCAGGTGCTGCACAGTCTCTGGGTGCTGGAGCTATTCTTGTGAATCCTTGGAACATAACAGAAGTTGCTGCCTCCATTGGACAGGCTCTAAATATGACAGCTGAAGAAAGAGAGAAAAGACATCGGCATAATTTTCATCATGTCAAAACCCACACTGCTCAAGAGTGGGCTGAAACTTTCGTGAGGTATGCAAATCAATAAAGACATTACTCTTCCATTTTACCAGCTTTTAATGTGTTCAAGCTATTAAAAATGCAACTCTTAACAAATCTACAGTGAACTAAATGACACCGTAATTGAGGCACAACTACGAATTAGTAAAGTCCCACCTGAGCTTCCACAGCATGATGCAATTCAACGGTATTCAAAGTCCAACAACAGGCTACTGATCCTTGTAAGTGGTTGTTGTCAACTTGTTTAGACATAAAAAATAGTTGTGAAGTACTTCATAGTTCTGTTTCTCATAGTCATCCGTTGGGAGATGCCTTTAACCATGCTTCTGCTCACTATATCTTGTGGCTGTAAATACATTCAGGGTTTCAATGCAACATTGACTGAACCAGTGGATAATCAAGGACGAAGAGGTGATCAAATAAAGGAAATGGATCTTAATCTACACCCTGAGCTAAAAGGACCATTAAAGGCATTATGCAGTGATCCAAGTACAACCATAGTTGTCCTGAGTGGAAGCAGCAGAAGCGTTTTTGGATAAAGTACTATTATCTTATTTCTTTCTGTCAGTTTCCTTCTAATCTTTTCCTGTTATAGTAATTTCGCTGACTGATCACTTAATATACTTAAATTCAGAACTTTGGAGAGTATGATATGTGGTTGGCCGCAGAAAATGGGATGTTCCTAAGGCTTACTAATGGAGAGTGGATGACTACAATGCCAGAACACTTGAACATGGAATGGGTTGATAGCGTTAAGGTAAAGTAGATTGATAATTCACAAAAGCAGCATCTCAAACTTGATAACTCTCTTCATTTCCCCTTGCTGAATTCTTGTTTTGCCTATTTGTAGCATGTTTTCAAGTACTTCACTGAGAGAACTCCTAGGTCACACTTTGAAACACGCGATACTTCACTTATATGGAACTACAAATATGCAGGTACTTACTTCTCTATTTTTACCTGATCTGATTGTTTTTGCCTTTCAATCACCCCTGAGACACTTATTATCTCATTCTTCCCTGTAGATATCGAATTTGGGAGACTTCAAGCAAGAGATTTGTTACAACACTTATGGACAGGTCCAATCTCTAATGCATCAGTTGATGTTGTCCAAGGAAGCCGCTCTGTAGAAGTCCGTGCGGTTGGTGTGACAAAGGTAAAAGCAAAATATCCATCAATAGCCTTTTCCTCTCTATTCTGTATCACCTTAGATTCTCACATTTCAGAAATCGATAATTTCTCAGGGAGCCGCAATAGACCGCATTCTAGGAGAGATAGTGCATAGCAAGTCGATGACCACACCCATTGATTACGTCTTGTGCATTGGTCATTTCTTGGGGAAGGTGATTAAAGCTTTTCTTGTAATATATACCATATCCAGGTTCTAGACTCTCTGAGGGATCTTCTTGATACAAATGTCTCTTTGACACTATGTTCAATAACAGGACGAAGATGTTTACACCTTCTTCGAACCAGAACTTCCATCCGACATACCAGCCATTGCACGAGCCAGACCATCATCTGATAGTGGAAGCAAGTCATCATCAGGAGACCGAAGACCGCCGTCAAAGTCGACACATAACAACAAAAGTGGACCAAAATCTTCATCATCCTCTAACTCTAACAACAACAACAACAACAAGTCCTCACAGAGATCTCTTCAGACAACAGAAAGAAAAAGCGGATCCAACCATAGCTTAGGAAACTCAAGAGGGCCTTCACCAGAGAAGATCTCATGGAATGTTCTTGACCTCAAAGGAGAGAATTACTTCTCTTGCGCTGTGGGTCGTACTCGCACCAATGCCAGATATCTCCTTGGTTCACCTGACGACGTTGTTTGCTTCCTTGAGAAGCTCGCCGACACGACATCATCCTCACCTTAATATCCCAAGACGGTGTCAAGTGAGTTCATCATGTAACCCAATAAAAATTATTGTTTTGTAACAAAAAGCAGCCATTACCAGACTCTTTTGAGTGGTTTGATTCTAATATAATAAGAGTAGAGCAAAACTTGTGACAAAATAAAAAGAAGCTTATGACAAAAATGAGAACAAGAACACAATAGAGAAATATTACAACAAGCTCTTATTACATAAGCAAATCTAGTGAAGGATAAGCAAATCTAGTGAAGGAAGGGGAATGATAAGGTAAATTAAACAATAACACAAAAACAAATATAATAGAAACTGATATTAGAGGTGATTAATCTAATGACGAATCACAATCCTTGACTCTTCAGGTTTTCTTGTTTGGCTCGAATGCATACTTAATCAGAGACTCCTTAATAGAGAGTAGCTCAGGGAACTCTTTCTTGAGCTTAGAAGCGTCCATCTCGTTGTTGCTTCTTGGAGCCACGATAACTTTAGCTTGCTCCTCTAGTGTGAAGTTTGCCCATTTGAATTCAGGGTTGATGTAGTCTCTGTACATCTCTAGGATCTCGTTGTGACTCACCACACCTGGGTTTGTGAAGTTCCAGATTCCTCTCAAGTTTCTTTTAGCCATCTCAATGGAGATTGGTAAAAGCTCGTCCAACACAGTCATGCTGTTTGGGATGTTCACTACTTTGTTGTACCTGGAGATCTTGGTGATGAAGTTCCGCGGGTTGTTAAGATCTGAGGATATCGGCATCCTTACTCTCAAAGTGCAAACGTTGTCAAACTCCTTTAGCAGTTCCTCAACCTGTAGACACATTCATAACAAAATTAGCATACATAGGAAGGCAAGACGTCAGAGATAAGAGTGTTGAATCTTTGAATTACCATGGCTTTGGTTTTTGAGTAGAAGGAACCAGTGAAGTTGGGTGTGTCTTCCTCTTTGAAGCCAATTCCTGAACCTTCCGGATGCTTGTCATCATATTCGAATATACAACCAGTAGCGAAGTTCATCATGAGGAGTCCGTGCTCTCTGCAGACATCAGCTAGAGTCAATGTGCCAGCTACATTGGCACGGATAGTCTCGGTCTTGTGAGACTCACACCAGTCAACATTGGGTCTCCCAGTCACACCAGCGGAATTGAAAACATGGGTTGGCTTAACGGTCAGAATATCCTGCAAAAGAGATGATCGATCCTCCAACCGTCCTTTCCCATACTCGTAAGCAATTCCTTGCTTCTCACATATCTTTCCAAGCAGACCACCAATCCACCCGGTCCTTCCATATATCAAGAACTTGAGGGAAGGCTTTTGCGGTGTGCCGCTGCTGCTCCTTGGGCTTGGAACCACCATATGGGTTTGACTTGGCTTTTCAGATAAAGTAGCTGCCAAAGAATTGTCCTCGGAGCCATCAAAGTGTCTCCCACCAGGCATCATCAGCATCCTTGGATGAGGAAGCAACGCTCCAGACACATCTCCCCACCATTCCGGGTTCTGTGTGTACCAATCCATAGTTTTCTTCAATCCTTCCTCCCACGTGGTCCTCTCAGACCATCCCAACTTTTTGAGCTTCTCATCGTCAAGGAAGTACCTCTGGTCGTTGAAAGGTCTGTTGTCGACAAACTTGATGTTTGCCTCAGGGTCCATGTTGAAGAGTTTACAGATATCAGTGGCAACATCATTCACTCTCCTCTCCTTCTTGGTCCCAATATTGTAAACATGGCCAACTTCTCCCTTGTGAAGAACAACTTCAAAAGCCTCAGCAACGTCTTCACAGTAAAGGTAGCTCCTAACGTTTGATCCATCCCCATGAATGGGAAGAACTTGCCCTCTCATAGCCAGCAACATGAACTTGGGAATCAACTTCTCAGGAAACTGATTGGGTCCATAGACGTTGTTCCCACGCGTGGTAATAACAGGCAAGCCATAAGATCTACCATAAGCCATAACAAGCATCTCGGCACCAGCTTTGGTAGCAGAGTAAGGATTGGTGGGAAGCAGCTGAGAAGCCTCATGGTTACCAACAAGAGCATCCTCATCAGTCTCACCATAAACTTCGTCAGTACTGACATGAATAAACCTCGTAATCTGACCAGTGACTTTACAAGCCTCAAGAAGGACATGAGTCCCATAGATGTTGTTCTTAGTAAACTCGAAACTGTTACCGAAGGAATTGTCGACATGGGTCTGGGCAGCGAAGTGCATGATGGTGTCGATACCTTCAGTGATGAGGAGATGATTGACCAAGTCAGCACTGGCGATGTCACCTTTGACAAACTTGAAATTGGGAGAGTGCCTAGAAGGGTTGAGGTTCTTGAGGTTTGAACAGTAATCGAGTTTGTCAAGGACAACGATTTTGTAATGAGGATAGGTCCGTATGAGTCTGTTGGCGACATGTGATGCGATGAAACCAGCTGCTCCGGTGATGAGAATGTTCTTTGGAGTATACGAAGACATGATGATTTTTTTTTATCTTCAAAACGCTGCGTTTTACAAGAATGGAATCATCATCATTATAATATCAGCGCTGCATGTAGCCGCAACAACACAACAAACAGATCCTTAGAGTTTAGAGATTGAATCAGCAGATCTCACGAAATCAAAAACGCAAAACGCAATTGGAAAAAAAAAAACTTAGATCCAAAATCCAGAATCCAGATCAGAGAGCAGAGTACAAAAAAACCACGATTCGGTAACAAACATCAATTCGGATTAAAAAAAAAAAAAAAAAAAAAGAAGAGAAGTGAGCTGTGATAAACAAAAACAAAAAAAAACTCAGCGAAGCATTTTGTAAAATTCGAGATTCTCTAAAACAACATATATACCTTTGAATTCTCAGATCTTCAACGTTCAAAAACAACCTTAGATCGGGGGAATAGGAATTGGGAAGTTATGACAAAATGTGAAGATGAAGAAGGTGACGAAGAAGCGAAAGAAACGGAGGAGAAGAAGAAGAATCAAAAATTCAAAAAAAAAAAAAAAAAAAAGAGTCTTCAAAATAGAGAGAAAGAGAGAAGAAACACAAAAGACTCCTGGTGATGAGGGAAGGAAGAAGAGTCTACGACAATTCCTTTTTATATTGCTGTAACTTACGGATTTACCCTTCCTGTTCTCACTTATTTACAATAGCGGGTAGGTACACGACTTGACTTGCGTGTTCAAAATTGCGCGTTTTCTCAAACATTGACTCCGGCATGTTATTACCCCTTAATTACATGTTTTTAGTCCACATTCTCTTGACTTATATTAAGCCTCAATTTGGATACGAAATACTAATGAAGTAACGATTGTCAAAAAAAAAAAAAATTAAAAATTTATGTTCAATGATGTTTAAAAGAAAAAAAAAAAATAGGTAAGTAAAACAAATGATGGTGTGTTAAATCAAAAAAAAAAAAAAAGAAAGATGGTGTGGGATACTACTACAGTACGTTTACGTTTGCGGTATTATAGTGTTAGCCTGTTAGGTATCATGTGTGGCTCTCACGAGTTCTCAAAACTCTATTTCATATCTAGGGACTCTTTCGTAATTTTCACACACCAATTGAATTTTAATGTGATGATATTATTTTTTTACTATATATACATTGTTCCTTTTTTAATATGGGATATGCGCAATCATTTATTGCAGTAGCCCATATGCTTTGCCTTAATCAGATCACCGACACATTTTTTACAATTATTGTCACTTGTGGTTTGTGACTTGTGATTTTTGAATTAATTAACTTAAATTTAATCTCTTTTGATCATTAGCAACACATAAAGACGCCTTTGTGGAGTCATTAAAAAAAGGGGGACGATTTGTGGAAAAAAATAGTTTCACTGGGGGTAAAAGTAGAGAAACATGTTTTATTCAGGGACCATTTTAGCAAACAACGTGTTTAATTAAAAAAAAGGCACGTGCGTACATCTTCTCTGGTTTCTTCTTCATCAGTCCGATCAGAGAATCGCCGGTGAGAAAGAAAAAAATAAATGGCGTCTACGATTTCTCTCACTCTCTTGAACGGAGGAGCAACGCCTTTGAAATCGTATCCGCTGCTTCAAAAATCTAAGCTCACTCCGCAACGTCTTGGCTCTTCTAGGGTTTCTAATTCTTCCTCGAGTCGCGAAATTTCTCTTAAGAACCAATCTACTGCTCCGATTTCGTGTAGGAGTCGTCGGTTTGACTTTGTTCCTCGTTGCGGCATTTCGTCGAACGATTTTCCTACTGAGAAAAAGAAGAAGAGCTTTGGCGAGTGGGTTGAGTATTTGGGAGAGGCGGTTTCGATAGCGTTTCCGGTATGGGTTTCTCTTGGATGCTTGTTGGGGCTTTTGAGACCAACTACTTTCAATTGGGTCACTCCCAATTGGACCACTGCAGGTCTTACGATCACTATGCTCGGAATGGGAATGACTTTGACCCTCGACGACCTTCGTGGCGCTTTATCCATGCCCAAGGAGCTCTTCGCTGGCTTTGTCTTGCAGTACTCGGTCCGTCTGCTTCTCTCATCATTGTCCCTTCATCCAAATATGAGACTATTTTATTTCGTCTTATGTTGTGAAATTATAAGAGGACTAGGGAAAGATTAGATTTTTGTAGGAACAATGTAGAGTTTTCTTTTTTGGATTTGGTAATATAAACTTGTGGAGTAGTATGTGTTCTTGTTTGAGCTCTTGATCTTGGTGGTTCCAGTGCATTGTAACGATTGAAAGGGTAGTATTAGAGCATGTATAATAAGTTTATAACTTGCTGATGAATCGTGTGTTGCAGGTGATGCCACTATCAGGATATTTTGTGAGTAAGCTCTTAAATTTGCCACCACATTACGCAGCCGGTCTCATATTGGTTGGTTGCTGTCCAGGCGGTAAATATACATTGCCTTACTTCAATTGAATTTTAGTAACATTCATGTGGTGCTCTTATGCTTTTTTCATTTGTTATTTGAAGGTACGGCTAGTAATATTGTCACGTACATTGCACGGTTTGTAATCCAAATAAAAAGAACAGTTTTCGAGTTCCATGTATTTCTTATAATTCATCTAGATGATCTGAGTATTCTGTTTTTTCATTGTGCAGTGGCAATGTTGCGCTATCAGTATTGATGACAGCAGCTAGCACTGTTTCAGCTGTGGTTAGTGACTTACTGTCATGGTTGTTCCAATTCTTCTTGTAGATAAGACACCCCATTTAATCCCATTCCGTTTTTTTAGATTATGACACCGATTCTTACGGCCAAGCTTGCCAAGCAGTATATCACAGTTGATGCTCTTGGATTACTAATGTCAACACTACAGGTTTGGATCGTTTTATCAGTTTCTTGTTCGAATTAGAATGAGCGAGCAACTTTTTTGTTCATTGAATTAACCCTTCTCGGCTCTTGTACAGGTGATTCTTCTCCCAGTGTTGGCTGGTGCATTTCTGAACCAATACTTTAAAAAGCTGGTGAAATTTGTTTCTCCAGTGATGCCTACAATTGCAGTTGGAACCGTTGCAATCCTGTGTGGGTATGCTATCGGTCAGAATTCATCTGCAATACTCATGTCTGGGAGACAAGTAGTCCTGGCTTCATGCCTTCTTCACACCTCTGGATTTTTCTTTGGGTACCTGTTTTCAAGATTACTCGGAATTGATGTGGCATCGTCCAGAACTATATCTATCGAAGTCGGCATGCAGGTAACTAAAAAGTTTCTTAGATAGTTAGATCAAAGGGTAAACATAACCTTTTTAAAACTCAATGTCAACTTAGTTTTATTCAACCTTTGTGGAGGGTAGTATTGGGATTTTTGAACTGGGAACAGCTAGTCTTGTCGCAGAGTATTAAAAAAACGTTTAAAGTCGTCTTCTCCAAATAGTTTTTTTTTTGAGAAATACCCCTGTCTCTCTCATTTGATTTTTATTTCAGTTTCGTTTTCTTTTGTTCGGTTCTTGCGGAAAAAATTGGTTGTTGAGTGGATCAAAGCTTCCGACTCCTGTTCTTTGTTTTGGTGCTAGAAGAAAAGTCCATGGAGGGCGAAGGAGAAAGACAGTGGAGCTCTCTCATAGTACCTTCTGTTCTAGAGATGGTGAAAGATAAGAACTTCACTACTGTTCCTCCAAGGTATGTTCTGTCTGATCAAGATAAAACAGAGATTCTCGATGATTCTAGTCTGAATTCTGAGATTCCAGTCATCGACATGAAACGCTTGTGTTCTGTTTCCACCATGGATTCCGAGCTCAAGAAGCTCGATTTCGCTTGTCAAGAATGGGGATTTTTCCAAGTTCGTCTCTTTTTTACACATTTGTATCTTTGTATATTCTCTCATAAAGTATAGTTTATGTTTTTAAAAGAAGCTTTCTTTCTGGGCTGTTTACAGCTGGTAAAGCATGGAATAGACTCATCTTTGTTGGAAAAACTAGAGACAGAGGTTCGAGATTTCTTCAATCTCCCCATGGAAGAGAAGAAGAAGAAGTTTTGGCAGACAAGTGGTGAATTTGAAGGATTCGGACAAGTGAATATTGTGTCAGAGGATCAGAAACTCGATTGGGGAGACATGTTCATCCTCACCACTGAACCAATTCGATCACGCAAATCTCACTTGTTCTCCAAATTACCTCCTTCTTTCAGGTGGAACTGACTGCTGACTGTTAATCTGCTGTGTAATTACACTCTCCTCTCACAACTGTAAACTGAAAAATCCGTTTTCTCTTTTCAGAGAAGCTGTAGAGGCTTACTCCTGTGAAGTGAAGAGCATAACTAAGATCCTATTTGGGAAAATGGCGAGTGTTCTTGAGATCAAACGCGGAGAAATGGAAGATTTGTTCGGAGATGTTTGGCAGTCTATCAAGATTAATTACTACCCGCCATGTCCACAGCCAGATCAAGTAATCGGTTTGACACCACATTCAGACGCTGCAGGTCTCACAATACTGTTACAGGTGAATCAAGTGGAAGGACTCCAGATCAAGAAAGATGGCAAGTGGGTTGTTGTAAAACCTCTTCGAAACGCTTTAGTTGTCAATGTTGGGGAAATCTTAGAGGTAAAGAAAAGAGATAAATAAAAATTCTCATTGTTACAAAGATGCTTTTGATGCTGCATTTTCTGCCGATGTGAATGTTTTTTGTTTAATTGTAAAGATCATAACAAACGGGAGATACCGAAGCATCGAGCATAGAGCAATGGTGAATATTGAGAAAGGAGACAGTCATTGGTCCGGGAAAGGAGACAGTCATTGGTCCGGCGAAAAGCCTTGTAGAAAGACAAAAGCAAAGGTTGTTCAAAAGTATGAGCACACAAGACTACTTTGATGCCTTCTTTGCTCAGAAACTCAATGGCAAATCCCATCTTGATCTTATGCGTATGTAATCCCATAAGCTTGGTAATAAGACCCTCCTCACAAAACATGTATTAACTAAATAATTTTCTTCTTCTTGTTGTCATTAAAGACATGATAATTAATACACACGCTCTAATTAAGGCTATAAATTTATAATGCACAACTTAAAATTAGATTTGTATCATTAAAAACTTTTTCTAAAGGAAAGTAAGATTTAATTGGCTGACCATTGTACTTTTCGGTGGACGCGAAAGCAGGAGATTATAGCATTCATCTCTCTCCCCACAAGTACACAACCAGTAAACCACCGCAGTACGAGACCAACCGTTATATTAACAGCACAGCCGTCGAAGTGCAAAGGATCAGTTTTTGATGATCTTCACCTCTCTACTAAGCTAATCGACGAGTCTGTATTGGTGACGATCAACAAAAGGGTTTTTTTTTTTTTTAAGGGTTTCGTTTTTTACAAGTCGAGGCTTTTGAATGGCGGGTGTTTCAGCAATCGAAACGGAAAAATACTCTTTGTTGGAGGATTTTAAGGTCGATGTCGAAGTAGATGATGAAGAATACAAAAGTTTCTCCCTTTGTTTTTGGGTTTATCTTGTTAATTCCACCACATTCCCATCTACCATCATTAGACAGGTTTGTTTTCTCCGCAAGCTCAATTTCAAGCTTACTTCTTATTGTTTGTTTCTCTCGACTTTTTTTATAGCTGAAATGTTTCTCCTTTACTCATCGGACTCGGTTTGTTTCTCTGTTGGTTTTTTGTAACTTGTTTGGTTTTTCGTGGTCCTGTCTGTGTACTGAATTTAAACTTTTCGAGCCTTGGTGTGATCTAATCTGCCTTGATTGTTGGTTTGTGTGAAAAAGAAGTGATATTTGAGTTGGGTGTTTTAGGTATTCGAGTAAAAGATTTGGGAAGCTCAACTCTCTGTTTTATGGTTTATAATATAGAGATTTAGATGTCAATCATGGATCCACTACTTTACAATAGGATTAGTTTACTCTGTGCTTCATGTCTGATTAGAAATTTACATATAGAGTTTTTCAATCTCTTGTATAATATATTGTTCCGTTATGATCAAGTGATTTGTCTTTAACAGGTTCACTCAGACATTATTGTAAGTGCACCTTTCCTTGTCCTAGATGAAAACAAGAAGATGATACTTTTGCCATTGACTCTCCTTCACAAGGAAGCTCCTGATCCTGTTGACACTTGTTCCTGGAAACAAGTTCCTAGCGTATCTACAAAATCCGAGTTTCCTCTCGATAAATGGGTTCATGTGGGATGTGAGGTAAGATTCTCTCAGCCAGGGAATGCAAGATCCTGTAGTTCTTGAGATGGCTGATTCTGTTGTTTTTTTTTTCCTTCTTAGGTTTCTAGAAATTACATGAGGCTTGTTATTGATGGAAAGATTGAAGGAGAGCATTTCTTAACTTCTTTGCTGACGAAGAACAGCAACCGAAAGATATCACTATTTGGTGTTGGCGGAGATGGTTATAGTGTTCAAGGTTTCATCAAATGTGCACAAGTATTGCCTGCTTGTGATCATGTGGATCATCACTATATGAAGGTCTCTGCTTAACTCTCACCCTTCTCTTCCTTAAGAACAATTGTTCTGTGTTTGTTTATTTCCAATACTCTAACTAAGCTTACTTTTTTCTATATTTTGCCAGGATCCACCTCTATTGTTATCTGTCAATAAATCCTCCTCACCGGGGATTAAACTAGATGATGATGGTGTTTGGAAGGTCAGACTTCATGAAGCTCTTTAGAAATTTTTTGTCCGGAATGATTTACATTTCCGTAGTTAAGTTAACACTTATTTTCTTGCTCTACAGGCATCTTGCGGGGAGGTTTTTTCCTTTGATATTGCTTTATCCAATGCCATTGGCCAGCCTGTGCACAAGGATGTGGAGGTTTACATCTCTTACGATTTCTCATTACTTTGGCACTTAGTTGCGTACTTATTTTAGCTTTGGAAAATCATCAATATATACATGGTTGGGTTTAAAATACAAGGTTGTTGCATCACTACTGTATGCCGATACCCGTCTGGAGGCCAAGATGAGTGATGCTGAGGCTCCTCTTTTGATAAGGGACGAAGGAGTTGAATTCTCGTCTGATGATAGACCGATCAAATTATTGGATGGACGCTCATCCTTTAAGCTCAAGATCTCTCAGGTAAAAACAAACAACAGTTTAGTTTGCATTTCTTCTTTATCTTTGTATTGCTTCTCTGCGGACTTGTGTGAGAAAAAAGTTTGACTATTCATCGTGTTTTCCAGCTTTCCTCCACGAATGAGAACAGATTATTCTGGATTAAATTTGGAATACGAAATGCCAAAGATTATCCTTTCCTTCAAGCTGTTTCCAATCCAATCCGCTGCATTTCGATCAGTCCTGATGTCCGGCCGCTTCCGAAAAGGTTGGCCAATATTGACCATCCATCAAGTACCGAATCACCAGACCTTCTACAGAACAACACTTACTCATTTAAACGAATCAGGTTGGGCAAAGAAAGTGACTCTGGGAGAGAGGAATCATTTTCATATCAGCATTGCAACTCTTATCCCCAAACCTCAAGACAGGTATAAAGTGCGTCTCTCTTTTCATAATGTTTTTTTGGTTGCATATCTTAATACTAACAACCTCTACCGTTTCTGCATTGTTTGTTGTGAGAAGTTTGAGGATGGAAATGGTCATGAAGAATATAACTCACCAACTGATTCAGAAAACGTGGAAATGAGACTTACAATCTCTGATTCCACCATCTTTAGATACTGCCTTGGAAACTTAAAAGATAAAGCTCTACTTCTAAAGGAAATCACAAACAACTCATCAGACGAAGAAGTTTTGAAATTTGCAAATCAGGTTTCTCTCTACTCTGGATGTTCCCACCATAGGTAATTTACATTTTAACAGAGAAGAAACAAAGAGTGAATCTTTATTGTGAAATGAAAGTTATTTTCTTATTTTCCCGAAACTTCAGCTATCAAATCAACATGGCAAGAGAGCTAATAGCCCAAGGAACAAGTGCATGGATATCGATGTCACGGAACAATCAACATGTTCATTGGGATAATGTGGTCTATGAGATTGAAGAACATTTCATGAGGATTTCAAAATGCAGCAGTAGATCTCTCACCAACAAGGATGTTGAGCTTCTAAGGAGAATATCAGGATGCTACTACGAGTACATGACTCAGGAGAATTTTGAGAACATTTGGTGTTGGCTGTTCCCTGTTGCTTACACCATATCCCGTGGCTTGATAAGCGAAATGTGGTGTTCTTCGTCGCCTAAATGGGTCCAAGGATTCATCACTAAGGAAGAAGCAGAACATTCGCTTCAAGGCCAAGAACCAGGAACCTTCATACTCCGGTTCCCTGTTTCAAGAAGTTGGCCTCATCCTGATGCCGGTAGTTTGGTTGTCACTTACGTCGGTCATGATTTCGCTCTTCATCATAAGCAACTCAACATCTGCCAGTACATCTCTCCCAATTTTTTTTATCTTCCCTAACGAAATCGTTTTACTTTTCCATCAGTTCTCTGATCCATATGACATTTACTTTCTGCAGAAGTAGTGGAAGATACATGGATGCAAAACTGCTGCAAGATATGTTGTTGGCTGAACCTGAGCTCTCTCAGTTAGGAAGGTGAGAGAGAGAGAGAAAAAAAAAAGAAAAGGTTCTTCCTTGTGTTAGATTAGAAGATAAATTAACTTTTGAGATTAAAATAGAATGTACTTTTGCTTTGGATTTTTGTTCGTGCAGGATCATAAGAAGCCATTGAATGATATATGAAGGTTTCTAACTTTTCCAATATAACGATTGCTAAGTCTCTCTCCCTACCGTTAGTAAGTTCGTATACGCCAAGAGGGCGGCTAAATCCTTAAAAGAGTACAATTTGCAAAGATTTTTTTTGAATATGTTACTCATCTTAATTTGAGTTGTTTAGCACAAAGTTGTAAAAACTTAGATGGCTAAATCGGCTCAACTTAAAGTTAAAAAAAGTTGTTGTGTTATTATTTATTACTGATCAATGATCATCATGTTCTTTGACATGTAGTCAACGCCAAAAAAAAAAAAAAACAAGGTAATATGGTACCCTCCTACTTCAAAGATGGTTAAGCATCTGGAAAACTCTCTGACTGACTCGGAGGGTTTCGTTTTAGAATTCAGGATTTCTTTTCATAGAGCTACTACACATTTGATGGGAAAAAGGTATATTTCTACCCGTACTATTTGTAAAGTGTATATTTCTACCTGAACAAAAGAGAAGTGTATTATCCAACCTGAACTCTAATAAAATTCAAAATTACTACCCATATTTTGAAGCGTTATCGATAATACTACATTGACACAAACACTGTTAGTCAACGGTTAAATATGAGTGATTTATATGACACATAAGCAATGATGTGGCAAGAGTTTTTGGAATGAAACTCAAAACGACGTCGTTTTGATTTGGGGAAAAAACTTCAATTAGGGTTCTTTTTTTTTTTGATTTCACGATTGGTTTCTCTCTTTCTCTTTCTCTTTCTCTGCGAAGGCGAAAATGGAGAACGAGGATTGAAGTTAATTGCGAGGGATAAGTGTACAGGAAACAAGGCGTGAATCGAAGGAGTTGTTAGCATTACCCACAATCGTTTCTACAAAAGCGAAAATGAGGTATTTTTAGTTCGTAAATCACAAACATTGCTTCGATTTTTGGTATTAAATCTTGTATTTTGTCTTGTTTTTGTTTAATAGTTGCATAATGTAGATATTTGGAGACAATAATTTGAAGTTTTATGTTTAAAGAGTCGTATTTGTTTACTGCACACTAAGTGTTTGATTAAATGCTTGAGTGTTTGAAACTTTGTATAATTTTTTTTGTTGACAGCAATCCGGATCATGTGACATTCCTTGTGTATTTTGGAGGGTATTGGGTGAAGAATCATGTAGGAGATGTTGCTTATCTCAATGGTAAAGACATAGCTATAGAATGTAAACCAGAAGAGTTTTTCATCAAGTTGTCGGCGGAGTTTGGGGAGGGATTATATGGCCAAAACATGTGGTATAAGTACCCTTTTGAAGAGCATAATGAAAGAAAGAGATTGAGGTCTGCGGATTTGAGTTTTAAGAGGATGTGTGATGCGGGCAGATGGACTGGAGTGATGAATGTTTTTTTGGTGAACTCAACAGAGCATCCTAATGATATCGAGTCATCTGAGCCATGTGAAGAAGAGATCCGGGTTGAAAGAAATGTGGCTTCTTTTGTTGATGAGGATGAGGATTTCGATTATCATAACACACCTCCTAACTCTGATGGTGAAGAAGAAGAGGAGCATTTGGTTAGATACAAACGAGGTAGTGGTCAGCTAGAGATAGAACAAGTATTTGATAGTCTAGAGGAGTTCAGAGAAGCTTTAGTAGCTTATGCATTAAAAGAGGGTTGTAACATAAAGATAAGTAGATGGGGGAAAGACAAGTCAGCGGCTGTGTGTGGGACTAAAGAGCCTTGTCCATGGTATATCTATTGTTCTTATGAGGAGTGCGTTGGCAAGTGCAAAGTGAAAACTTTTGAAGATCAGCACAGTTGCACAAATGATAACTATTGTAAGATATTGAAAGCACCTGTGATTTGCAAGATGTTTTTGGATGATATCTGAACTGATCCTGATTATGGACCAAAATGGATGCAACAAGAGATTGAGAAGAACTACAATCTGATAGTAAGCATAGACAAATGTAAAAATGCTAAGAAAAAAGCTGTAGAGATCATCGACCGTGAGCACAAGGAGCAATTTTCTAGGCTGAAAGATTACCGCTTAGCACTTCTTCAGTAAGTTCTTCTTTCATTACTGAAATTTTAAATTTAACAAGTGTTTTCCAATCTGTTAACTAGGTTTTCATTTTGATATTTTGCTAGATCTAACCCTGAGTCAACAGTAGTGCTAGACACAGTGCTTGATGATGATGGATCAGAGATCTTCCATAGATTCTATGTGTGTTTTGCTGCCATTCGAAAGATGTGGTCTATGTGGTGTCGTCCTATCTTTGGAGTGGATGGTTGTTTTATGAAATGCACACTAAAGGGACAATTATTGGCTTGGGCCGTTGTTGATATAGAAAATGAAGACAATTGGGTATGGTTCCTAGAAAAGTTGAAGGTTGATTTCAATCTACAGGAGGGTCAAGGGTTTACTATCATATCTGATAGGCAAAAGGTATATCTCCAACCCGTACTAGGCTTTAGAACATGTAAAATGACATGTATGGTTTAACTAATATATCTTTGTTTTGCTTTTACAGGGTTTATTGAATGCAGTGGAAAGAGAGTTACCTTATGTTGAACATAGAATGTGTGCTAGACACATCTACGGGAACCTAAAGAAGATATTTCCCCATCAAGGTGACATGAAAAAGCTCTTTTGGCAAGTAACGGAAAGTTATACCACGAAAGAGTATGAAGCAAATTTGGAATTGGTAAAGAGCTATGATATGCGTGTTTATGAAGCCATGATGGAGAAGAACCCAAAGAATTGTAGCCTTGCTTTTTGCACGCCAACATCCTCCTGCGTAGATGTTCATAACAACATCTCTGAATCTTTCAACAATGCAATAGATCCTGCAAGGTATATGCCAATGGTAGAGATGTTGGAGACGATAAGGAGAAGAACCATGGTGCGTATTGATATGAGGAAGACAAAAGCTGACAAGGATCTAAGCAGAATACCTCCTAGAATAAAAGAAATGATAGCGTTGGAGCAGAAAAGGCTTAAGTTCTGCAAGGTTATCCCTGGATCAGACGGTAGAAATGAAGTCCGTGAGTCAGGTACATCTTACTCTGTGAACATTAGAATGAAGACATGTGCCTGCAGGAGATGAGAAATGAGTGGAGTTCCATGTAGGCATGCATTACGCATCATCGCAGAAAAGAAGCTAAATCATGAAGATTACATCTCTAGTTGGCTTCTCAATGGAAGGCAACAACAAATTTATAGGGACTCAATTCGGCCAGTAAATGGTATGTGTTTCTAGGATAACTCCGGTTCTGTGATATTGCCACCTCCAAATCTGGTTGAAGAACTTGAAAACAGAAAAGGAAGAAAGCCAAAGCCAAAGCCAAAAAGGAAGAAAGGGAAGAATGAGTCTCCAAAAAAGAAAAAGGCTAGTAGAGAGAGGAGAATCATGCATTGTCGTCGTTGCAGTTTAACTGGACACAATGCAGCTAAATGTCCAAATATGGAAGTGGAGAAGTCTATGCCACCTAAGAAGAAGAAGAAGACTAAACCATCGGCAGATGGAGGAGGACCAAGTCAACCAACACAAGACACATTTTCAGGTTTCAATCTTCTTATTCTCATCTTAAATATTCAGATTATGTTGTGTTGTAATGTTAGATTTTTTTTTTTTTCTGATAGGAACTTTGGAGAACTTAGGATCAAGCATGACATTTGTGGGTTTGGAAGCTTGAAGTATGAAGCGGTTTAGGACTATTTATTTTTCTCTTTTTGATGTCATGGTCTGTTTTTGGGGACATGTAACAACACAATGTCTTTTGATTTCATAGTCTGCTTTGTGACATGTACCACAACCAAATGTCTCGGTCTATTTTGGATTCTATCACAGTTGGATTGGGTTTGAGCAATGTCATATGTCTTGTTCTTTTTCCATTACCTTTCATACAAACAAACAGTCTTACAAGCCATATTTTTCTCTAAACATCCAAACTAGTTACTCTCATACAACCACTTTTTAACTCACATATTCAATACATACACATGAAAAACAAAACCATAACCATAACAAAGCCAACAATGTTCTTCAAGCTTCTTAGTTGCATTTTCATCTCTTTGACCTCCTTCTCAACCACACCCAAATGCACACGAGTCTCTATGGCGAGAGTATCAATCTGAGATTCACAAGCATTGACGCCCTTCTGTAATGTCATTGCAGCTCCATCAATGTTCTCCACTTTCTCAATCATGTCCTCGATCTCTTCGACCATAGACGTATCGGTCCATTTAAATGTATGATACCAATTCTATGACAATTACAGACTTTTAGTTGCAGACACAACCAAACTATACAACAAAATTGAGAGAATCACACTTACCCCATCCCTTCCAAACGGACACCCATGAAACAATCTTCCAGGATTTTTAGCAGTTGTCGATGTCTTCAAAACAACAGGTTCTCCACATTGACATCTCTTGGAGAAACCTCTTCTTTGATTATCCATTTGATTTCTTCAAAATTGAGAAGCATAAACGCCTTCGCAGAGAAAGAGAAAGAGAGAAACGAATCGTGAAATCAAAAAAAAAAAAAAAGAACCCTAATTGAAGTTTTTTCCCCAAATCAAAACGACGTCGTTTTGAGTTTCATTCCAAAAACTCTTGCCACATCATTGCTTATATGTCATATGAATCACTCATATTTAACAGTTGACTAACAGTGTTTGTGTCAATGTAGTATTATCGATAACGCTTCAAAGTATGGGTAGTAATTTTGAATTTTATTAGACTTCAGGTTGGATAATACACTTCTCTTTTGTTCAGGTAGAAATATACACTTTACAAATAGTACGGATAGAAATATATCCTTTTTCTCCACATCTGATAGATAAGTTGATTGTTAATTTTTAATAATATTTATGAAGATAAAAAAAATAAAAAAAATTGAAAACCAATTGCACATTCGTCGATTGGTACTCTAAAATTTTCTAATCACAGTAGACCTCTTCAATGGCGTTGCTCCTTCCTCACTCGTCTCTCTTATCTCTTCAACCACCATTATCGTCTTCTTCGCACCTCCTCCACTCTCCTAAAAAAGGAGTTCTCGCTTCTCCTTCCCTAATTCGAAATTCATCTTCTTCCTCCGTTACTTCGTCTAGTATCTCCAATTCGGTCCCGCAGGTGGTCGTAACCCGAGAACGAGGCAAGAACAAACAAATCATCAAAGCCTTGGTATGCATGCACTTCATACCCTTCTCGCCCCAAACCCAACAAAAAAAAAAAAAAGTCTAAAGTTATTATATAATACCAGCTATAGGCTAATTTCAACAATCTGGTTACTGCCACTTGAAACTTTTTGTCAGTAATTTAGTTTCAGGATCATAAAATGTAGTGAGGTTATGTTAAAATTGTGCATTAGTTTAGCTAATAGAGTTTATTCTCTTGATGCAGGAGAAACATGGGATATCATCTTTAGAGCTTCCCTTGATTCAACATGCGCAAGGACCTGATTTTCATCGGCTTGCTTCTGTATTAAGTGGTGATTTGATTTTTCTTATGTAGCTTGACTTAGTGACTTCTTTGCTCTAATACTTTGGCTGTTTTGTTTGGAAGCTATAAAGATGTTTCTGGATGCCTATGTTTTATTTGGATTTCAATATTGTTATATTACAATTAAGAAAAAGCTCCAGAGTTGTATTGCGGTGCAGATTTTGGTATTCTGACGTGTTGCGTTTAATTTTGCTAGATAAGAGCTTTGATTGGATCATTATAACATCCCCAGAAGCAGGTTCTGTCTTTCTTGAGGCATGGAAGTAAGCCCTGGTTCTTTGACCGTTTCCCTCTCTTTTTGAACTGTTTCTGTTAGTAATGTGTTGTCAGAAGACAGAAACAATGGCATTTCTCTAATCTTAAGAGTTTCTGAAATGTCTAAGCTAAGCAAACTTTGTTAATTTGGAATCTGTTGCTAGTGAGTTTACTCTTCGAGTTGTCATTGTTATTGTTACTGTTATTCATTAGGAAAAGGCAATTGGAGTAGTCTAGGTTTTTATTTAGGTATACAGATATATCTGTAATCTTCAATTCTTTACACATATTTATTTATGATGCAACTCTGTTAATAAATAAGTTATGAGCCTTTTCTGCTCAATACCCTTTTTCCCTTGAGTTAAACGTCGTTGGTCTCCATTCCTTAGGGCAGCTAGCTACCCAAAAGTGCAAATAGGTGTAGTAGGAGCTGGAACAGCCAGGGTATTTGAAGAGGCAAGACAGTCGACAGAAGGATTGCTTCATGTCGCCTTTACGCCATCAAAAGGTAACTTAACTTTTTATTTAGACAAAATTTCTATACACTCCGTTTTAGTCTTTATATCTGCAACCTGTCCATTTTTAAGCATTTTACTAGTGTATGAGTTTACAATATCATCGTTAGATATGCACCAATTGGTTGGATGGATGCGTTTGAAACCCTCCACCTTGATTTGTGTGACTATGTCTATGAATGATGTGACCTATTACACTCCAATTTACTCTTTATATCTACAACCTGTGCATCTTCAAACATTTACTTATGTAGGAATTTACGATATCATCGTTATATATGCTTGGTTTATGAGACTATGGATCATGTGCCCTGTAACCCTTGTCATAGTTTGTTTCCATAAATTATAGAGCATCTAAGATCATATATAGGTTTATGAAATGATGAATTATTATTGAGCCAAGCTAAAATTTGTTCTCCGTGGCATTTCCTTATCAATGTTCATGTATTTTTCAATGTGCCTGCATCCATCAAACCAATATATATATATATAGGAAATGTATGAGTGGTCGTACATACAGTGTTATAGTCTTGGTTGGTTCATTCTCTTTGTTTTAATTATTTCAGCAACTGGTAAAGTCTTGGCTTCGGAGCTCCCAGAGAAAGTTGGCAAAAGGTCCTCTGTCTTATACCCGGCTTCGCTAAAAGCAGGCAATGATATTGGTGTGTGTTGTTAGGTTCTCTCAATTCAGTTGAGCTTATTGTGTTGACCACATAGGAAAAAAAGATTAGGACTGAATAAACAAAATAAAATATATGATTCATATATCCTGTACAATTTTATTTATGCAGTTGCATAAGTATTGCATATCCTAGATGGAGATGTGCAGTAATGCTATACCGGGAGAAGTAGATTAGTAAATTACATTTATTACTTGGCTTTCATGTTCAAAGTGATAGTATTCCAAAGGTTGAAAAGCAATTGTACATTCTGCTCTTTCTCTTTCCATGTAGATGAACTAATGACTAAATCTATGTTTGCCAGAAACATAAGTGAAGATAGCTAACTGTAAAGTTAGTTTATTTTAATATCATTCTAGATTGACTGACCATCTTTACTCTGCTTCATGTTTGACATATGAACCGTAGAGGAAGGGTTGTCCAATCGTGGGTTTGAAGTTACCAGGCTGAATACATACACAACAGTAAGCCGTCTTTAAACTTACTAGACAAGCCCTATAATTCATTGCCTATATTATTTGTTTTAGCCATCAATTGCATATGGGTTGTCCGTGGTTAATCGTTAGTTTTCTTTTTTTCTTATCCTGATAGGTTCCAGTACATAATGTTGATACGGTACTCCTGAAAGAGGCACTGTCTGCTCCTGTTCTTTCTGTAGCTTCACCTTCAGCAATTCGGTATGCGCCATCAATTATCATCCTATTGCAACTCATCATCTGTCTGTTTTTTGATCACCCGTTATTGGTGCAGCAAAACGTCTTTCATATAACCTCTCTAATATGGTCGAGTGGGTTTGGTCCATCGCGTACTTGATTTCGACAGGGCCTGGCTGAATCTGATTCAAAATGATGAGCAATGGAGTAATCACGTTGCCTGTATTGGAGAGACAACTGCTTCAGCTGCAAGACGACTAGGATTGAAAAACGTGTACTACCCAGAGGCACCGGGACTTGAAGGGTAATATCTTTATCTTTTCATATGTTATTGAACATGTCAACTAGAGTCCTCTTTTCACATAACTTAGCGATTGAGTAGTATCGTCACCTGGATTTGCAATGGGTTTGAGTGTGTGTGTGTGTGGCAGGTGGGTCGAGAGCATCATGGAAGCTCTAGTTGTTCACAAAAAATAAAAATAAATAAGTAACTCTATTAGCAGCAATTGAATGTTCCACCTTCTCATAGTGGAGGACTCTGAATAGGGACAATGTCTGTAATTTAAAGACAAGGTAAAAGGTAAAAGAAACCACATGATGGTGTTGATAAAAGAGATCCTCGAGCCCTTTTAGATATCTTGTGTAGCTTACTACTAGCTTCTCTACCGACAAAGTATATAATGAATTGTATACTAGCAACATCATATAAGCTATCTAAAAACAATCGTAGTGTGTTTTTTCATCTGAAATTATTGTTCATATATTTTTTTATAAATACTTTCAAATATTCAATTGAAGCTAAATTAAATTCTTGTTAGAACACTTTTAACTAGTGATTTATTTATTTTTATCCATTTGCAATCTTGTTTTTATTGTCGCATGCTAATAAAACGTATTGGTATGTTTAGCCACTATCAAGAGTATCTAGATGGATCGTGTGAAAACAAATTCTACGTAGAACACAAAAGTCTTCTCGTTTGGTGACTGAATATTAATTTGAATCAATATTTATTTATTAGGACCACAGGTTAAAATTGGCCTCGTGATCTTAAAATATGCTTTCGAAAGGTCCAACAACAACCATGTGGTCAATGCCGACTACGAATTTGATTGAAAATTCAAAAGATGAAGTGGGTCATCACCATTCATCATTATATTCCAATCTTTTATACTAAACAACTTTATTTCGACACATGCGGTCTGCAAAGGCGGCCTGTTACGTTATAATCGTTTACTTTTATTATCAATTCGGAATATTTCCAACAAAAATCAATCTATTTGGTTACAACTCTCCTCAAAGATATAAATTTTTTGTCTTTTTAATTTAATAGTCTCACTGTCTAACATACGACTTCGCACCGATTGATATAGACACTCCATCTATAATATTGTTATCTGCTACGCTATGTTAAATAAAAGAACTACTTGGATAGTCTTAACTTGAATGCGTTATGCGTGCTAGAAGAATGTCAATTTCAACTTATATACAATATATTGGTATTTTTGGGTTATTGGGTTCAATAAGTTGTTTTGTAATGTTAACAGGAAAAACAAATTATAAAATGGTATATTTTAACAACTTATACAAAATATATCGTACCGAGTGTTTTTTATAAGGGAATTTTGCACCCACACCCACTTTCTCCAAAAGTATTAACGCTCACATCTATTTTCTACTATTCATATACTTTTCTCAAGTTTAATTACATATTACCCCTCGCTCCTTTTAATCCCTTCTATTTTCTCTCTCTTTCTCTTTCCATCTCTCTCTCTCACAATTATTCAACTAAACAATACATCTTCTTCTTCCTTGTTTTGCTTTTGCTCATCCATTGAAAGAGAAAAGCTTATTTATGTTTCTCTCTCTTTCTCTCTCACATTCTTTTTCTAAAGTTTTCAAAAACCATTTCAACAATGATGGAAATCTAGGGAAGGTGAAATATTTAGATATTTTTCCTTATCACTTTAGATTATATGAAATTCGATCTGGGTTTTTTTGGTTTTATTGTGATTTTGTGATTTTACTGATTAATTGTGGTCTTGTGAACTTTTTAATATTGAATTTGTTTTAGTTCGATCTGGAAAAAAGTTTGAGTTTTGTTGTGTGAGTGTTATTCATTACTTACATTGTATCCACAAATAGTTATCCATTTGGATAAGTTTGACAAATAATGTATCCACAAATATTGTATCCACAAATAGTTATCCATGTGGACAAATATCGTATCCACAAATTGCACTATAACCTCATATGTTTCCATATGGACATGTTGTCATAGTCATCTGAATTGATGTGTATTACTTCTATTATATATGAATAAACACAATTAACTATCTATTAATAATACTGCAATTGACTATCCACTTATCATTGAACAAATGTTCAACGACAAATGAATACTTTCTAATCTAAAAATTCATCAAAAATATAGCAATATGTATCTTAAAATATAGAAAATATATAACTATAACATATTGTATATAAGTAAATAGATAATTTGTTTTATGATAACCATTTAAAGTGTTAATAACAAAAAAAAAAAATAGAGAAAATAAAGAGAGAAAGAGGAGAGAGGCAAAATTGTCCAACTAACAATAACACTTAAGCAGAAACTTAAAAAAGTATAGCAAGTTTGTAAAGTGGGTGTGGCTGCAACAGGTTGAATCTAAAGTGGGTGTAGGTACAATAAATGATCAAGTTCACAAGAAAAAATTACAAGCATTAACTACACTCTTTTCTATTCCTTTGGTTCAAAATCTAAATTACTAATCCAAATTTCTTAAGGGAAAGAGGTTAATTTTGAGGAAAGTTTGTGGCTCTGATTGGTTACACTAAATAAGGTCGTTTGCAAACGAACCGCTCCAATGTATCCCAATCAAGACAGCGTTTAGAGAGAGCGGTTGGAGATCTTGGTTGGAGAAAGAGTTTGGAAAAGGTGGTTAAAGCTTAATTTTGATGGTTGCAAACGCCAACTCCAATCACTTGGAGAAACCAACGTTTGGTTTTGGTTGGTCATGTTACTCATTATTTTTGACATTAAATTTTTTTATCTAACAAAAAGAGAAAAGAATAGTGACTAATGATTGTGATTTCAATAATATCATGTACTTTTAAATGGACTATCATGTATGTGATATTTGAATACTTTGTTATGAAATAAACATTTAAAATTTTGTTAATCTCATATAATAAAGATTTAAAATCATTTAGCATGCTAAATAGTTTGTTATATGATGCTTCATTTAACTATATTCATATTATAAATTAGATAAAAAAAATTATTACTCTATATTTTCATTTCTAACTAAATTATTTTTTAATATTAATTATTATAATTTATACTATTCAACCACTATAATGTTACCAATCAAGCTAAATACTCAACCACTATCTTTAACTTTACTATATTTTTCATCCGCTATCTTTAACCGCTTACTTTTTAACCGTTTTTTTATAACCATTATAAATATTTTAACCATCTAGTTTAAACGTGGTCACCAATCTAGACCCGTAGCTTTTGGGATAAAGATAACCGTATTGAAACAAAATGTATTTTGTCTTACTTCGAATAGAGGAGCTAATAAAAATATTGGGTTTCTATTGCAATTGCTTATGTCCTGCCAAAAGTTGTTTTTTTATATTACGTATATATGTTTGGTCAGCGAAAACGGTCTAAAATAAGCTCTCTTTCTTTCTTTCCTCTCACCTTCCTTGAATGATCTTTTTTAGTTCCCTTCATCTCATTGTTCTTGAGACCATCTCCGAACTCATTGGAAATCAGAAACAATGAAAGTGATGAGTTTGACTGCTCCATCTTCACCAAGGCAATTCACTGGTTGCTTCTTAAGCGCACCAACAAGCCCTAGAAGAATCACAGAGTTTTATAGAGAGTTTGATGAGGCCGCAACAAGATTCAACTTCTCCGACCGTCTTACGGTTCCTTTTGATTGGGAAGACACTCCTGGAACTCCTAGGAAGATCATCGATGATGACGAAGATGATACTGTTGATGATTTCGCCTTCGAGATCGGTGAGAAGCTCGAGACGACGTCACTTTTTGCTGAAGAGCTTTTTGATGGAGGCAAAATCAAACCCTTGAAGCCTCCTCCGTATTTACAATTAGACCATCATCATCATCAGCCTCAGATTTTATCTCCAAGGTCTCCAAGATCGCCTATTGCTCATGGTAAAAACATTATCCGCAAAGCTTTCTCCCCAAGAAAGAAACCGGTACAGCTGGTGGATCCTTTTGAGGTCGCCATGGATAAAGCTCGGAACGGCGTAGAAGAAGAGAGAGGGAGAGGGAGACGTCAAAACTCGAGCCGTAGAGTCGCCCGATCACTTTCTCCTTTCCGGGTTTCGGCTTATCCATGGGAAGAACAAGAACAAGAACAGAGAGAGGTACAAGAACAGAGGAAAGGGTCTTTGACTTCTTCTAATCCGTCCACATCTTCATCAACTTGTGTGTCTTGCAAGTCATCTTCCTCAAGAAAGTGGAGGCTAAAAGACTTTCTTCTGTTCCGAAGCGCATCAGAGGGAAGATCAAGGCATAACAAAGACTCCGTAAAGACGTTTTCGGGTTTGTTTAGGAAGCAAGAAGACACCAAGAACTCGAGTTCACGAGGAAAAGGGTCATCATCTGTCTCCGCCCATGAGTTCCATTACATGGCTAAGAAAGCAGAAACAAAAGATTTGAAGAAGAAGACTTTCTTGCCTTACATGCAAATAGGAAGATTCGCCTTCTAAATTAATTATTCTATAGATTTATTTTTTTGTTCGATTAAGTTATGTGAAGGACCAAGTCTCTTCTTCTCTCTTGTGTGGTTTGATTTGCGTTCAAAGCTTGTAGAAATTATGAACATTTCTTGTTCACATTAATTTTGCTATATATATGCGTTAGTGTGACTATCCATCTTGTTACATCTACACAGAATTAAGTCTCGAACCACAGATGTTGATTTCGTTCTCTTTAGAAGACATGTCATTTTAGAAATGATGCAGACATTATATATATAAAAGATATCCCGGTAATTCCATCTCTACTTCTCTATCAAGTCAAACTCTAACTGAAAAATACTGTTATTAGGTTTTCATATAGATTCTAATTTAAACTTGTCCTAGCTCCAACTAAGAAAGTTGGCTTTCTTGTATGTCATTTTTTCTGTTGGTGTTTGATTCTAATTCATTTTTTTTTTTTAAACTGCTCATCGCTTTACATAGCTGATCTTATAACGATGTTTAACATATAATTTGGTACGAATCTGAATAGCCTCATCCACTTAGCGTCTTCAGTCACCCTGTTGACATTGAAGATGTTTCGGTTATCCAATCTTGAAGATGCTTGATTGGATCTTTCAGATTGCCTTCTACTGAATGATATGTGTTGGAAGATGGTAATGGTCAGTGGGTTGTTATCAAAGTATGGATTATCCACTGATGGTGCATGGTGGGTATCCCATTCAGTTCACAATAGTCAAGTGTTCTGTCGAAGTCATATAGTTCTTCCTCTCATTTTTTAGGTGTCTGCACTTGTGCCATTCCTCTAAAGATTGCTTGGTCGTTAGATTGATGCTCTGAAATGTGGTTCTCTAAAAAATTTGATAACTACTATTTTTCACTTCACGAGAAGTTTAAATTAAATTTTGAAGCTTTGTAATTCTTTATAAAGATGTAAGTGATCGCAAGAGCACAGCTATGCCAATATAGTTAAAATGCAAGAAGTAAAACAAGGGCAAAACATTAGATCATGTTCACTGCTATGTGAAAGTTTTAAAACCCTAACTAAGCTGCAAGTGTATATATGGAGAAGTCGACGTAGCATTTAGGGACGAATCCATGGTATTAAAAGTTAACAACAAACAAGTATGCAAGATACTATATAATTAAGCTAAGAAGATGAGAGATTTTTGGTTTTTGAAAACAAACTAATTAAACTAGAAAAAAATGAAACAATATCAACCAGCAATTTTAAAGACAAACTATTCAAAAAGGTAGAAGGCATAGAGAGTAAGGTGATTGAACAAAACCAATTTATTAAGATCAACTCGACAAAAGTAAATTAACTCATTAGTTTCATAATTTTATAATTCCTCGGTGGAAAGCGTAATTAGATCAACTTTCCATTTGCAATTAGGCAACAAACATGCATGAATTACAAGTCCGTTAAATCAATGATCAAGTTCCTGATTCTTCTAATCATCCATAATTTCATTGATTAGGTATGAAAAAAAATCGAAAAATTTCTGGATGCAAAATGTTCATGGCCTAGATTTTGTCTAGCACCAATCCCATACCAAATGAAGGGGAACATGTCAAGATTTTAAATTATTCATTTCTATATGTTATGCATTAATTAGACAATAAAGAAGAACGTATGTACTTCATTATATAAAATCCATTAGACAATAAAATCACTTTTTTTACTGCAATAATCAGACTACAATTTATATAGCAATATGGCATGTAACCAGATTTTGTATTGAAAAAAAAAAATTTAAAAGTTAATTGTCACTGTATCAATGACCTCACGATTGGTTGAGATTTGAGAATATAACAAAACCGTCACTTAATATATTTTTTAATATCATGGAGCAGCTAATCTTCGGCGTAGTCTCTCCTCGTTACATGCAGAGGTCGAAGCCCTTTTTTGGGCGATGCGTTGCATGATTGGAGCGGATAATCAGGATGTTGTTTTTCTTACCGGCTGCTCCGACTTAGTGAAAATGGTGTCTTCACCCTCAGAGTGGCCAGCGTTCAAGACTTATTTGGAGGACATTCAGAAAGATAAAGAGGAATTCACATCCTTCTCGCTGATCTTCATTCCTCGCACGCAGAATGGTAAAGTAGATAATCTTGTACGACGAATTCGCTCCAAGCCGCATCTTATTACCTATGTAAACGATGTTCCGTCTCATTGGCTTGGCTTTAAGCCAATGTTATATGCTGTTGACAAAAAAACGTAAAGAATCAATGAAATCAACGGCTACAAATCAAAGTGTACATTACAAGCTTATTAAATTATGTATATTTCCTTGATTTATATACTGTACATGTACATACGATCTTCTTAGTTTGGTGCATCAACGAATCAGAATCAATAAATTGATTAAAGCACTTTAGCAAGCTATGTATTATTCTCTTTATATACGTCCCTTCGTTTCTTTTATCTTCGGTATAAACCACTTATTCACAAGAGAAACTAAATAATATACTAAAAGATAAAAAGTGCAAAAATATAAAAACAAAATCTGAGAGCGCCATTTTCAATAACTTTGACCGCTTTGGGATTGAACTCGTGAATTTTCAATTACATTCGCTAACTTTTAAAACCAACACGAAAAAAAAAGAATCAAAAGAGAGAAACACTAATCAAGAATGAGCTGAGGATGGTGTTTGTGTTGGAGGCTCATGGTCTAAAGAGTCTTGTTTCTCTCCATCAGTTTCATCTAGATCTGCCACGTGTCCTTCAGATTCAGCTGAGACGCCCGAGGAAGTGTGGTGCAAAGGCTGACGAGGCGACGGAGACGGCCGGTGGGGAATGATGTGGCCGTCGATACAAGAACCACATCTACTCTCAGCCCATCTCTCCATATCGTAGTCTCCATACCCTAAGATGGTTTTGCCGGAGCAAAGCCGTCCAATAACGCTAGCAACAACACAGAGAACAGTGACGACGATAAAGACGGCGATAAAAGGACCAATGGTGGAGTTGCCGGAGGAGGAGACGGAGGATGAGTGTTGTGGATACTCCGTGGCTGGTGGTGGTTGCCAATACAACGGCATTGACGCCATTGTTAATAGAAGAAGGAGAGACGACTCTAATGTTAATGGGAAGAATAATTTGCCTTCTTAAATGGTGAACTTTGAGAAAATATTTTAATATTAAATTTTATATTTTTTAGGAAAAGAAAAATGAAGTGAAATGGTGAAGACAGTGCATTAACCTGCAGGAGAGAGACCTTAAGGGTCTGTAAAAAAAGGACAAGAGCTAGAGAATCTATCAGAAACAAGAGACTTCAGGTCAAATTTGGACCGAGAACGACGACAACACTAATAATTATATAAAAACAAAACTAATAGTAGTGAATAGTAATTAAGAATTCAGATTTTACTTTAATTTAATAAATAAAATGATGGTAACTTTTGGTTATTTTTGGTCTTTGAGCGAACTCGCTTTTTCAGGTTCTGTCTGAAGTTATAGCGTAAACATGGAAATTGGAAAACAACGTTGTCAGTTGTGTGTTAAGTGGCATCCACTAAGCTAATAGCTTCCTTCCGCACTCTCGCTTGTGGCGCGTGACTCCCAGTGTAGCTTTGCTTTTGATAAAATATTATTATCTTCTTTTTGTTTTTTTTTTTGGACAAAATATTATTATCTTCTTTTGTGAAAGAAAAATACATACAACCTTTTCAGACTACGACCCATAGATTAATCTAACAATATGATCAAAATCTAACTATAAAATTTCATAATAGCCATTGAATTAAAGATAACACTACTAATCTAAATTATATTTATATATTCTTTCGATTTCAGAAAGAGTGTCATTTTAAAGTAAAATATTTGTGTCATAAGTGTGTCATATTGTATTTCCAAGACAAAATTTACCAACTAAATATCAATTATAACCATATTATTTCAACTTATTAAATGTAAAAAGAATTTAATTTAGTGTATTATAGAAGGGCATAAGAAAAATTGATATATTTTTTTTAATATATGTGAAAATGCTAGAATGATATTCTTTATGAAACAAAGGAAATATAAAATTTTAAAACTAAATTAATATAAATATATAATTAAAATAGTTTTTGCAACATAGTTATACATATTTTTTTATAATCTCATCGGCATTTCCATTCCAACTCTTCTAGAGTTGATACTATTATTGTTTGTACTGGGGATTGCACAACACTAAGTAAATAAAGATTTTCGGGAAAAGAGTGAAGCTGGTTCTTTAATTAACGATAAAAACGTGAGGTCGTCACTAACACGAGTCAAGATTGAGCTCGTCAATTCACAGGAGAACTAACAAACTAATAATGACGAGCTCGGAAGCTGAAAGGGATTATACAAAAGACAATAACGGTTTTACACGCAAAGTATTGCTCTCTGGGTATTCTCTGGGGTCTGGATCCTTTTTCCAATAGATGTCTCGAGCTATTTATAAGCGAATGTAGAGATAGGGCACTCTAGGGGTGTGAAATCCCGAGATTGTCCTCCGAGGTTGGCCCATTTCCTTCTATCTCTGGTGAGTCTTTGTTGGGCCGAGTTGGCATATGGGGCAAAGCCCATATCCAACAATAGTCCCCCCTTAGTCCGGCGAGCGAGGTATTTCTGCGATCGGCGGGCGTACTTTGAGTCTTAACATATGCCTGCTCGGCATTAGGCGTTCCAGACTGCTTCAAGAAGATCTAACTTTGTGCGGTGATGGTTAAAGCGATAGTTTTTGTTGAGCTCGGAGCTCGTTCTGATGTTGTATGCATTGAGTGTGTTGTTCTGGAGCGCGAAGCTTGTATGAATGTTATGTGTCTTGAGCACGTCTTTGCGGAGCATGGCGCCTGGCGCGTGGAGCGTTGACCGTGGATCTCATCTAGATGTTATGCGCCTTGAGCACGTTTTTACAGAGTGTAGTGCTTGATAATGGATCTGCAATGGTTGAGGACGGAGTTGCCGCACATAGTTGGTAACCAAGGATCAAAGAAATTGAGCTAGACCGGCATGCGGAGATTGAGGTCGGCGAGCTTGAGATTGAGGTCGGCGAATGAGTTTGAGGTCTCCGAGATTGAGGTCGGCGAGCGAGAGAGTGAGATTGAGGTCGCCACCGAGAGTGAGATTAAGTTCGGCGCTGAGAGTGAGATTGAGGTCGGCGAGAGTGAGATCGTCATCGTCGAGGTTGAGGTTGAGATTGGCGAGTGAGATTGAGGTCGCCACCGAGAGTGAGATTGAGCTCGACGCCGAGAGTGAGATTGAGATCGGCGCCGAGAGTGAGATTGAGCTTGGCTTAAAGGGAGATCATTGTCGTCGAGGTTGAGATCGTCGTCATCAAGATTGAGATCGCCACCGAGAGTGAGATTGAGGTTTCCACCGAGAGTAAGACTGAGGTCGGCGAGAGTGAGATCGTCGTCGTCGAACGGGGTCGAGAGGTGAAGAGAGGTCGGCGGACAAGGATTGATGAGTGCTGAGGTTGGTTCTTGCGAGATCGGCGGATTGAGGTCGGCGGGACGCTGCGCGATGCCGCGGAGTTCGGCAAATCCTCATTCCAGGTCGGCGCTTGTCCTACCATTGGGGCGAGCTCCGACGTCAACTCCTAAGATGGGTGTTCATGATGTGCGCTCGCATTCCACGTCCTCTCATGGGAGCAAAAAGGATAGTGCGGGAGAAGGTTTTGAGGTCAGTACCCAGCTGGAGGTAGGCATAAAACTGGAGCTCGGCACCAAACTTGAGGTAGGCGCCAAGCTGGAGGTCGGCACCGAAATTAAGGTAGGCACCTAGGTAGAGGTTGGCATCAACCTTGAGGTAGGCACCAAGCTGTAGGTTGGCGCCAAGCTGGAGGTCGGCACCAAGCTGTAGGTAGGTGCCAAGAGACTCGAGTGTGAGAGCGTCGAGCGTGAGAGTGTCGAGCGTGAGAGCATCGAGCGTGAGAGTGTCGAGCATGAGAGCATCAAACGTGAGAGCGTCGAGCGTGAGAGCGTCGATTATGAGGAGGGCGAGCATGAGAATGACAAGCGCGAGAGAGTTAGCGTGAGAGCGTCGATTGTGAGGGCGGTGAGCATGAGAATGGCAAGCGTGAGAGAGTTAGCGTGAGAGCGTCGATTGTGAGGGCGGCGAGCATGAGAATGGCAAGCGCGAGAGAGTTAGCGTGAGAGCGTCGATTGTGAGGGCAGCGAGCATGAGAATGGCAAGTGCGAGAGAGTTAGCGTGAGAGCGTTTGACTGTGAGGGCGTCGAGCATGAGGGCGACAAGCGCGAGAGAGTCGACTGTGAGGGCTGCGAGCATGATAGTGGCAAGCGTGAGAGAGTTAGCGTGAGAGCGTTGAGCATGAGGGCGACATGCATGTGAGCGTATATTTGATATGCAGCAAGGATTTGTGCTTTACTGGAGTAAAGTGGTAGGCGAGACGGACTCGCCATACCTTTAGGTGTGGCTTTTGTGTCCGGCTTATCCTGTTGGTGTTTGGAGTTGGCAAGAACTTGCAAGCCTGAGCTTGGCTTATTAGTTCAGGCGCCCTCAAGCTAGTGCGAGACTTGCTCGTCTTTTTTCTTGGTTTCGAGATGTATTTTACGGGGCGAGACGTCTCTCGGCTTACCCTGTTACGTGTCTCGAATACCAAGTTTTTGGTTGGTAGTTGAGATGTGCTCGTCGTACCTTTTAGGTGTGGCCCTGGTGTCCGGCTTACCCTGTGCGTGCCCCGAGGTCGGCAAGAGTGTGCAAGTAAGAACTTGGCTTATTCAAACTTGACCGCCTGCTAGCTGAATGCGAGACTGGGCTCGGCTTTTTTCTGCGGATTATTTCACCGCTGCATCCATGTGGAACGTGTTTTAAATCGTACACCTGGCTAGGGCGACAATGTAGAAGCTGGACACTCGTTAAGACGGAATCGTTCGAGAGAGCTTGTTTGTGATTAAATGTACTCTTGCGAGTGTAATTTTTATTTTTATGTTTTGTTATAGATGTGTCTTGTAAAAGACGTACCCTTGAAAAGGGATCAAGCCATTTGTAGTTCATTTTGCGAAGAAAGAGCTCGGTATGACGAGCGTTCTTTTTTTTTTTTTTTTTTTTAGTAACTCGTCACGCTTCTTTGTGTTGAGGGTGAATAGAAGGATCGGGAAAGATTCGAGTGAGATTGTTTGTTGCGAGCATGTTTGAATAGTCCTGATGAATGGTGGTCGGCCAGAGGCTGTTGGGGATTTTGGTTACGCTCGGTGACCTTTATCTGTCGAAAATGTTGAGCTGGTCGGCTCTCGGCGTGAAGGTTCTTACGTGTGTTTTACGATGAGAAACCAATATGTTTATTGGGATCAGATGGGAAAGTAGAGAGCTCGAAGGTATAAGAACTGTGCATGAGAGCGGCACTCGGTAAATGCAAAATGTTGATGAACTAGTCGGCGCTAGATTTGTTGATGCGGAGATCGAGTGTTGATGAGCTAGTCGGCATGCGCGGGATCGGCGCGAGATATTGTTTTGAGATCGGCCCACTTCTTAGCCCTCTAGAGCTCACACCTTGCGTGTTTGGAGCTCAGCCAGTAGTGATGGAGTCTCCCGAGATTGATACTCATGTGGTTAGTGCTAGAATGGAGCTGCTTAAGGTTGGCGGCTATGACGTCGATGAGATTTGTTTTTGCAAGGCTGGTGTAGCTTTCTCTCGACATAACGGTTGTGGAGTCGTCGTCGATAGTGAGAGCGGAGGTCGCGCGGTTTAGTACTCTTGCGAACAACATTTCATTGCAGTGGCAAGAGTCTTACCAACACTAAACGTGATTTTAGCAAAGAATCTTGATCTTGCATCACAATGCTCGACAAGTCTGTATGTTGGCTAATCAGCAACGGAGACGAGCTCGACAAATCAGCAGCGGAAAAGATTCTAGCAGGTCACCAAGAGAAACGAGCTTGCGAGATCGGTTGCTCACCAGGTTGCCACCAGAAACGAGCTTGCGAAGTCCTCATGTTGCACCCCTCCTTCTAGCGCCAGGTCGACATGTCGCCACGAGGTATTCGAGAATTTCAAAAGACTAGCTTTCGCGACATCAGCGAGTTTGTCGTGAATTTTTTAGGGTTGGTTCTAGGAGGGCTAGGGAGGTATCTTCGAGCCAAACTATTGGAGAGTTCAACCAGGTTATGAGCATGGCGTCGTTCGGCTATTTGTTTGTCCTGGTTTTCGAGATCAAAGCCAGTTTTCTTGGGTCGACCTCAATCGAGGTAGATGTTGAGCTCGGCGGCGAGCGTAGGTCAGCGCAAACCACTAGCAGGTTTGACAAGAGCGGTGTCGGAACACGG